>NC_060268.1:167571321-167871321 GCF_021613505.1 Equus quagga
CAGCCCAGAGCCATCACTGGGGGAGAGAAAGTAAGAACACACACACATAAAGAATGATGTTATTACGTAATGCAACAGAGATGTGCAGGGTGAATCTTAGGTCCATGGGAAAAGTTAATTTCTGTTCATCATTGTGGTTTAGATGGTGAGAAAGTGCATATCTCTTGGTGGAACTGTCACTTTGCGCCTCTGCTGGGGGAAAGCGGCCGTCCCTAATAATGGAGGGGCCCATTGTTTCAGGCTCTCATTCCAGCTTCATCTCTCTGGATCCCTGACGCTTTCTTCTTTGTTTTTTTCCTTCTGGGTGAGCTCAGAGGAGGGCGCACAGAGACAGGCCTTGCTCTGAAATACCTTCTGCGCAAAGGGTTCCCTGGGGGCAGAAATGCCTCTGTGCCCCAGATCCTCATCATCATCACTGACGGGAAGTCCCAAGGGCATGTGGCACTGCCGGCCAAGCAGCTGAAGGAAAGAGGCATTACTGTGTTTGCTGTGGGGGTCCGCTTTCCGAGGTAAGAGATTCGGTCACTCTGGCTGGGCCCTCTGGGTTGGCCTGGGGATATGGTGCTGCTGACCACGGGGAGAGAGGCGAGCTGGAAAAACCATCCTGGTCCTTCCAGAGTCTGTCTTCTCCTCCCTTTGCTGTGTAGCCTCAGAGCACAGGGAGCTCCACGTGTTGGGAAGTCTGAGAGTTTGCGTTGTCTTTAGTCTGAACGAGAGTGCCAGAAACTTGACTCAAATTTATTTGGGCAGAAATGGCAAGTTGTGGACCCATCTAACTGCACTGGGTGAGTCAGGGGTCCCCCCGGAGAGGCAAGAGCCAGGGACTTCAATGCCACTAAGCTGCTTTCTGTCCCGCGCTCCTCTCTGCTGTTCTCTCAGCTGACTCTCTTGGGAAGCTGGGACTGTGGCTGCAGGCGACATGCAGCTCACATCTTCCCAGCTCCACCCTGGAGAGAAAAGACTCTTTCCCCCAGTTTTAAGTGGAATAATCCAAGAAAGGATTCTGCTTAGCCTGTGTCACAGGCCCACTCCTAAAGGAGGGGAGTGGGGTCCGTGACTGGCTGCCCGCCTCCAACCACGTTTCTCCAGATGCTGGAATGTGCCTTCCTAGAAGACAGGAAGGCACAGGTCCTCAATGCTCTCAACCCTAAAAACGAAGGTGACCTCTATGGACCTCTAATTGTTGTTGGTACTAAGTGAAATGACTCTGCTCTGGGCACTGTGCATATACATAAAAATTTCTTTATTAATTTCAGTACATTATTTATTCTCTCAATCAGTAAACATAGGTTGTCTTCCTCATGCCAGATACTATTCTAGGTTCTCAGGATACAGACAGCAATACAAAGTCCCTGCCCTCTTGGAGCTTCCATTCTAGGAAAGGAACTAGATAATAAACAAGTGGATGAATAAACAAGTAATGTAATTTCACGTGGAAATAAAATGCAAAGGAAGGAAAATAAAGTAGGGTGAGAAGTTACAGAGTGATGGAGAATAGAGAGCACAGCTATTTTAGATAGAGATATCTGGCAAGGCTTCTTCAAGGAGTGGATTTTTGAGCAGAAACGTGAGTGGAACGAGGAACAAGTTTTCTGAGCATCAGGGAAAAGAGCAGGCAAGGCAGGCGAATGGCAAATGCAAAGGCCCTGAGGCTGTAGCTAGCTTCATGTGTTCTAGGAACAGCAAGACAGCCAGGGAATGGCTAGAATCTAGCCAGCATGGGGTGAATTACAAGAAATAAGATAGAAGAGGTGGGCAGGAGTCAGGCCTGGAGACTTTGTGGGTCATCGTAAAGACTTTGGAGTTTGTTGTGAGTAGGTTGGGATGTCTTTGGAGGGTTTTGAGCAGGGAAATGACATGAATTGGCTTACATTTTTGTTTCACACTAGACTGGCTGCCAGGCACACCGTAGACTGGTGGGGTGGGGTGGGGCAGAGGGAGAAGCAATAACAGGGGAGGTGGAGACACTAGTTAGGGGATCTTTGGAGCCGCTCACATGAGAGAGAACATCGCTGGTAGTAGGAAAGCGGCTGTGACTCCGCTGAGGGAATTGGATGTGGGTGTATGCGAGAAGAATAGAGGATTTGGGCCTGAGCGCCAGGGTGAATGGTGGTGTTATTTACTGAACTGGGAAGGATTGGGAGTAGAACAAGGGAAACTGAGTTCTGTTTCAGATGGATCAAGTTTGAGCTGCCTCCTGGCCGTCTAAGTGGAGAAGCTGAGTAGATGGGTGGGTGTAAGAGTCTGGAGCACGGGAGAGAGCGCAGGCAGAGAGGCTGAAATTGGGGGTGGTTTGTAAAGCCTCACTAGGGTCAACTCAGGCGTGGGTGCAGAGAGAGGATGACCGAGGGCCAGCACACGCAGGACAGAAAGAGGAGGAAGATAGAGGGAAGGAGACTGAGGTGCCACCATTACCATGGGGATAGCCCAGATCGTGCCGTGTCCTGGTGGCAATGATGACCGCCACCACCACCATCATCGTTGTTGTTGTCATTGCCAATAAGTTGCTATTTAATGCAGGCTGTCTCATCATTGGCTCTTTGTGAGAGACCTTGCTTCCTGGCTCCCTGGCCCACACGGTGCTGAATAGAGTGCCTTGAACATCACAGTTCAAAGGTTTGTCTGTGAGGATGGAATCCACCACACACTGGAAACCCACGGCCCATTCTGGGAGTTTCTTTTCCAGCTGCTGGATGCAGCAGTGCCGCTCAAGGTCTCTATGGTGGAGGTCCAGTCTGTTTTGTTTTGTTTTTTGTTTTTTCTAATCCATCATGGACTGATACATTTTTAAAATACAATAAAAAAAATGAATTACTAAAAAATTCAGTTCAGCAGACATAAAGTGACTCTGTCAGGCTGCTGCATGGCTAATTTCTAAGTGCTTACTCTCAGTGTCTGCGCTGGTCTAGGGTGAAACAGTCTGGGGACCCGCACAGGCGCACAGGCCATGCTTTGATCATCCCTGTCTTAGGGAAATCAAGAAGCTATAGATCGGGAGAGCGGGCGTTGCTCAGGTCTGAATGGGCTGAGCAGCAGACATAGGAACCCTCTGAGGAGGCCTGTTGGTCTGCCAGGCCCACCTGACCCTTCCCCACCCTCCTAGTAAAAGGCTGGGTTGCTGTTGACCAGTGGTTCTCAAAGTGTGTTCCCTGGACCAGCAGTATCAGCATCACCTGGGAACCTGTTAGAGCTACTCATACTCGGCCCCCACCACATTGAATCTTCTGCGATGAATGCCTCAATCTGTGGTTTATCAGGCCCTCCATGGTTCTGACGCCCACTGAAGTATGAGAACCACTACTGAGGGCAGCATGAGGCTCTGTATGACTCTGTTCCCCTTCTATATTTATTGAGCCCCATCTCTGCTGATTCTCAACTCTGGCTGAGCATCTGAATTACCCAGGGAGCTTTTAAGAAAGTCTATGGCTGGGCCAGGAGAACTAAGGGTGGGGCCAGGCAGAGCTGCCCACAGAATGCTAATGTGAAGCCAGAACTGAGAAGCTCCCTTCTGTGTGCCAGGCACTGTCCTAGATACTGGAAGAAATATCTGGTTTATATGGCTTCAGAGGAAAATGGGGAGTTTCATATAAGTAAATTTTAGAGATAAATGAAGTTTTTGCCATATTGCCAAACCTTGGTCTATTTTGATGGGCAGGATTCTAAATGCATTATGGACTGCCTTGTCTTCTTAAAAAGAGGTTTCTCAACATGACTTAACCCTTTCTTCATGCCCTAGTGTCATCATCCCACGCATCACTTTTGTCCTGGGCGCTAACGGTGATGCACTCTGGCTATCAAAGTATGCTGGCTTCTTCCTCTCATGGCTTCACATTGCTGGCCTGAGTTCTTATGTCCACCGTTTGAATTCTTCAGTATTTTTTCTTTTACTAGCTGTCCTTGTTGGCTCTTTCTTGCTATCACCTAGAACCACTTTCCTTCATTTCCTTTTTGGTTACTTTTTTTCCTCATCAGCTGTGGGTTACAAGACCAGACAACCAATCTGTTAGGACCGTGTCTGAAATAAAAGTCAAGGGTTCAAGTGTGAGGAAGTTTGCAGGCTGTAGCAGGCACATGTTGTGACCCATGGCTGGGTGTCCTCACGGTCTGTCTGTGGTTCACTTCTCCATTTTCACCTGCATCCTAGCTGGATGAGGTGGCAGTTAAGTAGCTTCTGGATCATGGGGTGATGTTGCCATCCACAAGGAGCCTCCGGTCTGGGAGATGGGCGGGCAGGAGGAGTGTGGGTATGGGTGATGAGGTGATGTAACCTCTCTGCTGGGGCCGGGGGCAGGTGGGAGGAGCTGCACACACTGGCCAGCGAGCCGAGGGAGCAGCACGTGCTGATGGCTGAGCAGGTGGAGGATGCCGCCAACGGCCTCTTCAGCACCCTCAGCAGCTCTGCCATCTGCACCATCGCCTCTCCAGGTATGACCATCCAGGCTGGGAAGGAGTGGCCTTGCGCATATGGAAGTGGGGTGCGGGGTGGGGAGGGTTCCCCAAGGCAAGAGGTCATGGCTCAGGAGGCTCCTTAGGGAGGGCGGGCGAGAGGAACGTGGTCCAGCAGCCTCGGCCCTCGGGCACTTTGCTCTGTTCTGCCTCGCTGTGTCTGGCCCTGTGGGTTTCTCAGCTGGGAACCTTGAGCTTGTCTCCATGGGGTAGAGTGGCCAAGGGCTTGGGACCCAGGTCTTGTGGGACCCCTGTGCCTGTCCCCTTTTTGGGAGGAAGAGCCAAGTCAGCTCCCCACTGTGGTCAGCACAGGGAGGCTTCGGCTTGGGGTGACATCCTGCATTCCTAGTCGTCTTTGTCAGGTCCACCCAGGAGCTAGAGTGAGGTACGTTATATAAAGCATACACGTGTGCATGGGATGTAAAAGCTGTGTGGGGCGGGCCCTGTGCAGGGGAGATGCTCGGGGACTGGCTGCCCAGCCAACAGGCAGAGCAGGACCCTGCCCCGGTGTGCTCTGCCCCAAGAAGCAGAAGGTAGCCCGGGCTGAGAATGGTGGAACCGTGGGTGGGGGAAGGAGTCCTAACCCTGTCTTCTCCATCCTGTTTGCGCTGTGGACACAGACTGCAAGGTCCAGCCTCACCCCTGTGAGCGCAAGACTCTGGAGACGGTCAGGGAGCTTGTCGGCAATGCCCTGTGCTGGAGAGGATCTCGGGGGACCAATGCCGTGCTGGCTGCGCTCTGTCCCTTCTCCAGGTTTGTCTGCAAGGTCTGGGGTCAGAGCTTGAGGGCACAGCCTGGGTGGGGACGGAGGCTCCCAAGGCCGGGCGCTCACGAGCTGCAGGGAGAACAGCTCTTTGGGGCCTTGGTGGTGGAACGTGTGACAGGGATCGGAGGAGGCCTGGGAGGGAGCCAGGGACAGAGCTCGGGGGCTCAGGCAGGGTCACAGCTACTCAGTGTCAAAGTCTTGTCAACACGCTCCCCAGGTACCCAGGGTGTGTGAGGGTGGCAGGGACTCAGCCGCTCTGGAAGGCTGGTAAGTCAGCCAAAAGCTGGTCCCATAAGCCAGTGGTCTGGAGTTGGGATAGTGGTCTGGTAATTTGCTTCCTCTCAGCGCTGGCTTCCACATTTCTGGGGCCTGAGTGAGGCGAGAGGCTTAAGATCCTTGGATGAATTCCAGCTGTGGAGGCCATGGGGGGGATGCTGGGTTCTTTAGGACTCTACTCAGGCACTCAGGAGCACCTGCTGCCAGGCCATCAGCCATTCCCTCGCAAATCCCTGCACCGTCTCTCGGCACTTTGTCCAGACTCGCCTACCTCTGTTGCAGCGCCTCTACTCAGCAACTGCTGATCTAGCCTCTCGCCTTTTCCGGAGGGTCAAAGTGGCATTTGGACCAGTTGCATCTTTGCCCTTGGCCTGCCCCCGTCCATGAGATCAGAGCACACACACAGAGATGAAATGAATTGGCTGAGAAGCCGTGAGGGCCAGGCTGGGCTGATGCAGAGCTGAAAGGCCATCTTGGCAGGGAAGGGCCATGCCCTGCACATGGGTCAGAGGAAATGGGGCCTTGTGCCATGTCAGAGGCCACTAGAGGCTCTTCAGAACCCGAGCTTTCACCTGAAAGGAGGCAATTCTTCCTTCCCCAGTGAGCATGTTCTAAGAGCCCACTCTGAGCCGGGCAATGTGCAGTCACTGCCCCCAAGAAGCTCGCAGTCTAGAGGGGGCATTGGACAAGCAGACCAGTGACCACCTGAGGCATCCCAGGTGCCAGGATGGGACCTGTCCCCCCTGGGACGTCATGGAGAAGGCGCTGCTTGAGCAGTCTTGGAAGATGCGGGGGAACCGGGTGGCGGTGGGCGGAGGCATTCAGAGCCTGGAGCCACAGGGAGAGGCTGGTGGGTAGAGAGGACACGCATGGCTTTGTGCTCGGACTCTGGAGGCAGGCTGCTGAGTTTTTAACCCCAGGATCACCACTAATGAGCTGGGAACCTCCCCCTGCCTGTGTCTACACTGGAAAAGGAGTGTGGCAATAGGATTGTCAAGAGCGTGCAGTGAGTTAATATGCAGAATCACTAATGTTGCAGCCTCCCAGAGTGATGTCTGTGTATAGTAAGCTCTGCTTCATCAATTCCCTCATTCAAGAAATTCTGAGGGTCTTCTAAGCTCCCGCCACTGTCCCAGGTCCTGGGAAATCAGCACGAACACCTCAGAAACAAATCTGCCCTCAAGAACTGACACTCTAAAGACAGGAGGTAGCAACGAACAAAACAAATACATAAACTATTAGGTGGATACATGCTATAGGGAAAAGGGATGGGTCAGGGTGGGGTAGGGCCGAAATTTCAAATAGTGTGGGCAGGGAGGGCCTTGCAGAGAATGGGGCATTTAAGTCAGACCTGGGGAGGTGGGGGACAAGCGAGTACAGATCCAGGCAAAGTCCTGTGAACAACAGTGTCTGCCCCAACACCACCAATCCTGGTGCAGGCCTGGGGGACAGGGCGGGCCCATGGAACTCTCTGGGCTAGAACTAGTGGTTTCCTGAGGTCACTAGGAGTAGACATGGAGGAGGGGGAGTAGATTTCTCTTTCATGAGCTGGCAGCGTGGCAAACTTCTGACTTCAGCAACTCCTGGAGTTTGTAATTGACGTAGCATTTATTCTAAGCAGATATTTTGCCCCAGGAAAGACCCTGCCCTTGAGGTGAGCCCAGTGAGCCTGCCTGGCAGCCTGGGGTGGGATCTGGTTGGAAGAAGCCCTCCTTGGAAAGTTTGAGAGAACATTTTTGCCAACACCCAAAGAGGAGACTCTCCCTAGCTGAGGCCATCTCTGGAGTTGCTGCCAACCAGGAGCAGGGCTTTCTGCCCACAGGACAAGGAGCCGCTCCTACTGCAGCTAAGCCCTTCTCCCCAGAGACTCAGGAGAGCCGGAGGCAAGGCCCAGAGGGTGGAGTGCACGGGCTTTGGAGTCAGATGGTAGCGTTTGGATCCCAGCTCTGCTGTGTTCTAGTAACCATGTGACTTTGGGCAACCTAATTCAGCCCTCTGAACCCGTATCTCCATCTGGAAAATGGAGATAACCGTCTCTTCCAGTAGCTGTGGATTCAAGGTAATGATGTGGACACCTGGAGCATGGAAGCCACCACAGGAATGGTGGCCCTGGTGTTATCACAGAATGTTAGTGCTCAAAAAGTCCTGAGAGGTCATCAAGTCCGGTGGTTTGCAAATCCTCTTGAGCTGCAGAGCCTCGTATGGACACTTGTTGTGCAGACCAGGAAAAGCACATTTGGGGTGAAGGGGGTGGCTATGGCACTGGGGGAGGCCAGCACCCTAGCCACTCATTCTCCTTCTCTCTCCATTGAGGCTCCAAGGAACACAGTTGAAAACTACAGATAGAGTTACTATACAGAAGAGGGAACTGGAGACCAGAGAAGGAAAGTAACTTGCCTGGGGTCACAAAGCCAGAATCCAGTTGCCTGCCCACCCCCCACACCTCCCAACAGCATTGTGCTGGCCCCAGAAAGTAGCTCTTAATAAGAAAGCTGTTCCCACAGTTCAGAGTATCAAACACATATCTCTAACTTTTGACATAATAGCCAACTTTCATTCTGTTTTTTAAAAAAATTGTCCCTGGGTAGTCTGAAACATTGCCTACTCTGTGCAGGTAAAAGCTGGGGTAGAGTCAAGAAAGAAAACGAGGAAATCTTTCTTGACCCGCTTCTGCATTGGAATCTATGTCAGCTTCTAGCGGTTAAATAACCTTCGCGTTTCTGCCCTCCTGCTACACCTGTGATCTCTACCATTTGTTTCCTTGGATTGTAGCTGGAAGAGAGTGTTCCTAACCCACCCCGCGACCTGCTACAGGACCACCTGCCCAGGTACAGTATGCCTCTTGCATTCTCTGCTCTTTCTGGGCCCTGGGCTGGCTTCTAAAGGGCATTGGCACTCCTGGGGCAGAGGGTGGAGTTGGAGCCAGCTCCGGGGCAGGGGGATGGGCGTTTTGGAGGTGGAGCAGTGTGCTCATGCCATACGCATTAGTCGCTTGATCAGGGGTACTTTTCTCCCTAAGAACAGAGTGAAGGCTTTGGAATGACCTTCCTTTAACCAGTGCCCCTTGCACTGATGAGAGGCAGCGAAGGGCGTGCCCTGAGCACCAGCTTTGCAGACAGAAAGCCTCACATCCAGCTCCGAACTCGGGGCAAGATAGCTAAGCCTCAGTTTCCTCCTCTACGAAATGGGGGTAATGTTGGTCCCAGGTCTGGAATCCCCATTTCCCTGCTCTGTGTGATAGGGGGGCTCATACATGGGATCCTTTTGAAGGTTCAATAGATAATGCCCACGGAAGTGCTTCATCAGCTACAATGTTCCGAGGAAACAGGAGGGCTCAAGAGCGTTAAGCACCATTCAGCCAGGTTCCCCAAGGGGCCCTCACTGCCCCCATCCTGGGGTCTAGTGCATCCCACTGACCCGGAAGCATAGAAATTGCACTCGCAGGTGTTGGCATCTGTCTTTGTGTGGGTTTGCTCCTGACGAGGTAGGAGCCCGTCTCTCGGGGGCAGAGCCAGTGGCCTTACGTGGAGGCGGGGTGGCACTTCCCACCCGGGGGTGGTGTGATCCCCCTGGCATCCTGTTTTCAAGTTCCAACATCACTGGCTTCTGAAGAAACTGGAAGTGAGATTGTTTCTGCTCAGAAATTAAAGTTCGAGGACTTATGGTTTTGGAACCAGAGTGACCTGGGTTTGAGTCCCAGCTGTGCCCCTTCCAACTATCTGACCTCCAGCACCTGAGGACTTATAGTCATCGAGCTTCAGCTTCCTCATCTGTGAAACGGGCGTTTTTACAGGACCCACTTCACTGGTTTGCATCATTGAAAGGAGATCATGCATCAGAGGTGCTTAGCCTGGGATCTGGCACATACTCGATGGTCAACTAGAGGCCACCACTGGTGTTGTGAATGAGCCCCCAGGTGTTTCCAGGATACTCCAGCTGACACAACAGCAGGCCCAGGTGCCCAGAGTTAGCCTCAGTAATCTCCACCTTCGAAAAGTATACGCTTAATTACAGTGATGGAACCACCAAGTAATATATGAACATTTTTAAGAAAAAAGGATAGAAATCACCAATTCCTATGGTAACCACACTCAGCTGCTTATCAAGCCCTTTGAACACATGATACTTGAACACATGAAGATCCTGTTTGTTCTCTGCAACCCTGGGAGGGAGGTGGTGTATTATCTGCATTTTGCAATAATCCATAAGGAAATTGATAGACGCTCAGATATTGACTGCAGTGTCTCATAGATCAGACACTTCAGAATGGGCCCGATTTTAACATAAGCTCTGGTTTCCTGTGTCAGATATCACCTTTGAAGAGGTGTTACCCATAATTTGCACCTTCCTTCTAAACGCAAATGCTGTCTTCCCTGTTACGGAGTGTTTTCCTTCATGCCTGGCTTTCTGCTAAGTCTTTCCATGGATTTGTTCATGTACTCCTCACCGTAACACTGTGGAACAAGCTCAGTATGATCACCCCTCTTCAGATGAGGATACTGAAGCTTGGAGGGACTAATTGAGGTGCCCAAGGAAGTGGAGGAGGCCCCATTCATTGATGGAGGATCCAAAGGCTTGTTGTCTTGCTGGGCCAGCCGGCAGAGGCTGTTAAGAACAACCACGTGTAGAACTTAAAGAAGAAACAGCACCATCCACATTGCAGCGTTCCCTGAGTTTTAAGACACCCATACTGTCGCCTTGATGCCACTGAGATGTTCATCCTTATCAAGCTCGGGTCCAATACCCATTAATTGTTATGGCCACCTGGAGCCCCTCAAGGCCTCCTCAGCAGCCGTGGGTTATTAAGGTGGTTGTGTCAGTCAGCTAGGCCTGCCATAACAAGAGACCACAGACTGGGGAGCTCAAACAACAGAAATTTATTTTCTCACTGTTCTGGAGGCTGGAAGTCTAAGATGAAGGTGTCAGTAGGGTTGGTTTCTTCTATGGCCTCTCTCCTTGGCTTGGTCACATGACCTTTGCCCTGTGCACATCCCTGCTATCTCTTCCTCTTACAAGGACACCAGTCATTTGGATTAGGGCCCACCCTAGGACCGCCTTTAACCTTAATTTCCTCTTTAAAGGCCCTGTCTCCAAATATAGTCATATTTTAAGGTACTTGGGGTTAGGACTCCTACACATGAATTTGGAGGAGACAGAATTCAGTCCATAACATGTATTCTCAGTGTCAGAGGCAGGAGCCAGGTCCTATTGGCACATCTCCAGGTGAGCCTGTAATTCACAGAGGCCTTAGCGAGCCCATGATCGAGTGTCCTTTACCACCCACACCCAGCCCCTCCTCTGTGTACCTTATTGGCTTTCTTTCCCCTCTTTGCTTACAGGTATGGCGACTAATTTCCTAGTGGACCCCAGGGGAAGCAGTGGGCTGGGCCCTGCTGGGGCAGGGTGGCCTGCTGGACTCACCCTCTGGCCAAACCCTTCACACACCTCTGGGCTGATGTGCTAGGCTGTTAATGGGCATCTCTCCCAAAGGCCCTTGTGACTCACAGCCCTGCCAGAATGGAGGCACATGTGTTCCTGAAGGACTGGACAGGTACCACTGCCTCTGCCCAGCGGCCTTCGGAGGGGAGGCTAACTGTGGTATGTATGCACAGGACTTCTAAGCCTCTGACCACTGGGGAGCTGTGCAGCACAGGCTCCCCCTTCTCACCTCCCACCCTTCTAACTACTAGGCAGAAACTGGCCCTTGAGTCTTAGTGCCACCCACTTTCCAAAGACACCACTGATCTGATGTCTCATGTAGTACAGCCCCTAAGCGCTCTGTGAATGATAACTCAGGTGGTGAGGCTCTGAGTAGGACAGCTGCTCCTGGCTTATTAGCTTTAGAGTGGCCGCTGCTTAATATTTGATCATCATGAGCCCAGCTGCTGGCTAGAGCCAGCCCAACTCTGGGTCCTGGTTCTGGGCAGAGTCTCTTCTCTCCTGTTCCAGAAAGAGGAGCAAGGAGCCTCAACCCTTTTTGGTTTTAAAGGTAGGAAATGAAGTTTATAATAGGCTTTACCCCATAGGATTGTTGGGAGTTTGAAATAAGATTACCTGTGTGAAGGCCTTGGCACCATGGTTGACATATAGTTGGGGTATAGTGCTGGGTCAATTGGAGATCCATCTAGAAAAAAGGGATCTTCACCCCTTACCTCACAAGCTAAACAAAAGTCAACTCCAGATGGATCACAGATCTAAATGCAAAAGGCAAAGCAGTGGGGCTTCTAGAAGAAAATACATAGGAGCACATTTTCATGATCTTGAGGTAGACAAAGATTTCTCAATAGGACACAAGAAAGACTAACCGTAACAGAAGAAGGTTATAAAATAGGTTACATTTTTCTTTTTACAAAGTGGTGGGGTACAGACCCTTAGCCAGAGCCAGGAGGGAGAGCTCCCTGTCCAGCCCTAACTCTGTGACATGCACTGACTAAGCCCCTGCAGCCTCAGTTTCTCTGCCCCTTCTTCCTCCGGGGAGGCCCCGTGTGGTGGTTGGGTGTTCCAGGTGGGACAGCAATCTGCATGCTCCAGGCGGCCATAGTGTGATGGCTGCTGTGAATCTGGCAGCCCCGAAGCTGAGCCTGGAGTGCAGAATCGATGTCCTCTTCTTGCTGGCCGGCTCGGCGGGCACCACCCTGGAGGGCTTCCTGCGGGCCAAGGCCTTCGTGAAGCGGTTTGTGCAAGTCTCGCTGAGCGTGGACTCCCGGGCCCGCGTGGGGGTAGCCCTGTACAGCGAGGAGCTGGTGGTGGCAGTGCCCGTGGGTGAGTACCACGATGTGCCGCACCTGGTCAGGAGCCTCGATGGCATTCCCTTCAGTGGTGGCGCCACCCTGACGGGCAGTGCCTTGCGGCAGGCGGCAGAGCACGGCTTTGGGAGCGCCACCAGGACAGGCCAGGACCGTCCACGCAGGGTGGTGGTCCTGCTCACTGAGTCACGCTCCCAGGATGAGGTCGCTGGTCCAGCACGTCACGCGAGGGCCCGCAAGCTGTTTCTGCTGGGCGTGGGCAGTGAGGCCGTGCGGACAGAGCTGGAGGAGATCACAGGCAGCCCGAAGCACGTCATGATCTACACCGACCCACAGGACCTGTTTAACCAAATCCCTGAGCTGCAGGGGAAGCTGTGCAGCCGGCCACAGCCAGGTAAGGTCCCGGTGGCTGGGCCGGCTGGTCAGTGGCAGCCCCTTCCTTCTTTTGGTAACCACTCAACCAGAGCTTGTGCTAGGGGCTGGAACCACAGCTCCACTCTTTTACATACTAGCCATGTGCCAAGTAACCTGTCAGATTACTGGTCAATAAAATGGGACTAATAATAGCACCTCCTAAAGAGCTTTTGTGAGGATTAAGTAAAACAAGCAATATAAACACTTAGTACAGAGTAAACACAGAATACGCACTCAGGAAACTGTAGGTATTGCTATTTTTTTATTATTATTCTTGTTAACAAAAAACTCTGAATCTACTAAGCATACTCGAGAACAGCAGCTTTCCAGCTTCTTTTGGCAATCCATAGAAAGAAATGCATTCCCAGTACACGCACACACATGCACACGGACACACAACTGCAACAAACGTTTCACGAAACAATACTTGTCCTTTCTATCTGGGATGCGTTCTGACATTTTTCTATTCTGTCCAGTTTCACGACCCATGAAGTTGATTTTGTGACCCTCCATTGGAGAGCACTGCCGCTGGGAATGGACATTCCCATCTGGTGGGCAGGGCCTGGCGCATGGCCCAAGATGTAGTAGCTGAAACACATCCTTGACGGGGCTCCCCATTTCTCCTCTAGAGGGGTGGGAGGGAGGACGCTGCCTGTGGAATTCAGCTCCTCAGCCCAGATGTCACTCTCACCAGAAGTGAGACTTTCCTTCCTGCAAAGGGGAAGGTCAGCAATCCGCCTGCCCCTCCAATCACGTCTCCCCAGGGCAGCCAGAGTGGGTTTTTTAAAGATAGTTTAGATTTACGGAAAAATTGTAGCAATAGTAGAGTTCCCATATATTCCCGTATAGAGTTCTGTATGGGAGTATACTATACTATACTATATATACTGTATACTAGTATACTATACTCCCATACAGAACTCTATACTCCCATATAGAGTTCCCATATACTACACAGCTTGTAAAGATCTTCAGGTACAATTGTCACAATTAATGAACAAACATGGAAACATTATCATTTACTAGTTTTTTACCCACTGTCCTTTTTCTCTTCCAAGGATCCCATCCAGGACATCATGTTACATTTAGTCATCCTGTCTTCTTAGGCTCCCCTTGGCTAAGTTTCCTCTTGACAGCTTCTCAGCCTTTCCTTACGCTGGAGTGCTAAGATCAGAGCCTCTTACACCATACTTAAACCTTTCCAGCGGCTCCCCAATGCACTTGGAATAACATTCAAACTTTCCCGCTGGCTCTCTTCTGAGAGCTCCCTGTGGTCTGGCCCCTGCAGGCCTCTCGGTAGCCCCTGCGTGAGTGGAGAGGGGAGCAGCCACACACACAGCCTTCTCCATCCTTGAGAAGCACCCCCACCCAGCCAGCTCACACTTACGCCTCCCTCAGTTCTTAGCTAATATGTCACTCCTCAGAGAAACCTTGACCCCTTCTCCCAATCTCGTAATGCTGCCCCTGCTGGTCCCTCTCGTAGTACTCCGCTCTTTTCCTCCACGGCTTCTCACACAGTTTGTAATTCTATGTTGGTTTCATGTCCATCTCCCATAGACTGTCAGCCCATTGTGGGCAGGCAGCGACCCATTTTGTCCACGTGGTATAAGTAGTGCCTTGTATACAGCACAGGGCATGTGGAAGGTGCTCAATAATGGGACGGGTGAGGGTGCAGGTGAAGTTGCTGTCACAAGGTCCCCAGAGCTCAATGGCTTACATATGATAGACGTTTCTTTCTTTCACATCACAGTGCAGAGGTGAGTGGCCTGGGCCAGCAGGGTGGCTGGGCTATCTTGTGCTTCTGCCTCTAAGTCCAGGGTCACTGTTTATCAGCCAGCAGGAAGCGGGGAGAGGGGAAGTTGAGGGCAGGCAGCTTCCTTTTGAGGACTTAGAAACTGCACAGTTACGTCTGATCACATCCCATCAGGTAGAATTTGGACACAGGGCCACACCTAGCTGCCACGGAGGCTAAATGTATGGTGAGCTGGGCATGCATATGTCCTGCTAATATTTCAGGAGAGGCTGGAGGATGGATACAGCAGTGGACTGACAGACTGATTGGTCTGGGCTCAGCCCGACTCAGAGCAGTCCCTGCTCTGCCAGCCGGGTCCAGATGAGGAGCTCCACCTGGCAGAGCCCACCCTGAGGCCCACTCTGCTTGCTCCCGCAGGCTGCCAGGCACAGTCACTGGACCTGGTTTTCATGTTGGATGCCTCTGCCTCCGTGGGGCCTGGGAACTTTGCCCAGATACAGAGCTTTGTGAGAAGCTGCACCCTCCAGTTTGATGTGAACCCCGATGTGACGCAGGTTGGCCTGGTGGTGTACGGCAGCCAGGTCCAGACGGCCTTCGGGCTGGACACCCACCCAACCCGTGCCTCAGTGCTGCGGGCCATGAGCCAGGCCCCCTACCTGGGTGGGGCAGGCTCCGCAGGCATGGCCTTGCTGCACATCTATGACAAGGTGATGACTGTCCAGAAGGGCGCCCGGCCTGGTGTCCCCAAGGCTGTAGTGATGCTCACAGGGGGGAGGGGGGCAGAGGACGCGGCCGTCCCCGCCCAGAAGCTGAGGGACAATGGCGTCTCTGTCCTGGTGGTGGGCGTAGGGCCTGTCCTGAGGGAGGCACTGCGGAGGCTTGCAGGTCCCCGGGACTCCCTGATCCACGTGGCATCCTACGCAGACCTGAGGTACCACCAGGACGTGCTCATCGAGTGGCTATGTGGAGGTGAGTCGGGGTGACCTTCAGGGCTGCCTCAAAGGGAGGGTACATCACTACAAGCGTTGTGGCTCCTCCCAGCCACCGAGCGCTCTCCACGTGCCAGGCTCTGTGCTAAATCCCACGCTCACATGAAATCCTGCAGCAGGCCCAACCATCTCCATTTGACCTTCAGGATGCAGATAATTCAAGTAACACAGACACCTCTTCCCAAACTTGAGAATTTATGCACTGCATTTAAACAAGACATCATTACAATACCCACTGATCCCCCAAGGGTCTAAGGACCCCAGGTTGACATTGACCTAGGTAGTGAATGACAGAGCTGGGAGCAAACACAGCCAGGCCAGCCTGACTCCAAGGCTTTCTTTGCCAGTGACATCCTGTCTGCCTTTTTTAAAGTATGTGGCTGTAATAATCATAGTAAGCACTGGTACATGCACAGCACGTTGAAGGGAAAGAATCTCCATATGCATGTCAGAGAGCTGGGTGGAAGCTGAGTCTTTGATCTTGCCAAGAAGCATGGGGCACCAACTGTGTGCCAACGTGTTGCTTAAGGGCCCACGGAACATTAAGAAGTGTAAGACACTGTTCTAGTGGCCTCGCATGTGTACTGGGGTCCTTAGGGTAGGGGTCTTTCGGTCTGACCCAGGCCAAGCCTGGTGGGCATGTTCCTTCTTGTAGAAGCCAAGCGGCCAGTCAGCCTCTGCAAACCCAGCCCGTGCATGAACAAGGGCACCTGCGTCCTGCAGAACGGCACCTACCGCTGCGAGTGCCGAGGTGGCTGGGAGGGCCCCCACTGTGAGAACCGTAAGTGGGGCTCTTGCTCTGCATGTGTGAACTTAGGGTGGGATTCTGAGTCCTTCCACACCCTGGGAACTCAGCTGAAGGCAGGTCCTATGGCATTCACTCAATGGAAGGAATCATACAATCATTTGTTCGTTCATGCATTTAGTGGGGGCCTCCTACATCCCAGGTGTCCCAGGTGCGGAGAATATAGCAGTAAACAAAACAATAAGAATCTCTGCCCTCGTGGGGCTCCTATGCTAGTGGGGGAGACAGTAAATATAAGCACAACATGTATTATAGTAGGTGGTGCTAAGCACATTCAGAAAAATAATGGCGACTGGGAAGAAGGCCTCTGAGGGCGGCCTCAGTTCGGAGCACAGTGGATCCAAAGTAACAGGAACGACGATGGAGGATGCAGGCACAAATGCAGATGGGTGGGTAGATGTGATGGTGGAAGCTGGTGGGAGTTCTTTTTTTAGTGTTTCTATTTGCTCAATGAAATGGGAGGAACCACTATCAGCTGAGTGAGGATGGGGAGGAGGTTCTGGGGGTTTGAGGAGAGAAGAGCAGTAACTGACTAGCAGAGAAGGGGAATAGACTAAGGACATAGAGAATGACTGTTGGGCAGCATTATGGGCCCACCTGTGGCTCCTGTTCCTGCATTTAAAGTCAGAACAGCCAGCAGCCAGGAGATGATTCCCGCTGGAGTCTTGGATTTTCAGCTACCGGCAGAGGTCGGCTCCCTAAGGCCGGGTAGTGGATCTGAAGGGCACTCAGATGGGGCCTCTGATCCAACATCTTCTGCTTGGGTTGTGGAGTGAGAGCAAGACGTGCAGGGGCCCACGGCTGCTGGTTGGTTGAGAAGAGGACTCAGATGCTCCTTGTGTCCTCAGAGTTCACTTCTTTCCCAGGGGCCTTGAGAGGAGATGCCCCCAAGGCACAGGGCTCCCGCCGAGAGCCTGCAGGAAGCCAGCAGCCATAGCCTTTCCAGCAACTACAGAGAAGGCCTGGACAGCCTGGGCGCTGAAAGGGCGCCTGCCCTCAGCAGAGCGTCCTGTCTGCCTTGTGGGGTCCTTTGAGTGTCTGCTTCCAGCTCTGTCCAGAACCCTCCTGCCCACTTTCCTCACTCGGGGAGAAGAGGTGGCCAACTGCAAACTGTGCTGCTTAAGGACACGGCAGGAGCTGGTTTCATCCCCTAATGCTGGTGTTGAAAACTCTTGACACAATAGTTACCTTCTGTACCTAGTGGTGCCCTGTTGAGCTTATGTCATCTGCCACCTTTCCTCTGAGGAGGAACAAAGGAACCTGGAGACTGGATGGCCTGTTTGAGGCTCAGTTTGCCCACAACAAATGCTAAATAGAATGTCGTTGGGATAGTAATGCTTAACTGAAAGATTTGACTGGAGTGTCATTCGGACCACTGCAGTGATGGCATTTCAAGATGGAGAAAGGTGGACCTTTTCATACGTCTTTCCCCAAAGATGTCCTGGATGCGTTGATTCTTTTGTTTGAAAAGGGGCTCGAGTGGCATTTGTGGCTTGTTCTGGTGACTGGATCTGTGCGTGGGAGAGAGTTGGAAAGGCCCCAGACTGGAATGTGACTGATTCACTGGCTTGTTTGATGGTAGAGGAGGGGCTGAGTGTGCAAACAGCCTTGGTCTCCAGGGGCCGTGTGAAGTTCGCCTGGGTACTGGGCAGTGTTCGCTTCGACGGGCTTCCTTTAGAGTTACTTAGGAGGGTTCACTGTGCGGCGTTTACTGAGGTCTTGTCTTACTCTCCTTTTATGGGGCAGTAGAATTCTTAAACTCAACAAATAGAGACTAAAGAAACTCAGAGGGGTTTGGCTTTTGTAAGCATCGATCTTCTAGCTCTCTGGGTTTTGGTCTTGTTTTACTCTTTATGTCTAGTTTTTAAAGGAATATTTCAAGAAACGATGTTGGTTATTTAACAGGAGTATTTGTACCTATATGGCAAAGAGGCTTAGCTGGAACATTTTCTGGCAAACACAGTTCTTACTCAGCCCTGCAGTAATTAGGAACCAGTTCTCCCCCTTGGTGGTGGGTTTTCGAGTTGGGTTTTCAGTAACAACCTTTGTAGAGCTCCTAAGTCCAGACAAACTTAAAGTCATGTTTTATATGTAAACGTTCAAGGCTACCTTGATTTAAACACCACTTAGCTGTAAGAACTTCAGGATTTCAGGTGCTAGAAAAGCACTCAAAGAGCTGATCGCCGTGGTATTGTGAGACATTAAAAATAGAGTGCGCTGTACCAAGCACTGTGTTGCAACAGTCATTCGTGCTCAGTGGATATTTTAATTCCTCTTATTACCTTGGCCTCAGTGGAAGGCGACATCAGAGCTGGGTCACAGGCCCACCTGGCAGGTGCAATAGGTGATGTTGGAGAATTTACATGAATCCCCTTGTCTTTAAATCAACAGCAGTTTAATCATTCCACACTGTCTGGCTCGGTGTTCCATTTGGATTACTTGCACTTAACCCCACAAAACCATGGGCCCTGGGCTTACATGGTAAAGGCTTTACTATTTCTCTTTTTAGGTCCCAGCCCTTTACATAAATATGTTTTCCTTGTAAAAATTGAAATACTGCAGATATGTCATCAATCTTTTGTTTTCTCTAAATCATCCTGATTCCGGTACACTTATTCTATTCCTGGGCTACTAAGCGTGTTTGTTAGGAGTGTTGAGATTTGCGGTATGCTTTCCACTTCCTTTGAGATGATTTTTTTGTTCACGTTTAATCTGTTCATATGATGAACTACCAATTAATATATTTTTTGATTGTTGAACCACCTTTGATTTCCTGAATAAGCACTATCTGGTCATGATACATGATTCTTCAAACACTGCTGAATTTCATTTGCCAATATTTTAAGACTTTTTCAGTTTTCTTTTGCAGTATGTGTTGGATTTTTGGTATCACAACTATGCTGACGTTATAAAATGGAAAATACATATTCCTCAGGTTTTCAAATTGCTACATTCATAGCATTTTCTGTAATTTAAAAAACTGAGTTCTGCTATTTCATGTTGCCTTAGGTTGTCTTTTTATTGTATCAGTCTTTTTAATGAGCCAGATTTTGGTTTTGTCATTTTTAAAATAAGCACATTTATGCTAGAACTTTCTTAATTACTGCTTAGGCAACCTTCCAAGTATTGGTATGTTTCTTGTCCCCAAGAATGATCTGGGAGTGTGTTTAACCTCCAGGAGCATTGCTGTGCACTCACTCACATAAGATGGGTTTCTGCAGATGTCTCCTGTGTATTTGGTACATTGTTAATTATACTGTTAAAATCCTCTTTCAGCCTTATCTATGCTACTTGACTTAAGGAGGCTTAAGGTCTCCTGCTAAGATCCCTCCTTAATGTTCACCAGTTTTTACTCCACATATTTTGAAGTTCAGTGTGTAAAAAAGCAGATGTTTCTCCCTTGAGACAGAAATCCACCAGGCCCCACTCCAACTCATGTCATGAAACACAAGAAAAGCCCCAAAACCCAAAACACAATTAATATTTTATTAAAAAAAAAAATTCTAACCACTTGGTAAAGGGAGACCAAGTGTTTATGACAAAGAAAGAAATGCCCTGGGATTAGAAAGACCATAAGAATCAAAAGACCTTTAGTTCTCAGGAACCAGTGTTGGAGAACTCTGATTCAGAACCCCCAGCAACGAGGCAGAGATGAGAGATGAAATGTTTCAACCTGTGTTAAAAAACAGTGCCACCCGGAGAGAAGACAGGCAGCACAAAGACAGCACTACCAATTTTAGGAAACAAAAGTCACCACTTTTGGACATTAAGCACAACTTAAAAAACAGGGACTAAGACATTATATTGAATAACTCTTCCCTTAAACATCATGGCCACAGGACTGAATCTGTAAACACAGGATAATCTTTTTTTCTATGGTAATATAAAAAGTCAGTTAAATCTCAAAAGACATTTTTCACTGTTCTAAATTACAGGATTTTTTTTTTTTTATATAATACAGCATCACTTAAAAATTTATTTAAGAGCAATTGATTCAGGACTGCTTTAGGCTGAAAGAAGGTCTTTAACTTAGTGGAGACAGTGCCTCAGCTTGGTCCCAAATATTTTCCCCTGTTACCATTTCTTAAAAAGCATATCATAGATGGTATTAATGCTGTTTAAAATCACGGAAGATGGAGTTGGGCCTGCTACTATTGGAGAGAAGAAACTTGAAGGCAAGGATGGTTTAACCTCCAACACTGCTAAGAGATGACAGTCAGGAGTTTGGGTCTTCTCAGTCACCAAAGCCACATGACCAGTGGGCCAGGGCCCTGCTACCTTGATTTCTCTTCCACCATCTCAACAGCAGAAGCTTTTCACTACTTAAAAAGCTTGATAAAGCAATTGATGAAAACCTTCAAAGAGGAAACACAGAATACCCCTAAATACAGCAATGTCTTGTTTGCATCCAATATACTTAGGTCTCCAAAGAAGCCTTCTTTTTTTGTTGTATTATGTCCTTTGGCTCTGAAAAGCGACAGAGCCTCTTCTTAGCCAAAGCTCTCCATTCATAGTACCCGAATCATTACTTTTTCTTCTAAACAGACTCACCCTTTCACAGAGTTGCTGCTTTAATGAAGACTTGAACAAAGTCAGATTGTCTCCAAGGTCCGTATTGACAGGAGAGTCTTTAGATGAAGCTTGTTTCCTAACTTGCTCCTTTCTTCTCCCATTCCTAGGGTACCATCCAAATACCAGCAACCCCCCCACAAAAAATAAGAATGTTAGTTATCTTCTATAGCAACCTCCATATACATAGAAGCAGTTAGGAATAGAGATGACAATTAAGTTTCAAGCTCAGTGTGTTCATCACTGCTTGGAACATCTGTTAAGAGATTTTGAGGCCATGGCACAGCAGAGAGTGGGGCGAGTGATGTGTCTGCCACGGCAGTGAGTGAACGGTGGCTTACGTGCTTGCATGGATTTAATAGTCACTGGTGCAGGTGCCTCAAAATATCTCCAGCAGGTAAGCAGGATAGAAATAAGGAGCAGAGTTTGCGAAAAACAAAGGCAGCTCTAGGCATGTTCTTTATTGTACAAATGCATAAGGGATTAGTAACACTTTTCGTCTAGCCTCCAGGGGAAAAACCCAGTAATGGCATCCGGACCTTGTTTATGCCTTACTGAGCCTTTTGCCACTAGTTGGCTGGGCGGCTTTAGGCAAATCATGTCACCTGTCTGAGTCTGTTTCTTTAATTTTCATGGGAGAAGTCCTTCAGAACCACTGACTTTTTGTTTGGAAAACTATCCAGTCACAATCTGTCTGAACTGCAGCTGTCTCCCTGGAATCTACTGATAGTCGAGTGGTGGGTAGCTCGAGGATTCAAGTGTCCTCAGGCTGATTGGTAAGAACACTTGAACCGGGAGCCTTTCTGGTTGGTCAGTGCCAAAGACTGAGTGAAAGCACTGCAAAGCCCCAGCCCCTGTGTCTTCCTGCGGAAGAGGGGAGCCCTCACTCAGAGCTGGTGCCCAAAGCAGCACAGCGCCACCTGGGTGACAAGAGGGGCCCCACCCTAGCGACAGTTCTCCTGTCCACCGGTGCCCCTGAATGACCACTCACCTTGGCTTTCTGGAGGACTGTGCCTTTGCCTGTGACCATGACTGAAAGGGGCCTGTTCTTGAGCGCTGTTGCAGAGTTGACTGGGGTGCAGTCTGGGGCGGGGGTGGGGGTGGCAGCTTTGGGCTGTGGTGACAGGAGAGAACGAGGGCTGAGCCAAGAGGAGGGAGACATGACCCATTTCCCCCAACCCCGGTCCCAGGAGGCCCTGCCAGCAGTTCAGAGGAGCCGCAGCCCCTGGCACTCACTCGGGGGCTCACGCTCTCCAGGTGGGTGGTGTCCACAGTGGTGCCCAGCGTCACGGGCCCGGCCTCGGCCTTCTTCAGGTTGTCCTTCACCTCCACGATGTTGAGCTCGAGGTCCACACGCCTGCTCTCCTCGATCCTGCACTCCTCTTCCATTTCCTTCAGCTTCTGCTCCAGGCTGGCCAGGACTCCCTTGTCTGGAGAGAGAGTTAAGCCAGCTGCAGGGAACCGAGTTTCAGCCACAGACCAGAAAACCCTGCTGGGTAGAAGCAGGATTTACACACAGCCCTGCAGGAACAGCAGGTGGATGTGGACCACAACTCTGGCTCCAACTCTCAGAGCTGGGATGGGCCTGTGTGCAGGGGGCAGCCTCGAAGCCCAAGGCCTGTGTTGGCATTCTGCACAGGCTGGGGAAGGCTCTGGAGGAAGACGGCTCTGCCTTCACAGAAGGCATAAGTCCCTTCTGGTAGGTTTTTACAGGCGCTCTGAGCTGCTATTGTTACAGTGACACAAAAGGGTGAGAGAAGCTTTACTAATGACCCTTAGAGGATGGCTGGGCTGTTTCAGCCAGCCCCACACAGCTCCCTCAGTCCTTCTGGCACTCAGTGGTCCTCAGCCCCGGCACCTTCTCAGCCCTGTTTTATGCTGCTTCTCCCTGGGATTCTCAGGGTGGTACGGCAGCACGAAGAAATGACAACCACGGGAGTCCATGCTAGTTCATCTTGGAGCTCATTACTAGAGCTAAGGATGATACCACACGTGTTCACTAGAGAGTCCCGAGCACCAGTCAACAGCCACTAAAATAACTTATGTGCTGTTTCCAAGTTTTACGGTAAATAATCATCGGTCAACCCTTGCCGGAGGACAAGCAGTCACAGGCGCCACCGTTTCAGAAAAATTCATGGAGAAAAAGAAAGCTGAGAAAATATGCTAATAATGTTTTTGGGATTGAAGTAAAAAAAAAAAAAGTTCATCTTTATTAGTTAATATCAAAACTTTGAGAATTACTTTCTTATGATCTGTGACTTTTTAGCCTAGCGTGTGCAGAGCTCATTTGCCAGAATAAACTATACAGTCATGCGCTGCGTACTGACATTTGAGTCAACGACGGACTGCACAGACAACAGCGGTCCCATAAGATTAGCACCATGTAGCCCAGGTGTGTAGTGGGCTGTACCATCTAGACTTATGTCAATACACTCTGTGATATCCACACAAGGACGAAATTGTGTTAACAATGCATTTCTCAGACGCATCCCCCATCCTTAAGTGATGCATGACCATAGTAAAAATTCTCTCTTCTCGTACCTAGAATGTCCACACAGGAGGGAAAGGACTAGGATCCCTGGCTCTTCCTCACAGCCCCAGCTGGTGCACTCGGGGTTTTCAAGGACTGTCCTAGACGAGCCTCTGGTCACGCTCATCAAAACACATCCTCACTCTCTAGTCTGACTGGGTGGAAAGGAAACCAGGCCACTGTCTCTGCGCACTAGCAGCCAGGAGCGCGGAACCCTCAGGACCAGTGGACACACATTTATAAAGACAGAAAGCAGATTGTGGTTGCCTAGGGATAGGCGGGTGGAGGGGAAATGGGAGTGACTGCTAATGAGTGTGGGTGATGGAAATGTGCTAACATTGATTGTGGTGATGGTTGCACAACTCTGTGAACAGACTAAAAACCAAAGAGGGGTACACGGTAAATGGGTCAAGGGTATCGTCTGAATTCTCTCTCAAAAAAGCTGTTAAATTTTTTTTAAAAAGTGGGTGACTTTGTGCCCCCATGACCTTCCTCCACCAGTCGTGTTATAAGCTTCCCAGGAATCGGCTAGGTTTGTCCCCAAACCTGCTTATGCCACTCATTCTTGTTAGTGCAACTCTGCAATTTAAATACTAAATGAGCACAGAGTTACGCTATGAAAATGAAGTCAAATGCCTCAGAAAGGTCCTCTGTGAGGCAAGGTGCTAGGAAATGGCTGATGGATGCTGTGAGGATGATTGGGAAAATAATCTAGAAGGACTCAGCTCTACTTGCAAGTGTAAGTTTTTGTTCACTTTAAAGAAATGACTGGAAATTAAGGATGCTGCATTATAGGTGTGGTTAATGCAACAAAGATGACATGGGGCTCCCATTAGCTGGCCCAGGTTTCAGGAAAAGGCATTGGCACTACATCAAAAGATGGGCCAAGAGGGAGCTGGACCAGTGGTGTAGTGGTTAAGTTCGTGTGCTCCCCTTCAGTGGCCTAGGGTTTGCAGGTTCAGATCCTGGGCGTGGACCTAGCACCACTGGTCAAGCCACACTGTGGTGGCATCCCACATAAAATAGAGGAAGAGCTCAGCAACAATCTTCCTCAAGCAAAAAGAGGAAGATTGGCAACAGGTGTTAGCTCAGGGCCAATCTTCCACACAAACAACAACAACAAAAGATCAGCCAAGAAATATACAAGTGAAAATAAAGCATTTAAGGTCAAAACACAATTTTTAGACATTACTTCCTTTAACTAGCTTTTTCAAGTGCCTCCTAGAAGAGGACTGCAATCTTTCAGACAGGATGGAGGGGACTGAGGCCTTTGCAGGGGAGCATCCATGTGTGCCAAAGATTGACAGGGGCTCCAGGACAGGTGCACAGGTCCTGGAAAGCCCAGGCACACGTCCTCTGAGCCAAAGGCCCCCGTCTGGCCCTCTCCACCTGGGAGGCCTCTTACCTGTACATTTTGACAGGGTCTCTTTCAGCTCCCGTTTCTCTTTCCGGAGCTGAGCCAGGTGCCCCCGGATTTCTTCCTTCTTCCTCTCAAGCCTCTCCTTCTCCTCGGTGTACCGCTTCACCTCAGCTTCTGTCCTGTTCTTGCCAAGTTTGATCTCTACAGACCCAGAGAGAGGGACCACCCCGGTCAGCCAGGCTGGAACATGAGGGCTGTCCCAACCCACTGCACAGGCTCAGAGGGAACCTGGAGCTTTGGCAGATCAGAGCTGGACAACAGGCCAGCCTAGCAGGGACGGAAAATGAAACTGAGCCCACACCTTCTTTGCTGTGTGACCTTGGGCAAGTCCCTTCACCTCTCTGAACCTCTGTTTGCTCATCTGAAAGGGAAGGAATCGGGCTAACTTCTTCAAGCCATTTCCAAAACACAAAACTCTTATCTAGCACAGGCACCTGCAGTGGTCACCCTCAACCTGTCCTTCACAGGTGGGCTGGCTCCAGCTGGGGTGAGGGCCACAGCGTCGGGGCAGCTGGATGGGAAGGAGATTTTCTGCTGTTCAGTCTGGATTTTGACTGTCGTGGTTCTCAGGGAAGGCTCCTCAGGCTCCAGATTCTCCTGCTGCATCTGCTTTGGGAGGAAGCAGACAGGACTCAGGCAGCTGAGGGGCCAGGAAGGCAGGGCCACCGCTCACCTGCTGGGGGATGGCCTGTACCTGCAACTCAGGGGTTTCTGGAGACATCTCAAGGGCCTCATCTGGGATGGGGCTCGGGCCTGGGTCTGCAGGGAGGGCCTCGGCCAGAGGGTCCAGGTGGGGCAGTGGTGGGGAGGGGGCCTGGGCCTGTGCACTGCCGGAGCTGTGCAGGAAGGACTTGACGGGCGTCAGGTCCAGGTACACTCGGTCGGGCCCGCTCTCGTCCAGAGCATCTGTGGCAGGGGTGGCTTCCTCGGTGGGTTCCACCTGCAGAGCAAAGAGTCGGGTGGCTTTCACCATTGCCTCCATCCGTCGGCTGTGAGCCCTGTCTCAGAGCTCCTGTCCCCGCCCTGTACTGGAGAAAGCAGGGGCCTCCCTCTGGGAAGCCTCCTGTTGAGCTGGAGTTAGAAGGCCTGGGTTCAAGTCCTGGATTTGCCACTCAAGAGGTGGGAGATCCAGGACACAGTACCTCACTTTCCTAACCTTACTTCCTCATCCATAAAGAGAAAAGCATCGTAGTACCTCCCTGTAAGGCAGTCAGGATTGAAGGAAAGAATCCACTGAAGCGCCTAGCACAGCGGAGTTCAACACTCGGTAAATGAACCTGCTGTCAGGATGACTATTCCACCTCAGCTACCACTTTGGGCCTCCAAGGCTAATGGTGTCACCGCTCCCAATCTAACACCACACCTCCCACCCCCAGCACTGACCAGGGCCGTTAACCAGCTGTTTTATCCAAACAAGTCCCCAAGCCAGATGGGCTGCACAGCCCAGTGTACACAAGAGGACCCTGTTGCCCCTAGCTTTCTGCACTGATGGCCCCGCAGGTGACTCGGAGTCCACGCCTCTTAGGGATAATCTACAGTGTCTGGTGTTGAGACAGTGAGGTTTGCCAAGAGGAGGACCAGACAGCCTGGGCCGCTGCCTGGCGGGTGTCCTTACCGTGGCCGACAGCTCCGACATCTCCACGTCATCATACAGCATCTCCTGGCGATCCTGGCTGGGCAGGCCATCGATGTAAGTGTTTGGCTCTGAGAACTTTCTCTGCATCAGTCTGGAAGACACAGCGAGAGGACGACTCAGGACAGGGTTGGTAAAAGCCACCAGTCTCAAAGGATTCGTAACAAAGAGATGCCGTGAAAGCCACAGGCTGTGCCGGAGACCTGGGGCCTGGCACCCACCTTTTTAAAAACTAATTCATTTATTTAGCAGCATCTTCTCCCTCTCTTCCAAGGGCCTTCTTACTAGAACTCCTGGTTCCAAATTTCTCTTCCAGAAAAACAAACTTCCCCAGTCCTGTACCCCTCTTTTTAGGATCCTTTTGCCTCTTCTCCATTCTCCTTCCTTCTAGGACCTCCTTCCAACAACAAAATCCCTTCTCATTTTATCTTCACAATACAGTTGGGGCAGCATAGACTAGATACTTTCCTCATTCAGTACGTAAGAAAAGGGCTTCCCTTTCAGTGGCTGGCCAGCTCCCACCAGTGCTGCCTCTATCAGCCAACCCAGGACCACTTCCTCCTGAGCCCCAGTTTGTTCATCTGGAAAGCAGAAACACCACCCACCCTGCCTGTTCCAGGATGTGTTGGGGACCCAATGCAGGATCCAAGGGAAAGTGCAGAGTCAATAGCAAGGCAAGCGGAAGGCCAGGAAAGGCACTGACTCTCCCACAGGAGCTGGAGAGCGTCTAACCAGAGCCCAGGATGCTGTGGCTGCCCCTGCGCCTGAGGCCTGGCTCAGCTCCTAGCTGGCCTCCCTGAGGGCTGCTCCTCAGCCCTAGTCTTCCTGCTGCTGGATGGAACAGGTCTGACCCTGAGTTCTCAGCTGCCACCTGCTCCACTGACCACCAGAGGCCAGTCTGGGCCTGAGGTCCAGAAGCATGGCTGGGAACAGGAGGGTACAAAGCAGAAGGCCCCTTAATACTCACAGCAGAGAGTTTTTGGCCGCGCTCACAATACAGGAAACCCTGTCGGCATCCACGTAGTCATAGGTGAATTCTTCTGGGTCTGTCTTAGAGCCCGACTCAGAGAGCAGGAGGCCTAGCCAGTGGCCCATTTCCTCGGAAGACTTGGCCTGGCAGGAGGCAAAGGGGGTCATGAGCAGGCTGGAGTGGGCCTTAACAGCATCCCTGCCCTGATGCCCAGCCTGGACAAGGCCTCTGGGAGAGCCTGGGGCCACTCCCTCATTTTTACCAGCATATCCCATCCCCTAGGAACCCCAAATAGCATTTCCTGCCATGAGTGGTACCTTGATACCACTTCAGTGATGCTGTGGACATTTGTCCCAAGCGCCACATGTGATTTATATACATGTATTTCTAGAAGGCTAATGGACCAGGAGAGAACTGTTACGTTGTATGTATTGTAGGTTGACACCTCTATTTTTTGAACTGTCGCATGTCAGTTTATCACCCTAATCCATACACATAAGACTGCCTGGATCCCCTGCTAAGAAATAACAAAATTCAAATTTATTTTTGTTTATCG
This sequence comes from Equus quagga, assembly GCF_021613505.1. Classification (NCBI taxonomy): domain Eukaryota; kingdom Metazoa; phylum Chordata; class Mammalia; order Perissodactyla; family Equidae; genus Equus; species Equus quagga. The sequence continues at coordinate 167,599,195 of NC_060268.1, forward strand.
TTTCAGTAAAGTCAAGATGTCTTAAATACCTTACACCAGGGCAACCAGCTCTGATAAATCATGAACTAAACCCCAGTGACACTCATGCCTGGTTTTTTTCCAGGAGACAACGCACGCTAAGCAAATATGTACATTGGGTATTTCTATTAAAACGCCAATGTTGTTTCTTGCCTTTATAACGAGAAGAGACTGGGAATTCTATAAGCACTTACAAGTTTATTTTCATGATGAAAAACAGCTACCACTGTGGCATAACACGACCCAGCTCTACTATCTGATCGCCACGTTCTCACATTCAGAGAGGCAGCTCTCGGCTGAGTTTGATGTTTAGCTGGTTTCCTTTTCCATTCATTTACAAGTGGATTTCTCAATAGAGCCCTACACGAGCATCCTCTAGTTCCAGCTACCACCGTCTCTGCCCTGGGCAACTGTCCTAATAGGTCCCATTTTGTTTCTTCTTGTCCCCCTTCCATCCATCTTCCACCCAGCAGCTGAAAGAAGCATCTGAAAACCGAAATCTGAGCATGCTACCCTCCCTTGAAACCTTCCGAGTCCCCCACCATTCTTAGGAGCAACCCCCTTGCCTCCCAGCCTCATCACACCGCTGTCCCCCTCCCACCTCCACCCACCCAGCGCACCGGCTTTAGCACATATTGCAGCCCCTGCACCGCTGCTTTCCAGCAACTGTTCCTAAGTAATTAATTGCGTAATTAATTGAACATCTCTCTATCATGCTAGAATATAAGTTCCATGAGGACAAGGAACATCTCTTGGTCACTATATTATTGCACCGAGTACATATTTGTCGATGGGACAGGTGCTTGGATGAAAGAAGACAAGCTTTCTCCGGGGAAGCAAGTGGGATGTGGATCTTTTAGCCACCAGAGGGCAGTATTGGAGCAAAATTCAGATGAAGACCCCTGGATAAAGGCCGGAGGGAGCAAAAGGAGTGAACCAGGGTGTGTGTGCTTGGGCCTGCCCAATTCAATGCAAGGCATTATGTCACCTCTTATTTCTGTAAATGTAACATCACATCAAACAGAGGGCGGGGAGTGGGAGAAATGTAATTGTATCACAAACCTAACTCTTCCCCCCAGATAAGCCCTAAACGTCGTCATTTTTACCTACTGGGCCCCGTCTGGTCATATGCAGACTAAATCAGACCCGCTGTGAATCCCCAGAAGGTTTTTCCAGCGGCATAGGGAGTTATAAATACTCTGCTGCCCTAAGTGCAGGAAGTAGCTCATTGTCCCGTTCCTATAACACCACCACCCTGAGGTCAGAAAGGGAATGGAAATTTTTTAAGAATGCAAACAATCTCAGGCAAAAGAAACAAAAATAACACACAACTGCAGTGACTCCCTTTGTGGGACTGCAGTCTTCGTGACCCGCCGTGAACAGCTGCGACCTCCACGCCCTGGCCGGGCCTGCCGCCCCCCACGGCCCGCAGTACCTCAAGTTTGGCCAGCTCCTCGCCGTTGTGGAGGATGCGGAAGGAGTAGAGGTGGTCTGGGCTCGGGTCTGGGACCACCTCGCAGCCCACCAGGCTGAGAGGCTGCTGGGCCACCTTGCTCCTATTCCGGTCCTGATAGAAGTGCAGGTGACTGTCCCGGACGGAGCACCAGCGTGACTTCCACTGGCTGTTGACCAGCACGTTCAGGTAACCTGCAGGAGGAGACAAGGCTGCAGGTGACCCAGGGTGTCCCTGGCCGCCACCGCCTCTGGGTCTCCCGGAGTCACCCCAGAATCTGTTCCCAGACCTGTCACACCTTGCCCAAGACACTTCCTTCCCTCCTGGAGGCTCTGAATCTCAGTGTGCTTTCCTCCTTCCCTCACGTCAGCAGCAGGACCCTTTGGAGGCGGCAGCACAGCTGTACTGGTTTTTGGAAAAGGTCTGTCCAGAAGGATGTGGGTGACTTGGACTAGACCAGGCCCATTTGTATGTGTGCACAACAGAGGCTCCCCCACCCTCGGCCTCGTCTCCACAGCTCATGGTGCCCAGCAGTCCTCCTCCCACCTCTGGTCACTTAGGCCTCATGCAGGAAGGTCCCCCAGCCGGGGGCTCCTCACTGCGGGTGTAGCCCTCTTGACTCTCCAGCCCTAGTTTCCTCAGACCCCTGATAGCCTTGCCTTCCATGAGTCCCTCAGTCTCAGCCTGCAGAGTCGTCCTTCACTTGGCCAGCTCCCCCCCATCCTCCCACACGCACTGGCCTTGGCCCTCCCTGGGTCTTGCACTCCCTGCTCTGCCTTCCTTTGGAACACTTGGATCCTGGAACCATGAAACTCTGCTTCCATGTCGGCCTCCCCAGCTGGACACGGAGCTTCTCAAGGGCAGGAACCTGCCACGCTCATCTCCAGCACCTGGGGTCTGTGCCCTGTGGCCTCTCCACCAGGGAGCCCCTCTTCCTCTGTCGGCACAGAGGCTGCCAGCACTGGGGTGCACCCATCACGCAAGCCTTTACTGTTCTCGGATGGCTGCATGTGCTGGGTTCACCTTCCCAAGGAGAAGACAGCCGATCACATGAACATTTACGGAGCTGACGCCACATGCCAAGCTTAGCCTTGTCCCTGGGGCTACAAAGATGGGTAAATTTCCATCTTCAGGACCCTCTGCACACCTCACATGTGGTGGGTTGATACCCCTCTGTACTGCTCACCTCCCCAGAGGCACTGGCTCCCAAAGAGGATGCCTTCTCTGTCCTAAGGGCTTGGCAGCTGCTCTGAACCTTAGCTGGGATGAATTAGGTCCATATAGCAGGGTCAAAGTGCACAGCCACCTTCCCACCCAGCCCAGTGCTGGACACATAGTGCGGATCGTGAATTTCTCAGAGCCACGTGAACATCACATCATGGCAGCAAAGTGGAAGAATTCGAGCCCAGGACCTAGGAAGTCTGGCTCATCTGGGCGGGCACCCCACTCGCCCATCACTGTTCTCTGGACCAAAGAGAACTCTGGGTCAGGAGAGGTAGGGAGCTCAGATGCTGAGTCCTGGGAAGAAGCGCAACTGTGTTCTTTCTCGCCCTTCCCCAGCCACAGGGGAGAGGAGCATGCTTTGCTGCTGAGGAGACTGACAGCAATAGCCCAGTCACATCTCCCAAACAGTGACTCACTGGGACCAGGCTCCCATGCCCAAGTCCGTGCCCTCTGAGGCTGCAGGTGCTGGCATAGCTGGGCCATCACCCGGCACTCTGGCCGGAGAAGCAGGAGGCTCTGAGGGTAAGGCCCCGTCTGCTGCCTTCCCATTCACCGTGGCCACCCTGCCAGCCTCTAAATGCAGAACTGAACTGGGACTCAGGAAAGGAGCCCAGGGCTGGGACACGGGTTCCTTGAGGAAGAGGAAAGGGGCCAAAGGTGGACAGTAATGGCCTTCAGGCCCCAGGGAGAGTACAGCAATGGGCCCCAGGTTGGGAGCCAGCACACTGGCTCACCCCAGGATATTTTCTGGGAAAGGCCTTTCTCTCCTGGCCTCAGCTTCCTCAAGGCTGAGTAAGGGCAGTGAGATGACCTCCGAGAGCCTACCAGCACCCACACCCCCTCCACACCGGCAACACTGGGCTACTCATTGTCCCATTAAAGGGTCTCACCAGACCCCATCTCAGACTCTTTACACCTGCCCACAGACACCATCCCAGTCTATTCAGCTCCTACCCATCCTTCAAGGCTCAGGTCCAGGAGGCCATCTCTGACAACAGAGAGGTCCCTTCTGTCCCTAAGGCCTTATAGCTTCTAAGATGGCACAGAGTGTGGTTACAGTTATAGAGCTGTCATCTCTCTTAGGCTGCAGGCTCTCAGGACTGTGTCCTCCATCTGTTTGGTCCCCTTTCCCTGACACTGCACCTGCTCTACAAAGATTAATCAAATGAACATATTTTTAAAGACCATCAGGGGGACAGCAATCAGTTACCCCTCACGTCCACAAAGGATCCAGCATCGCGGTAGGAGAGAGTCTGTTTAGGCATAAAGAACCACCTGCAGCGAGGATAAACAGAAACTGTGGGCGGGGGGACACCATCCCCAGAGATGTTCAAAGCAAGACCTAAAATCCCGCCTTCGCTGTCTGAGCGGCCTTCCTGGAGACGGCTCCACCCCAGGGAGCAAGCCCTCTGGTCCTGGAGGCCCTATGGTTCTTACTCGACGTCTCGAGGGACCTCTCCGGAGGCTCCAGTGAGGTAGACTTCTTCCTACCCAGGTTCATTAGGTTGCTCAGTTTGAGGCCAGCAGAACATTTCTTCTTGACTATCAAGATGAGAAAACAAGCAATCAGCGTTGCACACAGCCTACCAATATGCCCTTATGAAAGATGCAAAAGTAATCTAGAGATGATTTCAAGTATACGGGTGGATGTGCATAGGTTACATGCAAATACTAGGCCACTAGGGGACTCGAGCATGCACGCATTTTGGTATCCACAGGGAACCCTGGAACAGGTACCGAGGGACAACTGTAGTTTATAAACCGGAGGCATGTTAGAATCAGTTGTTAAAACCCATTTAGCCCTGAGCCAGACAGTCAAGTCTCATAGCCTGGAATACCATCCCCCTCCCAAACCTAGGCGGAGAGCCATAAGTGCTGGTACCATCTTTGGTCTCTGGAACCTCAGGGTGACCTTCTATGGAGCTTCCACACTCTGAGGCTGACAGGAACTTCTCAGTTATATCTGGCTGTGGAAGAGAGAGAGAAACAAGTGGGTGATCTTGTCTGCAAATGGTTACCTCGGAGACCACAATTTAAGGGAAAATAATAGATGGCTCTTGAGAGTAGGCCAGAGGTCATCTGGAGCCCAGGTCACTGGTGGGACGTTGGCCAGGCTTCCCTCTGGAGAACCTGCCTTCACTCTCCCTTCCTGAGGTTCCCTGACTTCAGGCCACCACTCATCCTTCTTCACGAGTTCTCAAAATGGCCGCTCAACCTGGTGCGACAGTGGCCCCATAGCCAGCGGGGAGGGCAGGTAGCCAGCCACAGGGGTGACATTAGAGTCGGCATCCCAACTGAAGCTGACTGACAAGCTGGGCACCACCCATCCCGGGAGCATGAAGAAGTCTTGAGAACTGACTGTGCTGCCGACACGTGGGGCTTTGGAGAAGAGCCAGCTGGGCTGCCCAAGGTCAGACAACGATTCAAATCCTGACTCCAGCATTCTCCAGCCAGGTGGTGTGTGCGAGTCACGACCCTCTCTGAGCCTCGCTCCGCATGTGTGTAAACACGGATAATACCCTGTCTGCATTCCCAGGGCTGTTGAGGGACTAGAGAGAGTAGAAGAGTGTAGTGGCTGCTGCTGTAACAACGTGAAGCCCTCAGAATATTCCAGTCAAGCTTCCTCTAGAACCACTTACTCCAGACCTCTGTAAAACAAGCTGAGGGACTCCCAACCAATGGGACCTGGCCAGGGAACACTATGCCAGGTCTTTAGGGAGAACCCCTCTTTTTTTATTGAGGTATATTTGACACAGAACATTATGTTAGTTTCAGGTGTACAATAGGGAGAGCTCTTGTTTCTCATCTCAAAGTGAAGAAAACCCAGGTTTTCTTCATCAGGTTTTCTTCAGGCCCAGAACGAACAAAACAGCCCCTCTCAGTCATTCTAGAAGGGCTATGGGTATTTCTCCACGGTGATGGCCAAATGAGCCTTCCCAAAGAACAAAGTGCCTCCTCCTTGCTCAAGCCCTCTGTCACCCTCTTGCTTTCCTCCCTGCCAGGATGGGGACCCCAAGATGAGACACAGTGACCCTCTCCTCTGTGCACACCTGGGCTCCGGGACACCTACCTGCAGATACTCGGGGACATGAAATGTGACCCCAAAGGTCACAGCCCTCCCCTTAGCCAGCACCCAGCCCAACTTTCTCAACTTTGACCCCTAAGCAGAGGGCCCCATAGCTCCCTGCAAATGAGCACTAGAGCCTTTTGGCTGGGGTCAACATCGTGAGGGTTCCCCCGGCCCTGGAAGCTCTATGAGGAGTAAGTGGGAAGAAAGAGCCTCGAAAAATAAATCTCCCTTCTTTATGGAAAGGAGGGCAAAGTTACTTTTGTCCCAGTAAAGCTTCCCTCCTCTAGCAAGAAAAAATTTTAGATGTGTATTAATTTCATCAGTTTTCCTGCCAAGCTGAAGTTACTGCCCTAATCCAAGCATTGTATGTTTCTTATTAATTGGGCTGAAATGCAAAAACAAAGTCCTCAATTTTGTACTTTTAGTTTTCAGGGAGAAAAAATGGAAGCAAACTCTCCTTCCAGGCAGAGCAGAGACTTACTTTCTGACAGTTCGGGCGCTGGGCATCTGGGGTGTATTGGTTTCCCTCGGACACCCCTTCTGAAGGCAGGCCGCTCACCTCCTGGATGACCTGAAGGAAGAGGAAAGCCATCAGGGGAGGCCCAGGCCCTCGAGGCCCTTCGGCCTGCAGACACAGCCAGACCAGAGCTGGAGCCCCTCAGGGTCACAAGGGAGTGGGTGGAGGTGAAAGAGAAGATGCACCATTTCCAGGAAATGGAGAACCACACCAACCCCAGCACTTGGGCCACAAGTGGCCTCGGGACCCAGCTGGGCAGGCTTGGGGCAGGGGGGTGTGTTCCTTAGGCCCTCTCTCCTCCAGGACCCCACATGTTCTGGGGGTGGGCAAGGAGGGGGCCTTTGCAGCAGAGCCCCAAGATGGCCAGAGCAGCCAGCCCTCAGCTCCGTGAGCCCTCTCCTCGTCCCCATCCTGGGCAGGGTGCTGTTCAGCTGTGGGTGTGATGAAGAACGCATTTGCCATTTGCCGGGTAGCTCCGGGGCTCTCTGTGGAACATCTCCACGCTGTCCAGGAAGCAGGCCTGCAAACCTCCTGGGCCCAATGCTGGCTCTCCGGTCCTGCCTGCCACAGTCCACACCACCCTCCTCTGAGAAGGAGCCTTTGAACTGGCACCGGGGGCCTGGGCTGAGGGCAGATACAAGTCAAAGGTAGCTGAGTACACCAAGCAGCAGTACCTGCCCCCCCAAATCTGGGGACCACCTGGGGCATCCCCAGAGGGTACCAGCCAGGGCAGCCACAAACACACTGCCCATCCAGAAGCCCTTTGCAGATACGGACTCAGCAAGAGCAATTTCAGAGACCTTCCTTTTTCAGTCCCCACATAGAGCAGCTTATGGAAAGGAGATAAAATCAGAAAAGCAGAACAGAAGGAAGAACGGCTGTGGGGCTGGGAAACAAGGCTTTTCTCCCTCCTTAGATGGACTCCAGTTTGGGACCTTGGTCCTTGAGGTGGACCAAATATGCGACATGGTGCTGTGGGACAGGGCAGGCACTAGCTCTGTGACCGTGGGCCTCAGTCACCACATCCGCAGGATGGGACACCTATACCACAGGGCGGCTGTGAGGGCTCGTGGGTAAAGTACCCAGCACAGGAGAGGCACATTCATTACCATCCTTATTATCTGGGGCCTGGACACATGGGCGCCCTGCCCAGGAGAAGGGTGCCGAACCAGGAATCCAGGCTCGAGGGTGTGGGGTTCTGCTTCTCTGGGAAGTTCTACTTTGTGCCTTCCTTTTCTGGGACTCTCGTGCCATACTCAACATCTCCCATTTACTGTCATATACCTGTCCCACCCCATGGGCACAGGTGAGAGCATGCAGAGTTGAGACACAGAGGCCCAGGGAAGGTAGGTAGGTTTGACAAAACAGATGCATCTGGTCCAGAGCCCATGAAACAAGCTAACCAGGCCCCCAGTTGCAAGTGTGTGCAGCTTCCGAGTCAGGCCCTTCTGGCCGAGTCCACCTCTGCTCATGTGACCAGGCAGGAAAAGGGTCTCTCTGTGAAGGGTGACGGAGAGGCTGTGCCTTCTGAAAGGCTTCTTGTCTTTGAAACCACCAGCAGGGACTGTGGGGTCAGGGGTCTCAGGAAGAGGGCGTGAGAACTGGGGAGGGAGGCTGGGGGTCGGGGAAGGACAGGTGGGTCTGAGCCGTCAATGGGACAGTGCTGAGAACTGGGAGCAAGAGCAGTGTGAGTGTGTGCGTGTGCACATGTACATGCATACAAGTATTTGTGTGTGTATTTGTGTGTGTGCGCGCGCGTGTGTGGTGGGTGGGGTTGGGGGACAGTTGGCATGGAAACAGGGAACCTGGGCAAGAAAAAGGAGTTAAAAACAAAGCCAGCAGCCCAGGGCCCTGGTCCCAGTCAGCTCTGCAGCCCAGGGCAGACCCCTAGCTCTCTCTGGGCCTCACTCAGTGCTCTCGTCTATACTAGTCAAGTTTTAGGGAGTGCTCAGTATATGGCAGGTACAGTGCTAAGCACTAGGTATGCATTCACTGACTAACCCAAGATCACAGCTAAAAAGGAGTGAGCCCGGACTTGAACCCAGAGCCCATGCTCTTCAGTGGTCAGGCTCGGCCTTCTGGAGCTAACATTCTCACGGGAACTCTCCCAGGGAGACCTGTGAAGCTGAGCCACAAACCTGCCTGTGAGGTGGGACCCTTCCTGTCCTGTCCACTGCCCTCAGTCACCTGAGAGATTCACAGTAAGGAGCAGGGAGCTGTCAGCTCCTCCTACAAGCCCGGCTCTGAGACAGGCTGGGTCTGGTACTCTGAAACATTTAGTGAGTTCACAAAAGCAGCCTGGCCACCCTGGACCTCGGGTACTCAGCCTAGGAGCCGGCCCGCACCTCGGGCTGGTACCGTTTCAGTCAAGCTTCCATAAGGTGGTGCAGGTCTGTTCTCATGGACTCAGCAGGGTGGTTATGTTCAGCCCGGGCAGCAGACGGGGGTGGACAGTGGATATAACGCTCCTGTGCTGGAAATGCATCAACATGGCCACGATGCAGGAGAGGCAGCAGGGGCCTCTCTGGCCTCACCAGGGGCCCTGCAAGGTTCTGCAAGCATGGGACCCTTCTTGGGGCAAACCTCCTACATTCTGGAATTGTCAAGCCCATCTTTAAACTGGGGCAGGCAGCCCCGACCCAGGTGCTTCATCACCACTGGGGCTACGTCATGGGGAAGCGTAGGCAGAACTGACCGCGTGCATTCAGGATGGTACAACACACAGTCCTAGGTTTGAAACTCGATGCTACCACTCACTTGCAAGGGGACTTTGATCAGTCATCTTGCTCTGAGCCTTAATCTCCACTCCTGTAAAATGGGGACATTACCATCGCCCAGCTACCCCCAGTGTGGTTTGGTGGGTTAAGTCTGCTAAAGACACACGGCCCATAGCAAGTACTTAACAAATAGCAGGGACATCTATTCCTCAATAGGGAGCCTGGTGATGCCTCACTAGAGACCGTAAGACAAGTGGATCTCAACTACAGCCCAAGTCCAGATGACTGAGAAGGACACAGACCTGGCAGTAGACTGCTGTGACCCATTTCCGTAAGACGGACGGCTACCACTTAGAACACGGGCAGCCCTGGGGACTTGAAGGACCAAAGGTCGTTTGCCCTTGACAACATCTTTCCTTTTCAGAAAAAGCTGGGAGCCAGAACAGCAGGAGCTCCTGGGGGAGCGGGCCCATGACCTCAGCGGCCTGGCGGCTTTCTCACCCTGAGCCACTGCTCCGCTTGGTCCTTGCTCTGCAGGCCCAGCACGATCACGTCGGCGTTCATCGGCGTGATCTTCAGCTTGTGCTCCTTCTTCCGAACTTGCTTCTCCTTGTGGACGACGCTGCTGCCCAGCAAGTTCACGTCCAACTGAGGGCTGTGGTCCTTGGAGGATTTGTAACACTGGAAGAAAACAGAGATGAGACGCTGCTTTGCCAGGGGTGCCAGGTTCTTCGGAGGGGGCCCACTGGGCATGGCAGGACCTGAGAGCCAGGCTCTGCCCAACAAAACCAAGAGAGTGACACCCCAGCGCAAGGGCAGACCCTTCCCCTCAATGTCGGCACCTCCTGTTCTCGGCATCACAGTGACCAAGCCCACTGTCTCCCCCTCCTTCAAGCCTCCTTCTCACCGACCTTGGCACCAGGACCCCATTTATCCAAATGGCTCTAATCTCACTGTCCACCTGGGCTGGCTCCTAAATAATGTCCTCTGTGGGCCTCACTTCTCCAGGGTGGAATGGCTTTTCCCATTTCTCTGCCTCTCTGCATCTCTTGCTCAGCCTCCCCAGTAAGGGGTCCGTAGGGAACGAAGTTAGTTAGGAAGATGATGTTAGCGGAGGAAGGAAGAGACTTTCTTCTCCTACCAGAGAAAATACTCTGCCCCTCAGGGTCTCAATTGTAAAGTGGGGGTCCTCCCAGGTCAACCTCAAAGGACACCTGCACAGAGCAGGGCACGTCGAAACCAGTGAGGAGAGGGCTTTTTAATGATTCCATGGAACTTCAAATCAGGACATAAAACTGGGAATTTTAATTTAAAATAACAGGAAACAGGGCTGTGGTCAGACAAGTATCTTCTGATTCCTTTACGAGTCTTGTTTTAGAATCGGTAAGTCAAGATACTGTGACTTCTGAGAAGATGCCTCTGATTCTCCTGCTGCACAGACGAAAGCAGGAGCCAGAACCGGGGCTGAGATCTAGGCCGGGCAAGCCCTGACTGGGCAGCAGGTTCTGCCCAAAACCTCCAGTGGCCCAGATGAGAGGAATAACGGACCCTCGGACCAAGGGGACAGAAAGATCCTGGAAAAAATGTGGACGGGATGGGATGGGGGGCAATGGGAATCACAGCCTCCTTTGAGAAACTGATAAAAACGACTAGACTTTTCTAGTTAAGAAAAAGCACATTCCTAGAAGCTTGATCAGATTTAGGCTTAATTATTTCTTGGCAATGATAAATCATAAAAATCAAACCCAAAAAGAAGAAAGAAAAAGCACATTCGTTCATGCACACAAAATTCTGTGTACGATTTCAGGTTAGGGAGAGGTGAAAATCTAATACAAAAGGCTCTAACCGCCTGGTATCAGGGTCTGCCCCGCTCGGCCCACAACAGAGAAGACTGGAATGCAACGTGAGACCAACTCACCAGGAGTCTGGTGTCCTTGATGACGCAGAGCTGCTTGGCCCACTGTCCCAGCCACTTCTTGCGCCACAGGAAGGCACAGATGCGGGCGTCCCGCATCAGCTCGATGCTGGCCTCAGGCGAGGGCCACTGGTAGGGGGCTGACTTGCCCTTGTTGCTCTCCTCTTCGTCGTAGGACTCATAGGAGCTGCTCACAGCTTCTCCGTCCTCTGCAAGGAAGACCTGCTGGGTCACAGCCCCATCACCAGCACAGGGTCCCACACATGCAGTTTGCTCAGGAGGAGGGTGGCAGCAGAACAGCCACTGGCCCCCAGGCCACAACGCACCTGCCTCTCCGTGCCCTTGAACCAGCCCCACAGCTGTCAACCACAGACCCAGGCAGACTTTGCAGCCCCCAAAGCCTCTGAGCAAAGCTTCTTGGATGCTGCCTCTGACCACAGACACAAATAACTTAAAACCAGGAGTCTCTCCCTTTTCCTCCTCAAACCTTGTCATCTCAGACTCCACAGAAACCTCTGACAAGACACTGCGCAGACGGACTGTTGGCTCCTGAGAAGGCCAGTTCCCCTACTCGTGCCTCTGTTTCCTCCACTAAAGGAAGAAGCGGTGGGGTGAGAAAGTTTCTGGGTTCTTCCAGGCCTGGCACTCTGTCATTCTAAGGGGCCGGGAGGAAGGGGTCACCATGGAGCCCAGAGCTGGGCGTGTGGCCAGCTGCCAACAGCTGCCTGCCCGGCCGGGCCTGCTCCATCCCTGGTTCTGCCCTGGGAGCAGCGGGGGGCTGTGGCCCCTCAGAGATGGCTTTCTGGGGAAGCTGGCCACCTCCCCATACTTCAGTGCCCACCTCGTAGTCACAGCCCCTTTTAAAAATCCACTCTTACCCTCCACAGACTCTGTTCTCTTTCCCTCCCTGCTGAACACCTCTCGGCACAAACTCGGCTCCTTCTCCTCGTTGCCAGCTCACAGGATCCGCCACCTCTGGCAACCAGCCAACCTCACTTTTTTGTTCCCTTCGAAAGAATCCCAAAACTCACCAAACACAAACCACACCCGACTCTTTGCACGTTCTACACGCCTTGGTTTGTGTCCCCACCACCCCGCGAGAGTTGCTCTGTTCTCCAGGCCTCACTGCACCATTCAAGGCCCACAAAAACTGGGTGAAGAAAATAATAAATCAATAAAACCCTGAAAGGCAAGACATGGAGAAAGGAGAACCTCAGGATCCCCAGTCCAACCCCTGGCTCCGCACAGGAATCCTGTCTATCATAACCCTGCTCCAGTCTCTTCTTGAATTCCCCATGGATAGGGAGCTCACTGCCTCCTGATTTCTGGACAATTCCTTCCATTGCTGGGCAGCTCCACCAGAAAGCGGGGCCACCATCTACTTCCCTGTGACTTCTATAGACACGTTCTGTCCCCTTGAAGCAGAGTGAATGAAATCTCTCTTTCCTCTCTATGATACCGTTGGGAAAAGAGCCCATGGGCCCCTTATCTTCCCTTCTCTGGAAGCCCCTTCGACCATCTGCATTGCTAGGTTCCTGCATACTAAGAAAACAGAACCATGTTTGAATTAGAATATAGGAATAACGGAATGAGGCCACTCCCACAGTCATTATAGCTAGAATGCCAACGAAAAAGTGCCTTATTTTAATATTTTTAAAGATAACACTTTAAATATTTAAATATCAGTTTTCTTTAAAAGCATGGTGGTACTACTCCCCTTCACAGCTTAATAAAAAAAGTTGCACAGTTCATGATTTTATATCAATTATATAAGCAAAGATTGAAACAGTGGTGCTACCCAGTGGGGGACTCCAAACACTCATACTGCTGGTGACAACGTCGATTAACCCAAGCCTCTCAGAAAACAACCTGGCAGCCTGTTGTTTCAGGAGCCATAAAAACACCCATACCTTTTGACCCAGTAATCCCAGTCCTGGAGTTTATCCCAGGAAACTAGTTTTTACAAAAAAGAAGGAAGGGGGAAGGCTACACACATTAAGAAATTCATTCAAGGGCTATTTAACAGTCAGCAGAAGGAGAGGGGAGAAAGGATGATTTCGTCCACGTAGGAGCACACCATGCAACTGTGGTCAGTGGAAACTCTGAAGACTAGTCTGCAACTCGATAGACGCCTTAATACATGATGGTAAGTGAGAAGGCAGAATTAAAATTATTTATGCAAATAGACTAGTGCTAAAAAGCACAGGGAGAACTCAGAATCATTGATTTGATGCTGAGGTAGGATCAGGGTCATTTTGTAAAAATGTCAGTATTGTATTAGCTGTACAATAAATGAGATAAGAATATGATGTCATTGGGATTCCTCCTTCAGTAACGAAAATCAATGGAAGGAGGAGGCAGAGGAAGTTGGCTGAATCCCTCGCTGTTTCGTGCTTCTGGGGTTGCCCTACGTGTTCCATGGAGAATTCTAACACCTGCCCCTCTGCCTCCCTGGGGGTATGGGAAAGCCAGCTGAGAAGAAACAGCAAATCATTGTACCTCAAGCCACCTGGAGTAGCTTGGAGGAAATTTAGGGCAAATGTATTCATTTCATTTGTCCCTAAGAGCAATCATAGCACAACCATACGTGTAAGATACTCTTAATACAGATACTTGGCTTCCAGGGGTCACAGATGAACAGGAGTGGAAGGTGGGATGCTCAGATAATTCCGTCCCAGTGGACTGCACCCCACTTTGTGCTGCCCAAAGTCCCCAGGAACAGAGGGTAGGACAGCCATGAAGCGCTCTGGGTCATTCAGCCATCATTCAGATGCCACAGGCAGGGGTCTGTGGAAGGCAGAGTAAGTCTCTCCTGGAAGGATGGCACAGGCAGGATGCATGCACAAGGACAGGAGGAGGGCAGTGGCCATGCTTGGGGCATGTGCCCCATCTCTGAGAGCCAGGCAGCAGGCACGGAATCACTGGCATTCCAGCTCTGGGGACAAGCAGTACCCAGGGTGATCGTGGCGTAAATGACTCCTTCAGGCACCTGCCCCCATCTGGGGACTCCACTGGGAGGAAATCTGCCAGAATGACCTGTAGGATATCCAGAAGCACAGACAAAGGCAAGAAGGAGAGAGACAAGATGAAGAGAAGGACAGATGCAAGTGCAAAGATACAGAGAGAGACCCAGATGTGGCAGCATGGCTGCCTGCCCACCAGAAGTCAGTGCTTTCCCATCGGAGGTGTGGGCTTGTCAGGAGAGGCCCCATCCCCATCAAGGACATCATTTCCCAGCCTCTTCACATCCAGAGATGACCATGTGACTGACTGTGCCTTCTGCTCCCTCTTTGCAGAGGATTCTGTGGCCTCAGCAGGTGGCCGAGCCCACACTGGAAAGAGCCTGGGTATCCAACCTACCCACTGACCAGTGATACCCACCCCGAACTGTTCTGTGAGGCAGAAACAGACTTGTGTGTGTTACTATAAACTGAAAGGGGGCATTATTTGTTACAGCAGCTGCCACGACCTGGCAGGAGATATCATCAGCCAAGTAGCTGATGCCTCGGGCAAGCAGGACAGACCCTGGTATCTCCTGCACAGGCCATCCGGGCACTTACTAACTTCTACTCAGGGAGAGGCACCTGGCCCAGGGGAGCAGGTGGGGACAGCGCTGGTATAGTAGGATGAGAATCCAAGCAACTGGTCTTCCGCAGGAAGTCAGCAAAATCGCTGTTGGCCAGAGAACTAGAGCAAGGGGCCGAAGTCCAACGGTCATTCCTCCTGTTGTGACCTGCATGTCCCACTGCTCCAACAGGTGTGGGGGCACACAAGCAGGCACTGAGGGCGGGCTGGCTTACAACGCAGGTGAAGTCCCCTCGGCATGGCAAGTTCTCCCCGAGTCATCCTCGGGCCTTGTCCTGGCAGGAGTAAAGGCAATCGGGCATGTTCCCACCCACCCTGCTGTGTTCGAGCTGCCCTCGCGATGATCCCCTAGTGGTGGCGGAAACCAGTATGAATTCACTGTCGAGAGACAAACACCAAGAAGCCTGGGTCTCTCTGACGACTTGTTTGTGTCGAGATGAAGTGTCTGCCCCACAAACAGGCCCCCAGGAGCGTCTGGAAGGCAGGTCCTGGCTGGCATGGGCCACACCCGAGAGAGACGGGCTTAAGACGCATGGAGGTGCTCACTATGGTGAGTCACTGCTTCCACCTTCCAGACGGCAGCACCGCACCCTCGGCTCGGGTCTGAAATCACTGCGCGGCCAGTGACTCGTGATGTTTCACCTACTGAGAGGGTTTAAGCTAAGTGACGTCTGCCCACAAAGCCAGCCTCTTAGAAAATAACCTCAGTGCAAACAGGGCCTCCCCTCCCACAGGGTTCCCGGGGCCTCAGGCTGCAGGTAAAGTGTGAAGGAAGAGGAGAGGAATCGAAGGGGGCTCCAAGTGACTGGTCCCATCTCATCCCTGGGCCTGTTCTTTATGGAACCAACAACCCCCCCCCCCCCCCCCCCCCCCCGGCCTTTTTTTTCCCCCCCCCCCCCCCCCCCCCCCCCCCCCAGCCAAGTTCATTCCCTCCACAGGGGCCCTCACCTCTTACAGTTTCAATTGCTTTATGCTTTCGAAGACTTTTCACTCACAAAGGAAGAAGAGAGGAGGTAAGAAGGGGAGAGTGAGAGGACCAGGGTCCAGCTGCCTGGGAGAGGATATGGCCTGAAGTAGCCCTCTGTGTCCCCATCTCCTGTCTCCCCCTCCCCCCACCTCACCTATCCTGCTACACTGGCCTCCTTGCTGTTCCTCAAACATGCCAAGAGCACTCCTGCCTCAGGGCCTTTGCATGTACTGTGCTCTCTTTCTGCAAAGTTCTCCCTGCAGGTTTCTGCCCCACCTACTTCCCACTTCATTCAGGAATCTGCTTAAGGTCATGCTATCAGAGAGACCATCCTGATCTGAAATAATACCCTTTTCCTTCCCCAACCCAGCCCCTGCTGTTTTCCCTCCTAACGCTTATCACCACCTGACACGTGCTATGTTCACTTGTCGTCTGCCTGCTCTCACAGAATCGAAGTGCTGTGACCACTGAGTCCTGCCGAATCCTGAGAGCTGCCAAGCTCCTGATTCCTAGAAGTGTGCCAGGCACACAGTGGGAGCGCAGTAACTATTAGGCCAGTGAAAGAACCTGGAAACTGGGCTCTGATGCAGCCTGGCCACATTTCTACTGCTGGCGAGGGCCTGGTGTCCCTCAGTCAACACACCTCTCCTCTGTCACACTTCTGTGCTGAATCCAGCAACATAAAGGTGGGACCACAGGAAGCATCAGACACAGTAAACCAGCTCATTGTGTTCCATCCCAAGCCCTCCGTGCAGGAGAGCTGGGTCTGCCGTAGACCTTGGCTCCCCATCAGACCAGAGGCCGAACGCTCTGTAGCCAGTTTGCACTCCGGGCCACACTCTCTGGCAATAGCAACGAGGGCTGCCCTCTGCTTCCAGTACCACCATCTGTGCAGGAAGCAGCCGAACCCTCTCCGAGCCCCAGCCCCGGGAGGTACCATTGAGGGATGTGTCATATGGCTCAGCCTCTTCATAGTAACCCTCCGGAGACTCGATCCTTGGGATGGAGAGCTGTTTCCGTTCTGGAATCTGTGGTATGAACAAATAAACACTTTCAGATACAATACACTGGGAATAACTCAGAATTAACCCTTTGGGTGGAAAGAGGGGGAAGTCCAGAAGAAAAAAATGCCTGGCTGGACTTTAAGCAAGTCGGGAGGAATAACACGGATTATCATGACTCCCAGCAGCCACCCAGTCTACAGGGTTTGGTTTGCATCCAGCTGAAGGATTATGGGCACGTTGTTCTACCTTGCTGGGCCTCAGCTTTCTCCCTGTAAAATGAGGCTCAAACCCCACTGCACACACACAATATCGTGCATGTGATGCATAACACACATAAAGATCCAGACGGTGTCAGGCTGCTGTGGTAGCTATGACTACATAGAATACACTTTCCAAAAAGCCAAGGCTAATCAGAGGCACACAGAGGAAGATGACCAAGTTTCTAAATCCCAACTTTTACCATACTAAGTTCAACCATTCGTTCAGCAAATGTTGGATGGCTCCCGTGTACTAGCGGAGGGATGCATCCAGACAAAGTCAAAGTTCTGTGGGAACCAGGAGGGTGTGAGCAACATTTAGGACCGATAAAGGATGCTCAGAGGACAAGATCTTTGAGCTGAGTCTCAAAGACAACCCTGAGGGGCGAGCCCGGTGGCATGGTGGTTAAGTTCACACGTTCCACTTCGGCAGCCCAGGGTTCACGGTCTCGGATCCCAGGTGCGGACATGGCACCGCTTGTCAAGCCATGCTGTGGTAGGTGTTCCACATATAAAGTAGAGGAAGATGGGCACAGATGTTAACTCAGGGCCAGTCTTCCTCAGCAAAAAGAGGAGGATTGGCAGATGTTAGCTCAGGGCTAATCTTCCTTAAAAAAAAAAAAGATGACCCTGAGCTTCATACGTGGCACAGGCGCGAATGAACGCAATTTGAGTAGAGCAGAAACCATGTGCAACTGTGCAGGAGCATGGAGCATGAAACCCCTCTGTTCCTCCACTATTCCACCTGTAAAATGGGCACTAGACTATGAAGCTAATTTTTTAAGCAATAGCAGGGGAGGAAAAAAGAGGGAGACTGTGGCATGAATATTACTATAAACAAGTCATAAATATTACTCTATACAGGTTATAAATACAGGTAAACATCCATCCACATGAGTCCCCAGCATCTTTCTGAGTGACGAAACCTCTGGGAGGGCCAAGGGTATATTCATAATGAGTTGAGAACAGAAATGGCAAAATCTGAAGGGCATTCCCACTCCTGGTTTCGAGAAGTCCTTGTGCTGGGCATTCCACGCGAGGGGCAGGCCTGGGCCTTCGCAGGAGCTCTGAGGGAAAGGAGGGAAAGGCTCTTACGGTACAGAGGTGCAGGGCAATCAGAGAGGAGGCAGTCAATGGAGGGAGCCTGCAGGGCCTTGAGCTCAGGTGGACCCTGGGCTTTCGGGAATTCTCTGCTCCACTGGGGAGAGGAGCAGAGATCTAGAAACCCCTGCCTTGGAAAATGAGCTTATTTATGGGACCTAGGACAGAGACAGCTCCCCTAGTCCTGGCCCAGGAGACACTGGGAGAGCAGTCAGCCTGGGCTCGGATCTCTGGGGGTCGGTACTCAGCATAGGCTGCAAGAGTATCCATTCCCAGCTCCCCCAGGGCAGAGCAACGCTCCTGTGGCTGAACCAAAAGCAGGGGCCCCAGAGCCAAGTCCTCCGTGGCTTAGCACCTACATCTACTTATAGGGACTCTCGAGTGAATGTAACTGGGTTTGAATCCAGGCTTTAGGATTTCATAGATTTAACCGTGGACATGTGACAGCCTCTCTGAGCCTCACACCAGGTTCCTGGATCGCTGTCTGACAAGCTGAGACAGGTCTCCATGAAGAGGGTGGGCAGAGGCCAGGCCACAGCCTGGGTCCCCCACTGCATCCTTCTACCTCCATCTGGCCTCCCACCAAGAGAGCCGATACAAGTCCCAGAGGCAGGCCGGGAACAGCTTTCAGCCCCGGCGGGTGCAACACCCAACGCACAGGAAGGAAGAGAATAATCTGCTCATTTCCTAAGCAGACCAGCTGCCTCACGGGGCCTGCAGATGTGGCTGGATCAAGGGAGTCAGCTGTGAGCGGCACTCAGGCTTGGCTCCTTCCTAGGGGCCAGGGCCTTGCCAACAGCATACGCAACCAACAGCTGCTACTGGATGACCTGTCATCTTTGCTGCCATGAGCCTGGAGAGATGTCTCTGCTCCTCTAGGCCATTCCTAGCCCCTTGGCCAGCCTGAGAAAGAGCTGCCCAAGAGACCCAGCTGTGGTCCTCTGAGAGCCAGCTTCCTGGGGCCCAAGGGGAAAGCATCCCCTCACCTGGGCAGCAACAAGGTGTGTGCAGATGGCTCCTGGGGCTCACGCTTCCTGAGTTGGCCAGGCCTCCAGCTCCAGCCTCCCAGAGACCCACTCCCATCAGATGGGCCCTGTAGGGGAGGAAGACATTTCCTCTTCCCAAATGGGGGTTCGTCTGGCCGGAGAACGAATTAAATTCACATGAGACAGAATAGCAAGAAAAATTAAACAAAGCTTTATGAGGAACCATGGCCCGGGGCCTTTCTTCCCGAAGGAAGAAAGGGCACCGAAGAAGTGAGGTGCATAGAGCGGTTATATACCCCCAAACAGGGTGTTTCACATGTGATTGAAATGTCCCTCCCACAATAGTCACAAGATTGCCCTGTCGGTGCAGTGCTTGATGGACACAGCAGGTAGTGGTCTGCTATCTCAGAGGGCGTAGCCGGAGGCAAGTCTATTGTCTTGAGCTGGGTGGTCACAGGTGAGCGCAGCAATCAGTTCCTAGCCTAAGGAAAGATGCTTAATCCTTAAAGAAATGCCAACGTTGGGAGGGGGAGGGAAGTCAGTTACAGGAGGTTACCAGAGAAGCACAATAAAATGCAGATTTAAGTCCTTGCCTTTGGTATTGACTAAGAGTTTCTAGAGAGAAGGTCGTCTCCTTTCTTCTTCCTGGTACAGAGAGGGAGGCACCTTTACAGATAGAGATTTACCTTACCGATGTAAATATGTCCTAACAAAGGGTAAGTTCCATTCCTCAGAGCCTCCTTCCCTGTCCCAGTTTATCAAAAGCAATCAGCCTCAAATAATCCTGATGCCAAAGAGACATATCTTGGGGTGGCCATTTCCAGGTCCCCACAGCCTCTTTTCTCACGGAGGAGACGGATTCCATCTGGAAGGGAGCTCCGAGTACCCAAGATTCCATTGATCAGAACAGGACAAAGGGGGAATGAACCCTTCTGCAGGAGCTCCCAAGTTCTCTTTAAGAGTCTCCCAGGCCTCTCACTGTAAAATCATCCACACATGGATCTCTACAGAGAGGCAGTGTAGGGCAGGAGTAGGAATCTGACGTCCAGGGCTGGCGTCTGAATCCTGACACTGGCACATCCAAGCAGTGTGACTCTGGGCAATGTACTTGACCTCCCTGGGCCTCAGTTCCTCTGTTGTAAAATGGGAAGAGTAGAAATATCTGTCAAGTGGGGTTGTTGTAAGGATTAAACTATGCTCAGCACTAGTAAATACTCAGTAAATACTAGTTTTTACTAACCTAAAACATGAAATATAAAAATATCAAGTAAAGGGAGAAACGTTGCATGCACACATTTGGTGGAGGAAGCACAGATGTACTCTAGGGAGACAGAGAAGACATCGGTCTGACCTGTCTTATACCAAGCTCTGCCTCGTTAAAGACAGTCCCTGCCCTCAAGACTGTTTGGGCAAGAGATAAGGGCCTGGTCAAGTTCAAGGATAAACCGATTGAGAGATTTACACAACAATTCAGAAGCGAGTCACATCATTACACAGACACAATGGCCTATTATCAGAGGTCGCAGATCAAGAGATCCTAATCTCCCAGGTTTAAGAATAAAGGACTATTATTTTAATGATCATCATCATTCTGATGACAAGGATCGGGAGGATTGGGAACACTTAACTCAGAAGACGGGACTTCCAAGCCTGAAGGAACGTTCGAGGGCTCCTGGGGAGGGGCGGCAGCAGCCACAGCACTCAGCCTGATTTGCCAGAGGTCGGTCGGCAAACTTCTCTAAAGGGCCAGATCGTAAATACTTTAGGGATTCGCAGGCCATCCAGGGCCTCTGATCTCCGCTGTTTAACTCTGCTGTTGTGCAAAAGCTGCCATCAAGAACACATCACTGGAAAAGCACGGCTGTGTTCCAGCAAGGCTTTACTAACGAAAAAGCAGGTGGCTGCGGATTTGCATTGGCCAGGGGGCTGCCAATTCTGCTTTCGATCGGAGAGCTGAAGACAAGGCGTGGCCCCGATGACCCCAGGCGTCCTTGCAGTCCTAAGCAACCTGCCCCAGAGTGGAAGGTTCCTGGGTGGGGGTTAGCGAAGCCAGCTGTCGGCCCCAGCTGACCGAGGCGACGTACTTTTGTGAAGAAAGCCGCTCCCCTCACAGAGTAGCTCACTTAAAACCAGCGCCAATGTGCGTTCAGGCCCCAGAGGGGGAGACGGGGTGGAGATGGCCATGCTAGCCAGGAGCAGGAAGGGTGCCAGTAAACATCTGTTTCTCCTACAGTGACCACAGCACCTGGCTGGGCAGACCGCGGCCTGGAAGGGCCACAGCTGCCTGAGTCACTGGCCACACCCACGAGGTTGCTCCAGACCCCTGGCTGCCCCTTCCATTGCTGGATGGGTCTGCCTTCCCCTGACTCTGTGGGGGATGGAGAGGGACCCCAGGCTACCAGAGAGAGAATCAAGACACCTCGGGCCTGGGACAGAGGCCGCCCTCCCAGCCTAGCTATAGGCACTGAGGACCCCAGGAAGACATCCAGCTTCTGCGGCAGCCCCCAGTGAGCCTGGGGCCGGGCATTCAGGGGAACAGCCACCTTGGCAGCCTGAAGCTCTGGGCTTTGCGTGGGAAGGGCTGTGGGTTTTTCTGTCTGAGGAAGAGAGTTCACGGGGTCACCCCAGGCTCAGGCTGCCACACTCCCCCATCCCAAGCTGCTGCCGCTGCTCTGGACCTCCACCTCCTCCCTCAGAGCCAGAAGACACAGCTGTTCCCCACTCCGCCCTGACGCCCCTCCTCTGGGGGCCTTGCACCAAGAGTCCCGGCTGCTTCAGCCAGAGAGGAGGCCTGAGGGAGAGCAGCCGTGTGCGCGTGCGCATGGGCGGGAATGGGGAGAATCAGGTTGGCGCCAGCCCCTTCCTCATGCCACATCTGGAAGCCCCGGGGGTGGGGGTGAGAGTGCGGTGGGCGCCCAGGACAGAACTAGGAGGGACCCAGAAACGGGAGGTGCACTCAGGATCCCTTCTTGGCAGAGAAATTCCAAAGGAGGGAAGACTGTAACATCAGCTCACTCTGCTGGAAATCTTGCCGGGGCCTGGAGTCTGTCCACAGGAACAATTACTGCACGTCGGAAAGGCTGCCCCGGGATTGTGTTATTCTTGGTGGTGATATTTTCTCCCCTCCAGCACCAGGTTTCTCTCACATGCCTCTCCTGGGCCCCAGTACCCCCGGGGTCACCGCAGACACAGGAAGTCTGCCCCAGGGGAAGGCTACTTGCCCTCTCCTCACTCAGAGGCCCTGCATTTCATATCCCAGAGCCCTTGGGGCCCCTTTGTGTCCCTGCCACTGGAGACTGGCAAAGGAGTAGTAAAAGACAGTGACAGAGCCCCTGCGACTGCTGGGACTCGTGTGACCTCATGAGTTTACAACTACACCCCGGACCCAGACCCTGGCCCTCTTAGTCCATCCTCATATTTGTGAGGCACAGATCTCCACAGCAGATCAGCACCACCCAGCACTCCACCCCTGGGAGACTCTGCCTGGTGAACACCCCTCCCACCAGGTGTTGACCCATAAGCAGCTGCCCCAGGGGGACAGGCGGTGGCACTTCTGAAGGCCCTGGGTCAGAATCAGATGCTAAATTCAGGATAGGAAAATTCCAGCTCTGGCTCAGAGCAGCCATCTCTCCTCCTCGCTCCCACCCAGTGAGTGGTGCCTGGGACACAAGAGAAAACCATAGCATCTCCCACCTGGAGAAAGCCAGTGGCAGTTGGATGGGAACAGAGAGCACGAGCTGCCTCCCCGAGTACCGGGGCCGAAAGGGAGGGGCACCTGCTGCTGGAAGGAACACAGCTTGTACCTTTACTCTGCTAAAAAGATGAGCTTAAGTGGAGAGGCTGTAGAGGGGCCTGGAGACCTGGGACCTGCATTCAAATCCTGGCCCCGCTACCACCCAGCGGTGGGACCTTGGCCAGCTCTTGTAACTTTCTGAGCCTCTCTTTCTTCATACAAAAAACAGCGACAAAAACAGGCACCCCCGATGGGCGGTGGGGAGGAGAGTGTTTGCATGCACGGGGTGGGAGGGGCAGTCACTAGCATCGTCCGCATAGTGGGGGCACCTGGGACTCAGGCTCGGTCCATCAAGTCTCACCCGGCCTGAGATGAGGTGTCCCTGCCAGCTGTCACCCAGCTCCCAGGGCTCATATGGTAGGATACTGTCCCTGGCACTCCAGAACTGCCCCACCAGCTGCGGCCGTGGGAGAGCATCTTGAGGAACCCTGTGCCCCTGGGGAAGGCACAAATGAATGGGGTGGTCTGGGGTGAGGGCCCCCTCAGCAGTGACCTGAGCCCACACATCTGGTGATGGATGGTTTGGTAGGAGCTCAGTGATCATGCAGCTTCCTGCTGGCACTGGCTCCGGACTCCTGCTACCCATAGAAATCCTTCCCAAGCAGATGCTGTAGAGGAAAGAACCTGGGTTCAAATTCTGGCTCTGCCACTTCAAGGCCGTGTGACATTCAGACATTATAAACCTGCCAATTCTTGGTTTCCTTACCCATAAAATAGAAACACTACTGCTCCCCTCACTGCACGCTAATGCAGCACGCCACGCACAGCCTGAGTCCGAGAATGAGACAATTTCGTGAGAGAGATGTTCACGCTCCATTCATTTAAACACCAGGGAAGAGCCAGAGACCTTAAATAACCTGTTCGAGGTCAGAGAGCTGGCATCTGGCAGAGCTGGGATCTGAAGCCAGGCCTGTAGCATTGCATGAGTCCATCCATGCATCCATGAATGTGTGTGTACGCCCCACTGTGTGCAGACACAGGACACGAAGGACTAAACCAGAGACATGGTGCCGGTCCTAGGGAGCTTACATCTGGTCTGGGAGGGAAATAATAAACAAGACTGTCTCAATGGTGGCAAGTGCCCCGGAGTGGTAACTGGGCAGTGGGGCCGACAGTAACTAGCGTGGGGACGGGGTGGGATGCCTCACATAGGCAGGTGAGGAATGTCTGAGAGATGACGAGGAGGCAGCCATTGAAGACCCACAGCCCAGGAAGTGCAAAGTCCCTGAGGCAGGACCGACCATGTGGTGCCATCCAGTAGCAGAAGGGAGGCCAGTGAAGAGCAGATGTGGTGAGGCTGGAGATGTGGCTGGGCTCGATGGTATAGGCCCTGGGGCCACGTTAAGGAGTGCGGATGTTTTTTCCTATGTTCAGTGAGAGCTATTGGTGGGTTTCAAGCAGGAAGTGCAGTGTGATATGATTTATATTTCTAAAAGGTCACTGTGGCCTGAGCTGGTGACCACAGCTGTACGTGGCCCCACTCGTGTGATGCTGGGTAAAGAGCCTAGCATAGCCTAGGACACAAGGTGGCACTCACCAGAGGCACTCTCCCATCATCTCCCACTCCCAATACCCCGAGCATCCTGAGTAGGTGGCCCTGAGTAAATAATGTCACCTGCAGGCACGCTTATGTTTGTGCAGTCCCTCCCAGTGTCCTGCCCCTTGCCCTGCACACAGTAGGTGCTCAAAAAGCGCAGGCGCTTGGTGGACTGGCCCCTGTGAAAACAACCAGAAGTTCACAGGGCCCAAGTCAGGGAAATCAGGGGTCTGGGACCAACACTTACGATCTTGGGTGGCGGGAGGTCCGGCAGACTCTTCTGAGGGGCCGAGGTGTGCTGGCTGGGCTCCCCGTTGGTCAGTGGGCTCTGCTCCTCGGGCACTGTGGGCAGCAAGCAGAGGCTCCGTGAGGGGGCCCAGACTCACAGCAGGGTCTCATTATCCAGGAATGTCTGGTCACATGGGCCCGTGAGTTTTATTTGAGCAGGTGTTAATTACCCAGGCAGGCAGTCCCCTGAGCCGACATTGTTTTTCCTCCGAGAATAGGGTGTCGTAGTGCCCCAACCATGGCAGATTCCTCAGAAGGAACTGGTTTGAGGTTTCTGGCAGGCGCCGCACCCTCTCCTCCACCTGCCCCGTGTCAAAAATGGTATAGCCACAGAGCTTCACCGAGCAGAGCTGCTACCCCGGGTCACTATATCGAGCCACTGGCAGCACGGACCCTGTGATTAAGGCTGTTTCCACCCCAGTTCCCCCGGAAGACAAACGACCCTGGGCACGGTGGCTGCCTTCATGCGGATGAGTTCTGCGGAGCCCCAGGCTGGGCGACAGGGCCGGAGGTGGAAAAGCCACACTGGAGACCTTGGCCATCAACCCTCTGTGTGCTTTTAAGGAAAAGGTGCCAAAGGCTCTTGTGAGCCTGAGGGTTCCAGTGGCAGCCAGGCCAGCCGGGGACAGACAGGCTGAGGCAGACCTGACCTCAGGGCTTTGGCGGCTGGCATCTGCAAGCCAAGCCTCTAATAGGACTGGGAGCTTTGGGGTGCTGTCTTCCCACCTCTCTCTAAGCCTTTGCATCTGAGTCACAGGCGTGGGAGTTGGGAGATGGGGCTTCTAATGCCCCCTCCCTTTTGCAACCAGGCAGCTCTGCTGGCCTCTGGGCCTCCGTGGGGTCCTGCTAGAGCCACTCTTGAAAGTTTTCAGAGGAAAGCAGAGAGCAGAATAAAGCAGGAGAGTAAGACACCATGGAAGACACAGTATGTCCTTCCAATGGAGATAAAATGCTCTGCCAAGAGCGCACCTTTGAACAAAGCCTTTAAATATTAAGGCAGTTGCTGAAATCACCATTTCCTCCCCCTAGGACCTCCCTACACACATAAAATTCAGACTTCTATCAAAAGCCATAAAGTTGGGGCCAGCCCAGTGGTGCAGTAGTTAAGTTTGTGCGCTCTGCTGTAGTGACCTGGGGTTCACGGGTTCAGATCCCAGGTGCGGACCTACACACTGCTCATCAAGCCATGCTGTGAAGGCATCCCACATAAAGTAGAGGAAGATGGGCACAGATGCTAGCTCAGAAACAATCATCCTCAAGCAAAAAGAGGAAGATCAGCAACAGATGTTAGCTCAGGGCCAATCTTCCTCACCCCCCGCCCCCCACCAAAAAAAGGACATAAAGCTGGAACCATGGGATCAGCACCATACACAGCTGCTTTCTTAGAACATCTGAATTATGACTTCCTATTCCTGGGATGAGGCTGGGAAAGGCTCAGAGATTTTAGGGACAGATTCCTTAAGCATGAAGAGGATGAGAGATCTTCAAGAGGCAAGGAGGTGGCCTGATGAAACATCCCAAAATATATCAACCCAAAATACCACCAACCAAAATGTGACTTCCAAAAATAACTCCACCAGGCCTGTCTGTGGGGCTGGCTGGGAGGAAGGAGGGTGAGATGGGACCAAGGCTTCTCCCTTCCCCATTCCCGGGAGCTGGCCAGGCCATCAGCAGTCCCAGCCCTGTACCTTTGTCTTGGGACTCGGCATTCTGTTGCTTGTGGACCGTCACTTTGTTCATATAAATGTACTCCTCATCAGAACCTGCAGAAGGGGGATGGGAGACACAGGCTTCCTGTGATTTCATGAAGGAAAAGGGCTTCTAGAGAGAAACAGTGCCCCCCTCCCAGAGATACTGTCATCAGCTTGCATTCCAGTAAAAGCACACAACACTTTGAGTTGATTGAAAGAGTCCATTATCCAGAGAGTTGACAGATTTCCAAAAAAAGAAATGCCAAGTTGCTGACTTTTATTTTTTTAGCCTTGGGGAGGGCAGGGTAGGAAAGGGGAGGGTACAGAAGGAAGGTTTCAGGAATAAAAGTCTTAAGCGGAAAGGCACCCATACCTCAAAATCTGCCTCATATTCTATCAAGCAGAGATTTCTCTGGGTTTCCTAGCATTTCATTTAAATTGTAAAACATTTCCTATCAGTCACTGTCAGCCTAGTCTGAATTACTGGCATGGGCTAATGAGAGCAGTGTCTACATAAGATAGGTTACCTCGAGGATCTGGAAGTTTAGCTCCCAGGCCTCTGGGTGGGGTGCCATTGTGGGGGCCTGAGACAGCAAAATCACGAGCTCTGGGTTTGGAGGGGTGAGTGTGCTGGGAATTGGAACTGGAGTGCCACCAGCCACCCGCTCCACCTGCAGACTGCACCTTGCAGCAGAACAGCTCTTTCCCTCCTTTAAAATCATTTCTGTGCAGGTTGTCACCTTCCCAGTGCCTGTCTGGGCAGAGGAAGGGTAGCACTTGCTCAGGTTTTAACGCCCAGGGACCCTTTCTCCAGAAGGCTGCAGAGGAAGCTCATCCCAGCGTTTCTCCTCTTAGAAATCCTCCTGCATCTCTTTTGCAGCCCTTAATTTGCATTTCCTAGAAACTTGTGGCTGATAAATTCCAGTGGTTGGAGACCGTGTTACTGAGTCAAGGGGCCTCATTCAAACCCCTGGCAAAGGAGGCAGTTCAGCGTCAGTCCATTCCACACCACAGACCGCCCAGACTCCAGCCAACAGGCCTGCAAAACAGAGCCTTGAGAACCCAGAGGAACAGGCTGGATGGGTCTTCTGCCCTCAGCCCGCGGGATTGCCACCCTGGTGCCCAGCCCTGCCAGGACCAGTCAGCAACGTCACCTCTACACCAAGGGCTGCACAGTTTATGGGTGGGAACTATGAGATCTAAACATAGTTAGCCACAACTTGCGTACTTCCGCTGACGGAGACCCAGAGGGGCTAGGTCAGTACCTTCTCCAGGGCAGGGCACAGGGGAAAGGCGCTCTGCTGGGGGAGGCAGGAGATGTGGGGGTGAGAGGGAGGTCTCAGCCAAGCTCTGCCATTAACGCTGTAATTGTGAGCAAAACACCCAAGCCGTGAGTCTTGATTTTCTTGTCTGCATTTTCTGGAAAATAGTCGTGATGAAATATTGCCTGTTTCTACCTAACTCTTACCTTTTCAAGAGGACAAAACTCAAACATTAGGGAATTTGAAAAAGTAAGATAACCTCATAACTAACAAAGATGAAAAATGACAGCCTAAAACATGGGAAAGAACTCAAAGGCTCAACAATAGGAAAATGATGAAATAAACCACAGCCTATCAACATACATACCAGCAGATCACCTTTAAAAATTAACGGATTACTGGAGAGTGTGCAAACTGGCACAACCCTTTGGAGGTGATTTTGGAGGAAAATTTAATTTTAAGTGTTCAGACTCTTTAACCCTGCATTTCCACTGCCAGAAATTTATCCTGAAGATAAACTCCAGCAGGTAAACAAAATTTTATTTCAGGATGTTCGTTGCCATACTATAAGAGATTTTCTTTTAAGAAAAACAAAAAACTGAAATGCCCCCTAACAGGGGGCTGGTTGAACATTATTGTTCACCCCTTAGTGGACATTACCCAACTGCGGAAAAAAAGCGAGTCTGCTGTTTACAAAAATATCCAACACTTACAGTTAAATTAAAGGATCGTGTTTCAGAATAGCAAAAAGAAGAAAAAGTATGTTAACTGTCAACATACGGAAACGTGCACCGGCAGCAATTCTAAACGCAAAAATAACGCAAAGCAGAATACAGAGGCAACGCTCTACCACACAAAAATATTCAGAGGACACTTATAGAGATCAAAAAAGGAATCAAATGTAAATAGGGTTTAATGTTCATTTTATGCTCATTTCTTTTTCCATACGGTTGACTAAGCCCACACTCCCGTACAAAAAAAAAAAAAGGCAAGATATTGTTATTGTTTTAACTGTTGGAGTCTGAGCAGGTGCTTCCTCTCCAAGATGGTGATGCGTTAAGCTGCAGGGAAATTCGCACTGGCCGCCTCAAGGCTGTGCCTCCACTCGGGCACTCTGCAAGCTGCGGGTGACTAGTTTTCAGTTCTCAGTCTTGCTAATCCAATACCATCCAGGGTGGTAAGTCGAGGCTCTCGGGACCACCTGCAATCCTAGGAAAAGCCCAGGGAGCCTGGCCCTGGCAGGGGAGGCTGCCGAGCTGTCCCATGTCTGGGAGGCAGCAGCGTGAGTTGGAGAACTTTCTATCATTCTCTCATTCATTTTCAGAAGTGCGCTGAGCACCAGCACTGTGCTCGGTGCTGGGCGTACAGCAGAGAAGACGACAGACATTGTCTCTGCCTTCGTGAACCCAACAGTAGGGGGCAAGGGTGGGGGTGGGGACAGACCCGAATGGGATAGTTACACAGGTGTGTGGGAGATGACAACGGCCACACGTGTGGCTGGAAAGGAGACTCATTGTGTTCTGAGCAAGTGTGTGATTCCTGTGGGAACTACCCCTGTCTGCAGAGGGCGGTCCTTCCCAGAGAAGTGGGTGAGGGGTGGGGAGGGAGCACATGGACCCTCTTTGCTACAGTTGGTCAGACAGAACGTTTGAAACTCTTGCTATCAGAGGGGCAGCCCCTCAAAGTTTCAGCCCCGGAGTCTCCGAGCAAGGTCCTGAGGCAGGGCTCATGGCCCTCACAGTGAAGGCAGGGACAGAGAGCAGGCCCCCCATAAACAGACCTCAACCTGTGCCTTGACCTCATCACCTAGACAAAAAGCAAAGAGAATAGAAAATTTGTGTTACAGTAATAAAACAAAAGACAAGGAAACGCAAATGGACAATTCCATCTGAAAAGTGTAAACATATACACACTTTGCCCCAAACGTGTAGGACTAAACCACAGCTCAGCCAGTGGAGACCACAGCCTATCTGGAAATGATCAGTCTGCCTCCACCTGCAAGGCCCGTCAGGCTGAGCTAATTTTCTGGAAGATCCACAGTGAGGCAGGCCTGGGAGACCGAGAGAGGAAGACGGATGCTCTATTTTCAGGGGACTTTGGATTCTGTCCTGTGCAGCACCACAATTAACCTGACACGGGGAGGGGTGGGGTGGGGAGCATAATGGTTAGGTACACCTGCAGACCCAAGCCTGGCTCTGCCATGTGCCTTGAGCAAGTGACTTGTTGATAAGAGGGGAATAATAGCAACTCCCTCACTGATTTGGGATGAGGATTAGATGATGTAATCCATGTCATTTCATACATGACGCACAATGCAGGGAAATGGTAAACCACAAAAAATGTTAGCTGCTGTTATAACCACTCTGCTGTCTGAGAGGGTGAAAAGAGGACCAGAAGGGAACCTCTCAGTCAAACAGTGGCTATTAATAAGCAGACTGAGATTAGCAGTGGCAGCTGCAGGCCTCATTGTGGCTCTGCACGTTTATCAGTGGCTTGGGGGGTGCTTGTGACGATTTGTGCTGGGGAGCCCACTGACTGGTTCTCAGCGGCCTCCTGCAGCCCTGCAAGCTGCCGAAGTCCAGGGTGGGGGAGACCCGACTTTATAAGAGCGGAACAATGATCAAGGGTGAAACAAAGGTCATCCCATAGGTGGCTACACGGCACGTTAAACCAAAAAGAGGACCCAACACAGGGAGCTCTGAGAGAGTGGTGAGAACCAAGAACCACGGACCAGACCCCATTGCAGAGGTGCTCTTCATCACTGCACAGTCTCATGTCGGAGCGCACCTCAATGGTTTGGGGAGTGTGCTTTCCACAGGACTCAAGTGACTCATCCCTCTCTAACTCACCTGCTTTGTAATGTGGATTTCCCATCTGCCATTCCCACCTTTGATGTGCTGCTGACCAGCCCTCAGGACAGGCTAGCAGACGCTCACTACAAAGCCAGGAGGAGCCTGGGAACCCCGGGGCTGGGCGGGTGGCGGGGGGAGGGTGTGTGGGGGGGGCTGGAGGCCTGCAAAGGCAGTGGATGGGGCTCAAGGAAAACGCCTCCAATGAAAGGCTGAGGGAGCCAGATTATTTCACCCAAAGGGAAGTCTTCTGAGCATACAGCAACAAGCTTCAGTTTTATGACTCTCTGTTATTCAGAGAGTAGAAACTAGTTCCACAGGGAACAAAGAAAAGGGCAAGGGACCTTGAAATGTAGCCTGGCGGACTCAGGTGGGAGGAGGGAGAACTTCCTGTGGTGACAAGAGCAGGTGCACACTCTGTCCCTGGCCCGGATTTCGGCTGCTCCTGCCGTGAGGCAGATGGATTCGATGGCCTCTTATGGCCCCTTACTGTCCCAAAACATCACTTCCAATTCTCAAATATCCGATTTAAAAATAAACTCAACTAAACAGTTGTGAGTGCATAAGAAGGTCTTTCTCTTTTAAAAAGAAATCTGACTGTGCTGGAAATGAACCCACATGTCTGTTAGAAGACTTGTACCAGAATGTTCAGAGCAGCCTTATCATTCATAATAGCCCAAATCAGTGAACAACCCAGATGTCCATCAAGAAGTGAGTGGAGGGGCCAGCCCCATGGCCGAGTGGTTAAGTTCGCGCGCTCTGCTTTGGTGGCCCAGGCTTTTGCTGGTTCAGATCCTGGGTGCAGACATGGCACCACTTGTCAGGCCATGCTGAGGCGGCATCCCACATAACACAACCAGAAGGACCCACAACTAAAATATATAACTAAGTACTGGGAGGATTTAGGGGAAAAAAAGCAGAAAGAAAGAAAAAAAAGAGATTGGCAACAGTTGTTAGCTCAGGTGCCAATCTTAAAAAAAGGAAAAAAAAAAAGAAGTGAGTGGATAAGCAGATTGTGGTGTATTTCCAGAACGGAATACTACTCAGCAACAAAAGGAACAAACAAATGACACATCCCCTAGTCTGGACAAATCTGCTGAGAAAAGAGGCCAGACATAAAGTGAACACTGTAGGACTCGATTTATACGAAGCTGTAGGTCGGGCAATGCTAATCCACAGTGGGAGAAATCAGAACAATGGTTGCCTTGGGGTGGGGCAGGGGAATTCACTGAGAAGGGCCAAGAAAGAACTTTCTGGAATGATAGAAATGTTGTATGTCTTGTTGTGAGTGGTGGGTACACAGGTATATACAATTGTCAAAACTCATGGAATTGAATTCTTAAGATCTGTGTACTTGCTTTTATATCAAATCTACCTCAATAAAAAAGATAGAAAAACTATCAACTCAGGGTTCTGTGATTTACAAAGTCTTAAAACTACATTTTCCTGTCTTCCCTTGGGCTGTATGACATTGGGTAAGTAATTTAAACTCTCCAGGCCTCAGTTTCCTCATCGGTAATAAGAACACCAACCTCACAGGGGCATATTGAAGATGAAACAAGTTGATAGGCGTGCAAGTGGGAAGTGCCCGATTAAACGTTCGTTATTATTATAACAGTCATTGTCCCTTCTCTACTTTCAACCAGTATGGAAAAGTGCTTTGGAAACTCTGTTTAAAACCTCACTCCTGGGTTGCTGTGTTGAGTGTAAAGAGATTTCTGAGGCTCCCGTTCACATCACATCCCTCTGCCCTATTCCTACGGGCTGAACTGGGTCCCTCTCAAATTCATACGCTGAGTCCTAAGCCTCAGTATCTCAGACTGTGACTGTACCTGAAGACAGGGTCTTTACAATAAATGAGGCCACAGGGGTGGGCCCTAATCCAACATGACCAGTGTCCTTATAAGAGGGGACTTGGACACAGATGAGCACACAGAGGGAAGACCGTGTGAAGACGGCCATATACCAGCCAAGGAGAGAGGCCTCAGAAGGAACCAGCCCTGCCGACACCTTGATCTCAGATCTCTGGCCTCCAGGACTGTGAGAAAATAAATGTCTGTTATTTAAGCTGCCCAGTCGGTGGGCCTTTGCTACGGTAGCCTAGTACATAACTAACCATCTTTCTGCTTCCACGGGGTCTGCTCTAAGGACCCTGGGGCCATACTTACTGCTGCTCTTGGTGTAAAGCCGGAGGAGCTCGGCCAGGCCACTCTTCTTCACCTCGGCTGTGCTGCTCAGATTCTCCTGGTCAAGAATCTTGAGGAAGTCGTCCAGCTCTGTCAGCAGCTGCTCTAGGGCTAGAAACAGAAACCAGAAAAACCCTTTACAGTGGCTGCCTTTCTCCATAGGCCCAGCTCACATGTACCTCCGAATCCCACAGCATCCCACCATAGATCCACTGGTCCCAAGGCGGGGTTTTGGGGTGAGGCCTGGCAGCACACGGGGGGCTCAGCCAAAATGTGGGCCTCCCAGTGTCAAGGAGGAGGAAACAGGCCCTTGCCTTGGAGATGGACGACCTGGGCCGAAGCTGCAGGGCTACCATCAGCTGGAGTGACAGTGGCCAAGGTGGCCCATTCAAGCCCATCAGGCCATGGGAGTCTGCAAATAGGATTTTCTTCCTCAATAAAGGTCAATCAAAACAGCACAGGGTCTGGAGAACCTGACCACAGATCAAACCCACAACCATCAAAAGAAACGCTGTGGTTGACCCAGTTGTTAATCCTTCCCCCAAGGATGGGGAAACACCAAGTCACCCCACGGAGCTGAAACAGTGATTGTTCTGTTCCCACAGAAATATGGACAACCCATCAAAAGCCACGCTGAGGCAAACAAAACCTTCCCCTGAGTTTCTTCAATGATTGAGTCACCTCAATGGCCACCGAGTCCAGCATCACTCCCAAGCTGGTTCAGGGCTCTGGGGCTACACATCCAGACATCAAATATGGCTCTCTCAAGGACAATCAGGATAAAAAGCACTCACCAATTTCTAGTTGGAACCACCTTGCAGAAATGCTAATGCAGAGGGCAATAGCCTAGGAGCAGGGCATTCATACTCTTGTTTGTGTTATTGTTGAGCTAAGTCTCTATTAAGAACAGGACATCACATTTGCTGATGGCTTCCTCATCTTTGCTCTCCCACCCCGCTGGCTCTCCAGAACATGTTCAGTAATGGCAGCTGGCTCCTTGAGGTTCTAACCAGTGTTTTCCAGCCCTGGTTTTGCATTGGAATCACCTGAAGAGCTATTAAAATGCCTGATGCCCGAGCCACACCCAGGACTGATGATACAGAATCTCTGGAAGTGGAACCCAGGAATCAGTAGTTCTTAAACCTTGTCAAGTGATTCCAAAGTGCAGCCAAGACTGACAACCAAGGGTCTAAACCCAGTGCCAGCTCCTGAGGCCCCTGCTCCCGAAGACAGCAGCCAAGAAATTTGGACTTGCCCTGTATCACGTGCTGCAGGAATTCTGAGCAGTTATGGATCTCTCCAAGCTCATTTCCTTATCCATAAAGTGGAGAAAACCATGTGGGCCCCGCCCATCTCAAGAGGTTGTTGTAAATGACAGAAAATCTGTGAAGCTCTTTACAAACTGTGCTTGTGAAATGCTACATTAACCACACAAAGAGTGTTGTCATCATCCTCTCTTCTCACCCTGATTTTTCTTCTCGCCCTTGTGGCATCATTAGTTATTTCTTGTTCTCCACCAACGGCATTCATCTCTAAGCTCCCCTTTAGAGAAAAAACAAAACTTGCAATGCGACATTTCCCACCGTACCACATACGGGAGAGGAGGGAAAGGAAGGTCACCTCCTCTGAGAAGCCTTCCCTGACCATTCTTCTAAGAAGATATTTCTTCTTATTTTCTAACTCAGCATCTAACTCCTGCCTTCATAGCCCAGACCACAACTTATTAACAATATGAATATAAAATATTTTTAAAATAAAATTTAAAAGTGAGTAAAATCAGTGAATAATGGTTTTATTTATTTTGCTCATTTTTAAATTGTATTTTTGTCTTTCTCACCCTAGTCTAGTCTGTTAGGCTTAGTGAGAGTTGGGACCAGATCTGTCTTATATCTTTGGCACCTCATATGGTTATAAGTGTTGAGTGAACATTTATGGAATGAATCAGTAAATGAATGGATAAATTTCTTAGGCACCTACTAGTTCACAACTTTAAGAGGTAAGCATCATTATGCCCATTCTGCAGATGTGGACCTAGTGGCCCAGAAAAGGCCCATACGGTCCCACATGACCCATGGCAGAGAGC
This sequence comes from Equus quagga, assembly GCF_021613505.1. Lineage (NCBI taxonomy): Eukaryota > Metazoa > Chordata > Mammalia > Perissodactyla > Equidae > Equus > Equus quagga. Next base: position 167,633,698 of record NC_060268.1, read on the forward strand.
TGGGTCTGCTGTCTGACTCCAAGGCTGAGCTCTTGGCAACACCCCACCCAATACCTCCATGTAGGGCCTTCTTCCAGTCTCCCCTAAAGGCCTGGCTCCCCAGAACTGAACCCTAGATTATTCCCTAACCCCCTCATTAGACAAGAAGGCCTCACGCTCCCCTGGTTCTAAGGGAGGGCCCGGGGCCTGTTTCTGTTCAAACACCCCCTTGAATCTTAGTGCGAAAGTAGCCTATGAGCTCTATTCCTGCAAAACCAAACTCCCCGGAATGAATACTGCCATTGATGGTGGGAGAGTTGGAGGAGGGGACGGTGGGGTGGTGGTGAGGGTTTGTTATTTCAGAAGAAAGCAGTGAAGCGAGTACCCGCGCACATTACTGTCATAGCAAACACTGGGGTTAGCCAGCTCGCTCAGATGCAGGGGGCACTGCCTCTCGTAGGTCAGAGCGCTCTCTCCCCAGTAGGGGTATTCCTGAAAGAACCTGCCAGAGCTGGAGAACAGGGAAACCTCCTCCCCTGTTCAGTGTCCCACTAAAGGATGAAGAACCAAGCAGGTTGCAGAGAGGGCTATGTGTCCACAACCCTCTGGCTTGTTGAAAGCAACCGGAGGTGAAATGCAGCCAACGGCCCCAATGCTGCCTGTCATAAGGGCACCAGCAAGAGCTCCCAGAGCCCACGGATCAGTAAGAATCGGGTGAGACCCCATGTTGTGCCCAGCACCCGGCCGGGCCCTCAGCCTGAACTTACTGGGAAATTAAAAAGGAGATCAGGATGCCAGGGTCCCTGCCTTTTTGGAAGCTCATTGGCAGGACGAGACCAGCACAGGTGAAGCAATTTACAGACCAAGCTACATCACCAAAAGCAGGTGATACCAACTTCAAGTGTGACAGGCGATCAGACAAGAGCCTGGAAGGCTTCTGGAAAGATGGGGCAGCTGGGGAAGGACTTAGGTGGTTTTCTGCTTTGTTTTGTTTTGTTTTTAATAGCTAGTGATGAGCTTCCTGCTGGCTGCAGGAACTCAACAGGCTAAAGAGCCATGAGCTTAAAGAAGCCACATCAGGAAAAACAAAGCATAAATATCAGGAAAACGACACTGAGCCTCGAACTCAGCTCCAGTGCATAAGGAAAAGTGAAAGGCTGAAAGGCTGCATTTTCCTGACCTTCTGAACTTCCGAGGCTGTCCCACTGCTACTGCTTCTGAACAAAACACAGAAAAGGAAAAAGCACGAAAACTGAAAGCGTCTCTTCACGTCCACATCCTCAGCTCCTCCCAAAAGCAGCCCTGATTCCTGGAAAACAGGCTTTGTTTATTTTCACGTGAGCAAATATGTACGAAGGCCAAGGGTGAAAAGCGTGCCTGGCTCTGGGGAGACAAAGGTGACCCAGATGCGGTCCCCAGCCCTTCCAGGGGACCCAGGTTCAGAGAGGGCGGCCCAGAGGATACACAGGGTGAGAACAGAAGGAATTCAGGAATGTCTCCAAGGACCAGGAATGCAACGAGGAAAGGGACGAACTCTGGGGTTATCAGGGGGAGGAATTTATAAGCTGGTCATTGAGGAATGAACAGGAGCTCACCAGGAAGAGGCAGAGGCATTTCACGGGGATGAGATGCTCAGAAGACTCAAGGACTGAAAGCACACGGGGTGTTTGAGAAACCATGAGTAGCTCTGCGTATCAGGGGCACATGCAGCATGGGGGTAGGGTGGGCTGGGCCTGAAAGGGGAGAAGGTGGGCTCTGAGGCCAGAATTGTGGGATCAGATCATGTGGGCAAATCATGAGAGTTTTACTGGCTTTGCTAAGGCATTAGTGCTTATCCTGCAGGGCCTCTGGGCAATATGGTAGGGAAGGCCATGCAGGCTGTTCTTCAAGCAGGCTAGAGATAGAATAACTCTGTCAACAGTGGGGAGGAGGATGGGAGGGAACCAGGGGACCAGGAGGGGAGGCTGGTTAGATAACTGCATTAGTACAGATGAGAATGATGAGGATGCGACCTACCCCAGCAGCCGGGGGCCATGCAGGGCACTGCACCCCCACCACCTCCAATTCTCACAACCACCCTGCAAGTGCACAGTGTGGGAATGGGCTCCTGAGGCTGAATTATGACCTAACTCGGTCACATTGGTAGTAGTGGCACTGGCGCTCACACCCAAGTATATCCAATTCCAAAGTATTTGCTGTGTCTGTCCATTGCCTGTAGCCAGCCCCAAGAAGCAGAGAGGTTTGCCTGGACCATGGCCTCTGCCTTCCATTCCACTGAACTCCACAATGGATGGAGAGAAGGAGTTGGACTCGAGATGTGCGACAAGTAGAAGCAACGGGACCTGGTGATAATCCCATCAGATGTAGGGACCCTAAGAGAAGATGCCCCTGGGTGGCTGAGAAATGCAGAATGCCATCAGACACACAGGCTTGAGGACACTGCAGTGAACTGGGCAGCTGTCGTCTCTGCCATCAGGGAACTGAAGGACCAGGCAGATGGGTGGGGGAAGCACTAAGAAAGCAGAGAGACCCTCCTTTCCTCTAAACAGCTGCATTAGGCGAACACTAAGCACCAGGGTTGAAGAAACGCAGGACCGAGAACGAGAGGGTCACAAAGCTCAGAACGTCATTTCCCTTCCACTCTGGATCTATATCGTCCTTCAAGGTCCATCCAGGCCCCTTCTCTACAGAGCCACCCATGACCAGCGGCACCCGGCTCTTCTGCCAGCTTCTGCCTGCCTAGATTCCTTACTGTCAAAGCCAGTTGTTCCCAGTTATCTCTGTGTGCCAAGTCTATATCTTGGGCTAGGCAAGAGCTCTTCCTGCTCAAAGGTCAGCCTTCGTAGGTTTGGGCCTCTGATGAGGCACTAAACACAGTGGAGGCCAATGATTCTCCTGGATCACACCCTCTGGGATCCTGCTACAGGCTCTTGGAAATAATCAACAAAAGCAAGACCCCAATTTGCGTCAACCCTGGTGATATTTTTCAACCGTCCAAGCTCAGAGGGGCAGGCAATCCCTCAGAGGAATGTGGCTATTTCATTGAGGCTCTGAAAGGAGCTCATCCCATTTCCCTTCCCCCTACCCTGCCCCACGCTTCTCATTTTGGTCCCTTCCTCATCCTCCAGTGGAGGGAGGGAAAAATAAGTGGGCTGTTCTTTCTGGAAACTGTAGGCCCTTGTGCGGGCTTTCCATCCCGGCTCTGTTAAAGTTCAGAGTTCTCTGCTCAGGGTCTGACAAATCATCAATAAGATTCTTGTTCAGGACTTCCAAGGCCCACGCAGAGCTGGACTTCAACTGCTCGATTCATCGCCCTCGGCCATGGCAAAGCTCTGCCTCCAGATGACCTCCTCCCCCGGTTTTTCTCCTCTCAAGGCAGTCTTGCTTTTTGGTCACTAGGTTCCCAACCATAAACATCTTCCCGACGTGCCAAGAAAGCTTCTCCTCATGGTTCCCCTGCTGTTTTATGCACACATTTTTATTTATTCAGCTGCATTTGCTGAAGACCCACGATGGAGCATGATTTTCCTTCCAAACATGAAACTAAGCAGACATCTTCTTTTAAATACGACGTGCATCACCCTCTCCACCCCAGTGGTTCCCAAGATCAAGCCACGGAGCAGCTTATCCACATGAACCTGACTGCTGGGGACCCACCAAAGTCACCAACGGGGTGGAAGTTTCTGTGCATCATGTAGATGCAATGAAGGATGGAATGCTGAGTAGATTCCTCCTGAGCAGAGAGCATCCTCGAGTTCTCAAGAATGAGCTTTTGGAAAACATGCCCCTTCACTCTACCTAAGAAGGAGACATCAGGCCAAAGCCGCCTTTCTTTAAAAACGTCAAATATGGACCTAGCCTTTACCAAACTCCTGCTTTGTAACTGGCACGTTAATAGGAAGTGGGTTTTTACGGGTTTTTTTGTGGTGGTAATACACATATAACATAGAATTTACCATTTTAACCACTTTAAAGTTTACAGTGCAGTGGCACTGAGTACATTCAGAAGGTTATATAACCACTATCATGCACCATCTCATTCTAGAACTTTTGAACCCCCTGAAACAGAAACTCATTGAGGCAGTCATTCCCCACGCCCTCCTCCCCGGATCTGTGGCAACCACAAATCTGCTTTCTATCTCTATGGACTTGCCAGTTCTGGATATTTCATATAAATGGAATCATATAATATGTGGCCTTTTGTGTCTGGCTTCTTTCACTTAGCAGAATGATTTCAAGGTTCACCCATGTTGGAGCATGGATCAGTACTCCCTTCCTTCCTACGGCCAAATAATGTGCCATTGTATGGATGGACCGCATTCTGCTGACCCATTCATCAGTAATGAGGAAGTGAGTTTTTCTACACAAAAAAATTTTTTAATTGGGGTATAATTTACATACAGTAACATCCTGTTTTCACTGTACAGTTCTAGTATTTTGACCAACACACTCAGTTAGGGAAACTATCACCACAATCAAGATACAGAACATTTCCATCACCCAAAAAAGGTTCTTTTGTGCCCTTTTACAGGTGGCTCCTTGCCCCCTCCCAGGCCCTGGCAACCTGTACAGCCTTTGGAGTCTGACTCCTTTAACTTAACATAAGGCATCTGAGATTCATCCATGTTGGTCCACGGATGAGAATTTGTTCCTTTTGATTGCTGTGTGGATTTCCATTGGATGGATGGAGGAAGACCATACGTCTGCATAGATCCATCTATCTCCTCTGCTGGGTGCTGCTGCACAGACACAGCAGGTTTCTGTGTCCCCACACCAGTTTGTCATGCTCTTGAAAGCATCTTCCTGCCGACATTACAGGACACGCCTGCTTTCAGTACACGTAACAGAGGACCACTCAGGGGCATGCGTACAACAGGTAAAGCAGTGCTTCTCAGCAATGGCTGCACACTGGAATCACCCGGGGAGTTCAAAAACTTCCTGATGCCTGGGTCTGCCCCCCAGAGATCCTGCTGTAATTGCCCTAGGTGTGGTCTGGGCCGCAGGAGTTTTCAAAGCTTCCCAGGCGATGCTAATGTGCAGCCAAGTTAATGAACCGAGATAAAGGTGTGATTACTGCTTCATGAAAAACTTGTTTTCTTTACAAAATTATAAGATTCCTTTAAAAATAAATTTTCATAGTGCTTCTACATGACTCAATTCTGATTTTACATTTAGAACTTTCTAGGTTCATGCCTGTAAAGTCAGATACACTTGAAAATACCATCCCCGCCCCCCCTAAAGTCCTTTCCCTTCTAGACAGAAAGGAGGCAAGGACCAAGATGTCTATAGGTTTACACATCACTGGACTCAGTTCTTCATCTGCTTAAACAAGTGGAAGCTTCTATCACTGACAATCAGCCCCACCAAAGATGTGCAGGCTACCCCTCCAGCAGGCTGTCGTTGATCCTGCCAGCTTGGACCCCAGGAGACTGAGCCAGAAATGTAAATAACTTTCTCCAGTATAAATACTCCAGGAGTTTTTCTTTATCTCCATCTCCCAGCAATGGCGTAGGGGGAGAGGGTTTTGCTTCACTTACCAGCGCTGTCAATGCGCTGCTCCCTGCCAAGCCTGACCTTCAAGGTCAGCTTGTCATCATTTTTGCAAGATCTGCTTTTTCTCACCTATCTTGGGGTCTCATCACTTAAAACACTTTCCCCAAGAAGAGGCCGCCCTCCGCATTCCCAGATGAGCTGCGCGGGCTGAAGAGATGGGACAGATGCTTTGCTGCGGCTTGCACTACTGGAAAAACAACTTGAGTTGCTCACTGGTGACCTCTCAAATGGAACAAACCTCCCCCCCAAGAGCAGAATTCCAACCCCAGCTACGGAGCCAGCTGGAACCAGAGCTGCTCAGAGAGGGCCCTTTGGAAATTCATACAGTAACAGCCGAAGACGTCAAACCAAGCACAGCACAGCGAGGCAGGGAGGCCCGAGGCCAGCCCGGAAGCATGTGGGCCAGATTACCTGGTGATTCTCCCGTCTTCTCCCGTCTTTATTGTTTTCTATTTGTCCCATGAATGTAAGTCCTTGGTCCCCAATGAACTTGAAAGCTTTGTGTAGGTAGGGACCTCATCTTCTGGTTTGGTTTCCCCACTGTGCCTAAAACAGTGCTTTGTTCAAAAGCAGTGCTTGGAAAACATCTGCTGAGCATAAGGCTTCCGGACATACACACACACAGCCTCGTGAAAGCTCCTCCTGAATTGTTTCCTACTAAAAGGGTCTGGGCTGGTCTGTCCGGTTGGCCCAGGCAAAGGGCTCACCAGTCCCTGGCCACAATTCCAGTCCCCACCTAGGCCAGTTAACATCTCTGGAATGACCACCCAGAGGCAGCCTCTGGCAGCTAATGGGGCTGAGAGCACATGAGGCTTCTCACTCCTGGACGGTGCTCTGGTGGGAAAACCTTCTCAAGGGCGCAGGTGGGAAGGGCATGCAGGCTGCTCCCCTCGAGACCAGGAACCCAGGGCCAGAGGAGCTCAACCCCCAGGGCATGCCAGCAGTTCAGGGGGGGCACACGAAGGCAGGGGCATGACACCCAGGTTCTAGCAGCCACCAGGGTCCAGGCCAGACAAAGAGGCTTTGGGGCCCAGGAGGCCTTTGTTCCCAGGCCCAGTTGGGACATTCCTTAAATGCAATCTGCCAGAAGAGTGGCTTCATTCAGACTCCGCGGAGGCCAGTTATGCGGGTGGGAGGCACAGAGGTTCCGCTGGGTGGCTCCCTGCGTGGCAAGTCGACAACTGGCACAGACCATTTGAGTCTCTGAACCAGAGGCTGTTGGGGTCACTCAAGTTCACACTGGAAGTTTGGGAAGTACTGTGTCTGATAGAAAGAAAAGAAGGCTGTAAAAGAACAGTGGTTCTCTCTCGGTGGAGGGGTACAGGAAATTGTTCATTCCTTCTTCACGGCCTCCTCTATTCCTCAAGACAGAAGAGCAGTGGGTCCTTAAACAGAAAAGATACCCCTGCAGCAGCCGCTACACTTTGAGTTTTGGCTGCAAATGTGGGCTTGTCCCTGTTCACTTGCTATTTGTATTAGAGAAAAAGGACACAAACTAAAGATGTATGGAAAGAAAAAAATCACCCTACCATTCAGATTTCCTGTTTCTTTCCAGCATTTGGCAAAAGTAATGAAACCCCACTGGAATGGTGTGCTGGTGGAGGGGGGGGCCTCTTCATCCTGTTCAGGCCTCTGCCCCCAAGGAGGTCAAAATCAGCCCTAGCAATCCAAAACCACCACCACCCTGACCTTAGAGTCAGCTGGCAGGAGGCTGTCCCCAGCCCGACTCAGTGCCCACCGGCCCATACAGGCAGGAGCCCCTCCTTGAGGCTCCAAGGAAGCTGGGCCGGAGAACAAAGCACCCCCAGCCTCCTTGTCTGGCCTGGCCCCCTGGTGGCTGCTAGAACCTGGGGTTCCTTGCTCCTGCCCTCACGTTCCCCCTGAACCGCTAGAGTGTCCTGGGGAGGAGGGGTCATATGCCTCTTGGCCTGGGTTCCTGGTCCAAAGGGAGGAGTGTCCTCCATGCCCTTCCCACTTGCGCCAAGTTCCACGTTCAAACTGCCTAAATCTTAATTCCAAATCTTGGCTCACTCTTGGCTCCACCACAGACTGGCTGTGTGGCCTTGGGGAGCTTGGTTAACTTCTCTGTGCCTCAGTTTCCTCATTTGTAAAATAGGATTAATAATAGTACCTACGTCATAGGTTTAGTGTAAAGATCACAAAATAATCCCATCAAGTGCATATACTGAGTTAAGTGGTAGCTGCTAAATAAAACCTAAATTCCTACTATAAGATGGATACAGAAAACCCTCCATAAACATACACCCCCCACACACACAACACATGCACACATACATTATAATTTTAGTAGGACAGCTTCCAAAAAGCAATTGGAAATGTCCTTGCTTGATTTTGCAGGACTCCTAAATGCTGTGCGCGCAGAAAGGCGGCGGGGGCAGTCGAGGGGGAATTCGGGTCAAGCCCCTCTAGGGAATCACCTTCCTAGAAACACACAATGCTGAGAAGAGACAAGTGAAGGTTTTCAATCTCCCTATAGCTCCGCAGCCCAGGTCTCAACAGGTTAAAACTGACACCAGAAGTCAGCAGAGTCAGCGCTAGGCTGTGATTTGAGAGGTGGCCCCTAGCTGCTGTCCTTCTTTTCCACCCTCAGAAAAAGGGTCTAACCCCTGTCCCCACAGCATCACCTCTGCCTGCCTTGACAGCCAACCTTGCCAATGTTCCTTTGGGCAAAGAGTACAACACAATCAGAAATGTTGCCTCAGCAGGAATAACCCGTGAGTGTGTGCAGTGGCTCCTGTTGCTTTTTCCCCTTCCCCAGCATGCGCTTGACCTTTCTTATTTGTACCCAGTTCCCCTTTGGGAAACCTCTTTACTCAACCGAATTTGTGGTTTGACTGAGACTAGAACCCCCACCCCTGACTCCACGGGCAGCCACATGACATTGGACCAGGCCAAACAGAGCATCTCAGCTCCTCCCCTCAGCCACAGTAACTAGCTTAGGGATGGCCTCGTGACCAGAGCTAAGCCAATGAGCATCGGCCTTGGGACTCTTCCTGCAACTGCTCGGAAGTGCCCGTCTCCTTCCTCAGGGTCTCCGAGCTGCTAGAGTGTCAGCCCGAGATCGCTGTGGCCATCTCTGGGAACAGCCTACCTGAGAAGGAAAACAGTCTGGAGATTCTGACAACACTTCAGCCCCGACTCAAACTAGCCTTCCCCTACGCCATTCAGTTATGTGTGGCCAAGACATCCCATTTTTTGATTAAGCTAGATTGGTCTGGCTCTCCTTTGCTTGCAAATGGAGAGAAAACTACCACAGCACATTTTTGACCCTGGGGTCTGGGCCTGGCAGTCTGCATATACAATTTCAGGTCATCCTGTGAGGCAGGCATGACCGTCCCCATGTCATGGAGGGGAGATCTGAGGCCCAAGGAGGGCCACACTGTAAATATCAGAGCTCAGAATCAACAGGTCCTTCTGGCTCCAAGCCTAGAGTTTACGCCATTAAACTGAGTCCACTTTACACTAAAGATTCGTTTATTAGAATAGATAGTCCAGAGAGTAGAATTCAAAAAACGTACTTACGAAAGCAAAGTGTGGGGAAAGATTCAGAAAAAAAAAAAGCACCTTGAGAAGCCTGAGATAAAATGTCACCAAGGCCTGGGGTGAGCACAGAGGACAAATGAGCAGAGGGCAGTGAGGACAAACTTCTGCCAGCCTTAGGAATAACATAGGAGTGGAAACTGAAAGGGCAATTCCAAAGGCCCCTGGGGAGAAGCAAAGCGGGGCATGACACCTGGGGCAATGGAAGGATCTGAGCGGAGACCTTTACTTATGTCAGGCAGTGCTGATGGATTTCAAGACAGTTGAGCCCCCCAGGGCAGCCTGATGCAAGAAACAAGAACGGAAGCTGCAAGTCTTGGCTCAGGAAGCAAAACAGGTGGGAGAGAATGCCATCCCAAAACCTCCACGCCTGACTCCCCAGTGCCAGGGGCCAGGCTGGCAGAACGAGACAGCTGACGAAATGGCTGGGGTGTGACTGTTAAGTTGTGGGAGAGCACAAGAAAAGGGTCTGCCTAAAATGGTCCTTAATATTAGGAAGAGTGGAGAAGCAGAAGTTCTCACATAAAGGAGCAATTTTAACAAAGCCAGCAGTTCCGAATGGCTCCCTAGCTAGACTAACCCTGCTTCTGCTGATCAGAACATCTGTAACAGACAAGAACTCATGATCAGGCAGAGAGCCATGTATAATCTCTTTATGTGAACCCCATCAACTCGGAAGCAGTCCCTTTCACAGCCTTACAGGAGTTAGGAATCAATAATGAGTGGAAATTAACTGTTTTGGTCTACTTAGCATTCTTTCCCCCTTCTTTTGGTAACAGGACCTATTCCATATGGTTCAGATTTGGCGTACTCCACCTTAGCCATAGGAGGTGGGGATATAACTGAGGACTGGCCATCCCTCAGGCCCCAGTGATGGATTCATCACTGAACTGAAGCAAGGCCAGAATTTTCCCTAGGATTTGCTCTGTGTGCTTTGAGAGAAAGATGTCTTTCTTCTCTTTGGATTACGAAACCAGGAGGATGTATAGTTGGAGGTGCAGTAGAACACTCCCTCTCCAGTCTGAGGATGAAGCCAGTGCTCAGAGGGGAACAAAGCTGACACGTAGAGAAAGAGACAGAGTCCTACCCACATTGCTAGAGTCCCTGGGTCCAGCCATGCCTGAAGCTAACTTTGCACTTGCCAACTGCATGAACCAATAAACTCCCCTTTTCACATAAGCTGGTTTTTAGTCACTGATGACCAGAAAGTCCATATTAATGTGGAAGTGAACTCTGAACAAATGGTGACTCCATGTAAATAAACCACCCCCTTTAAAAGGCATACCTCAATTTCCCAAAGTCATAAGATGGCCCAGTAGTAATCTTAATTTCCTGCTGCCTTTGAAAGGTCCAAGCACAAAATCTACAGGGCTGGGTAATTTTCTTGAATAATGCACATGGTGCCCAAACCGCCAGAAAAACTGCTGACAATGGCCAGCAAACCCTGAGGGCACAGATGTGACAGTCCTGTTTAAAGCACACAGAGAGCAGCAGGCCTAGGGATGGGGAGCCGGGGTGGGGGTGGGGGGTTGCGTCCCTGCCAGGAGCCCAGCTCTTCTCTCTTTTCTGACTGGTGCCCACATCCTTGTGCTGTTCTCCATAGTCCCAACACAGGGTCCACAGCAGTGCTTTTCAAACTGTGGGCATGACCCTTTAGTGGACTGTGCTGTCATCGCAGTAAGTTAGCACTGGAGGCGTAAAAAAAAATTAAGTAGAAAAATATCAGAATGCACTGCATTTAGTAAGGGAGTGTAATCTTTCATGAAACCTGTTTTAGGTGTGTGTGGGCGTACGCACGTGTCCTGGGATACAATGTAAAATACATTTGTTATAATAGTCACGATAGAAAAGTTTGAAAAACATGACTACAGGCCATGATCTCTTATCTGAAACCCGCAGAGCCAGAGAGGTTGTGAAATTCAGTATATTTCAGATTCTATAAAAGGAACATGGTTCGCATCCCCCCATCAGGGTTTGGAAAACCCCTCAAGAATAAAACACATTAGTATTTCTCCAGAAAAATACACCAGTACTCACGCTAAGTGGGTTCAATACATTATAAATCACCTCACATCATTTCAGATGCCTGCAAACTAATTTGTGCCGACTTTACAAAAAAACTTCTGGTTTTCCAAGTTTGGGGATTTGGGAATGGAGGAATTCATGACACTGTGGACCTATAGAGGGATTCTCAGGATCTTTTTCTTTCTTCCACCTCAAAATTGACTTCCAATTTTCCAATTTTTAAAAAAGACTTCATGGATGATGGCGAACTCACAGTACACTTTTAATGAATTAATACAAAGCTGTGAGGCCTAAGAAATTCACAGGACTGTGGGCGGGTGGGCCTTTTAAGGACCCTCCTCAAATTAACTCTGCCTCTGAGTGGGGCTCACTCAGGGACACATGGTCTACGACAGTACTGGCCACTAGCCTCCTGTGGCTATTGAGCACATGAACTGTGGTCAGTGTGAATTGAGATGTCCTGTAAGAGTAAAGATGGAATTTTAGACTTAATGCCCCTTGCTCCCTGCAAAAGAATGTAAAATATCTCAACAGCTTTTTTTTTTAACATTGATTACATGTTGAAATGATGATGGATGTATTGAGTTTAAATACATTAACTACATTTAAATACTTAAAGTTAACTTCACCTGTTAAGTTTAAAATTTTTTAAACATACTTTAAAATTACATATGTGTTTTGTTTCTTATTCCTACAGGACAGCAGTAGTCTGAAACATCTAGCATAGACTCAGAGCATTTTAAAAGCATGTAAAGTCCTCTCTGTGATGAAAACCAAACAATGCTCAGAGAGAGAAGGGGACGTCGCCAAAGTCATATGGTTAGTTTGCAGCAAGCTGAATTTGCCAAAGCTGCCCAATGCTTTCTAAACGGAAATTCAAGTCGTTTTGTATCCTAGAGAGAAAAGGAAAGATCAAGGGGTCATTCTTTAATGAGCGCTCCCCAGGAGTGGCAGCAAAGGGCTTGGAAAAGGTAGGGCCTTCGAAACGTGTGGGTCATGACGTGCCAGGTGGAAGAGGAAGTCCTCTCCTCAGGAAAACATCCGTGACCTGGATGAAAACAACCGGGCTCCTAGTGCACGTTGTACTTTGTTTACAGGAACAAGAGCCAGTTATTCATCACAGAAATATTCTAAATTAAACCCTGGAAGCCCTGTTATATAAACCACGTAAAGGTATCACAGAGTTTTCAGTTCGGTCATTGTTTTTGTTTAATGTTTCAGCCAAAATCTGTCAAAAGAAACGGCTGATATACAATTTGCAACTCTTCCAGCACATTTCAGTTTTTGGGAACATTCTCAGTTTGCATTTGGCTCTTTATTCAAATCTCTCTTTTCCTCCCCGGCCAATCTCAGAGGGAGCCCTCAGCTCTTATCTTCCTGCCCTGCCTCCTCTCTCTGCGCCAATTTCTCCAATTGTGGCCCCCAGCATGGAACACTCTGGAATTATTTTTAGCCACATTTTCTCTGGCAAAACCAAGTTCTCCAATGCAACACCCAAGCACACCACATGCTCTCTGAACTATTATCCCTTTGACTCTCAAATAAGACTTGAAGAGCACCCCAAGGCGTAGTCAGCCTCTCAGCCCACAAGCTTGCCCTGCCCCAGCTCTCCGCAGCCCTGGCCCTGTCTACCCACACCAACTGTTCAACAAGTGTTTCCCGGGTGCCGCCTGTCCATCAGGGGTCCCTTCAGAGATGTACTGGGCACCTACCCTCTGCCAGGGCCATGCTAAGCAATACTATGGGGAGGATAAACAGGCAAATCCCTATTTCTAATTTGCATATATTCCTTGAAATCATAAAATAAGAATGCATGTTGCAACTCTGTGGCAGGTAATGCAGCAATGTTTCCTTTATCCCCTCCCCTCAACTATGGTGCTGCTAAATTGAGGATGCTTCTTAGAATCAGGGACATCTGAGAATCAGTCCTCCCTCGATCAGCTCCTCTGCTTCCAACCACGGTGACTCTCCATTCCCTCGTGGTGAGGGGCCTATTTGCACTGCATTGAATTTCTCTGGACAACTGATTACTTTCTAAGTGTTCTCAAGTCCTTTAAATGCTAAAATTGCATCTGTCCTAAACCTCAGACCAGATTTCTACACCACTACAAGCATCAGGTTTTGGAGTTCACTTTAGGCATCCCCTCCTGCACCTGGTTAGCTACCTGGCTAGGCACCTGTTGGGCACCTGGATGGGCACACAGCCTGGAGCATGAGTTCACAGCTGTGGCTGACGAAGGCAGTGCTGGGCCTGGGTGAAGAATCCCTCTCCTCTAGCCCACGGCTCTGTACATCCCTGTCCTTTCCATTCAGAACTGGTTGTTGGGACCCCATCCAGCATCTCCTCAAGATTCCTCAGCTGTGAATCCCAAACTTGGTTCAGGAGTTGCTTACTTAGAAGTGAGGCTTCATTAGAAAAACCTGGGAAGAAAGGAGCCTTCTTGTGCCTTACCATTGCTCTGAATGTACTGTGGCATAAAGTAAAGCAAAAATACAATGAACTCTCAATTCAGCAACAAGGATTAGATTTTATGATGGGCCCTTTTCTACTGAAACTTAAACTATGAAGAAAGAATTAGTTAAATAAATAACACAAAATGCTACTAATAGTAAACCAGTAAAAGAGAAAGAATACACCCAGAAGAGGAAAATTGCTCTTATTAATAATAAAGTCAGCCAAATGACTGACAAAGTTTATCACACTGAGCTCTTATAATAAACCTATATGGCAGATATAATCACCCCTTAGGGAAAGAAACAGATTCAGGGAGGTTAAGTAACTTGCCCAAAGTCACACAGCTAGTAAGTCCAGATCTGAATTCAAACCACTGACCTCTCCCACCATCACCTTGACTGGCCTCCCTTGCAACTTCTTCTTTCATGTACAGATGGTAAAAAAAAAAAAAAAAATCCACAGTCATTTGAAAATAAAGCCTAGCAGAGAAGGCATATCGAAAGGACTATTGTTTGCCTAGATTTATATATAAATATAGAAGAACTCTGCTGGTCCATTTCGACCCGGCTTGTTAATACAAGTTGCCAGTGACCAAATCATATCCTATGAGAACAGTCACCCAGTGAAAGAGAACAGTAAAAGACTCAGGATATACATTTAACTTACAACAGGTGCTGAGACCACTGTTATTAAAGTTCCTGCTGCGTGACATTGAGTTGTTCAAACACTTGACAAGTTTACCGGTAAATCTCGCATGGTAATTATTTTGCTAATGCAATATTTGTTAAGCATGGGTGGCCAAATTACAAAATGGATCGACTTTATTACTGGGTTTAAAATAACTTTTTGTTTTAAAAAGACTAAATGCCTCTAACAAAGTTAGCTAATAAAAAAAAATCCACCTTTCAAATGTACTTTGTGAGCCCCATGTGTAAACATGCCTTGCACGTGTCAACACGGCAACGGGGAAATGGAAAGTGCTGGGAAGGAAATTGATGAGCATCCATGGGCCAACACTACTGGAGGTATTCATCGAAGTCCTCTGGAAACGATTCAACTTTCCTTGCCCCCTGCATGGCAGGTCTACTCAATCAGAGTGGGTTCACGGGGAGAGTTATGTCTGTTAATGGAAAGGTAAAGGAAGGGGTTTGGCTGACAAATGGTGTTTTAATCAAAGCCTTCCTCTGGCTTTAGAAACAGGTTTCAAACAAGGGATCTGCTAGTTCAGTGCAGACCTGGTCAAAGAAATCCAGATAGCTGCACTGTAATAACATACATTATCATCTTTTCTTTCATTCATCTAAAAAAAAAGGTCCTGACATGGTCAGGGCAAGAGGCAAAGGAGGCCAATGGAAATTGAGAAGACTAAGAAAACATGGACACAAAAAAAGGTAATATATATGATACTGCCACCTTACCAGGGCTAAGAATGAACGAATGCCACAGAGATAGAGTGTGATTGTTAATTTTACGTGTCAACTTGACTGGGCCATGGGTTTCCATAATCACACGAGCCAATTCCTTATAATAAATCTCTTCCTATAGATAGGTGGATGGGTGGATGGATGGGTGGATGCACAGATATCCTATTGATTTTATTTCTCTGAAGAACCCTGAGTAACACACACAGCTTTTGCAAACCAAGGAGATGTCCCACTCAAGTGAAAGACATTTAGAAAAGGGCAAGAAAAATTTCACATGGTCGGGAATTAAAACATTTACCGCTATTGTCCTGAAACCTCAAATCTCCGAGGTATTTTTCTATCTCAACTTTATTCTAACAAGCATGGTTCAAAACCCCATAGATGGAGTCAGCCCGGTGGCGCAGCAGTTAAGTTTGCACGTTCCGCATCTCAGTGGCCTGGGGTTCGCCGGTTGGGATCCTGGGTGCAGACATGGCACCACTTGGCATGTGATGCTGTGGTAGGCGTCCCACGTATAAAGTACAGGAAGATGGGCATGGATGTTAGCTCAGGGCCAGTGTTCCTCAGCAAAAAGAGGAGGACTGGCAGTAGTTAGCTCAGGGATAATCTTCCTCAAAAAAAAAAAAAAAAAAAAAACACCAAAAACCCATAGATCTGGACAGTCTCCTCAGCGTTGAGGCCAGAAGTCCTCAGAACTTTGGACATGCATTTTCTTTTCCAAGCAAAATTTCTGCTTCAGTACAATAATTTCCCCCATTTATATGTATTCTATTCCTGTGAAATCATGGGACCAAGTGTCAGGAAATAAACCCAGGCAGAAAATGGTGGGCAAGTTTCTGTCTGGGAAGCTGTGGAATTCTGAAGCATTACTGTGATGTCTCAACTGATCCCAGTCCAGAAACATCAATGAGATAATCAAGCTTATTCCCAAACTCCTGACAACTGACTTTAATACAGACTCTGACCCAGGAGGATTTCTGCCAAACATTAAACTGAAAACCCAAGGACAGTACCCACTTGAAAAAACCACTCCCATCTGACATGTGACATCCGAGCAGAAAGGCTAGGACAACTCAGGCGCGAAGAGTTTGCAAAACGATGGAAATATCTTGACTTCCCTTTGGCAATTAAGAAGTCACATCCCATAGCGGGGTGTTGCCTCAAGCTGACCATGTCATTGTGCATCTCACAGCTTCATTTCTTCATCAGATATTTATGGAGCACCTGATATGTGTTGGACCCTTAGATTCAACCCCTCAATAAAATGGGTGTGGCCCTCTGGGAGTACACATCAACGTGCCACAGTGTAAGTCCTCTTGCTATTGGGATGTTAGCTTTTCTGCACCTTTTGGCTGAACATTAGCACAAAATTCCTGGTATTCTTCACGTCTCAGTATTCTTCTGTGATTCTCTATGCACGAATGGGTGGCAGCAAGCCTACATTTTTTTTCTACAGCTATTGGACTAGGACAGCTGTTAAATTCTTCCCTTCTTATGATGAAGGATGACCACGGCGCAGTGGAAAGAGCTGGGTTGGAATTCAGTGAGTGCGCTAACAAGCTCTGTGAACTTCAGCAGGTTTGATAACTTCTCGGAACCTTAGTTTTCCCACCTATAAGAAGCAAGAAGAAGATGCACCTATTTCACAGGGTTAGTGTGGGGATGAAAGGAATTAACACGTGAAAACCACCAGACGTGAAGCATTTTTCAATAAATGTTATTATTACCCCCAGTAGTGGGTTGAATCGTGGACCCCCAAAGATATACCCAAGTCCTAACCCCTGGTACCTGTGTGACCTTTTTTGGAATTGGGTCTTTGCAGGGGTAACTAAGGATTCTCAAGATGAGATTATCCTGGATTTAGGCTGGGCTCTAAGTCCAATAACTAGTATCTTTAAAAGAGAAAGGAGAAGGAGTTCTGAGATAGAGAAACACAGGAAAGGCGGCCATGGGGAGACAGACAGAGATTGGAGTTAATGCTGCCACAGCCAAGGAACACCAGGCGCCATCAGAAACTGGAAGAGACAGGGAAGGATTCTCCCCGAGTCATCAGAGGGAGCAGGGCCCTGCTGACGCCTTGATCTTGGACTTCTGGCCTCCAGAATGGTGAAAGAGTACGTTTCTGTGGTCTTGAACCACCTAGTTTGTGGTATTTGTTACTGCAACCCTAGGAAACCTAGACGTCCCCCTTCAACTCATGGAACTACAGCAGAATATTCACACACAGCTTTAGGAAGAAAACAAAGAGCCCAGTAAGGAACAGACTCGCAAAAGATTAACCTGGGTTGGAAAAGATCTGACTTTCCACTGGATTATAATAATCTGATTAGGCTTAAAATCAGTTAGGCCAAAAACTTCTGAATTTGAAAATATCCATTTGGTGAAACAGAGCCCTTCATTCTTGCCATAAATAAGTGTGAACAACTTTCACAAAAAGCTGAGCGGGTGGTGGGTCTAGGACTTCTAGGCGGGAGTCCAACAGGTGCAGGCGAGACAACTGCATGGGGCTCATGGGACAGGAACGAGCCCAGGCTGCCCTCCGCCAGGTTCTGCCCCTTACTTGGTGATGGAGGGTCCAAGCCTCTCCTGAACTAGGAGCTGTCTTGCAGGTTCTGGACATAGGGGCAGCAAATTGGGAGAACAGATTTCTAGAAGTTGGAGTGAGGCAACTCTTGGAATGTACGCCAGCCTCAGAAATTCCAAGTTGTGTCCCTTGGAAAGTCCTTTGAGTCCACTGGCTTCCCATCCTTCACACAGCTGGCAGCGTGTATGCCACACACGCCCCAAGGCCCAGAATCAGGCCAGCTGTCCCCTGCACCACCCCAGAGGCAGTGCCCCAGGCCCCCAGTGGACAAGCCGTGGGAACATCGTTGAGCCCCTGCTCTGCTTCTGAGTCCTGGTCCTTCTTGTCCTATCTCAGCTCAGTACTTGCCAGATGGGCCTCCAACCAACGTGCACTGAGCGCGAGGCAGTGGCTGGGCCCTTGCGTGTTTTAGTTTCATTTCACTTAATCCTTCACAATCTTACAAAACAGATTTTATTAACCAATCTTAAAGTTCAGGACACCGAGTGAAGTAACTTTCCTAAGGTTACAGAGGTAACCAGTGGCAGAGCTAAATCAAAGCCCAGATCTTCGGCCTGGAATCCCATGCTCACCCCCCGCCAGCAGGGAGGCCTTCCTGGATCGGTCCAGATGGCTTTTGCCCTCCAACATTCGGCATCTTCTGTTCATATCACTAAAATGACAGTGCTATCATGTGATGGCCTGCTAAACCAAGGCATTCTACCCACATTATTATCTCTGTCGTCACGTGGCCTTCTCCAGTGTCTCTGCATCCAAACTGCCCTCTTCCTATAAGGTCACCTTATCTTTAGTGCATAAGGGCCCACCTTAATCCAGCATGACCTCATCTTAACTGTATAACATCTGCAAAGACCTTATTTCCAAATAAGGTCATATTCCAGGGACTAGGACTTGAATATATCTTTTGTGGGGACACAATTCAACACACAACAGGGCCCATGGAAGCCCAAACAAATAAATCGTCTTTTCTGAGCCCTCTCACCTGTGGGCCAGCACCTAGCAAGACTCTCCCTCCTCAGCTACAAGGAGTTGAGCTGACTTGCCAGGCTGGCTACAGGGGGACAGGAAGAGGGGGATCCCTTAGGGTCCTCCTGTTCACCCTTGGACCATGAGTTTTGCTTTATTTTAATATCTATGCCCTAGACCAATTAATCAGACTCTTTTTTTAGGAGGGGGTGTCCAAGCAGCTGCAGGTTCCTCATTTCATTCAAGTGAACAGACAGGATTAAGAACCAGAGTCCTGGGCATAAATTGACTAAACCATCGGTTCAAGAGAGTTGGTAAGTCATATGCAACCAATGGCTGACACTCGTCTGTAATGTGTTTCCAGTGGTTCCCCGACTCCTCTATCCTAACAGTCCAGAGCTGTCAAGGCTTGTTTGGGGCCTGTCTCTCCTTCCCCCACTTCTGCCCAGGCCCCTAGCCTATAAACTTCATGAAGAATATTCCTCCATGTTTGTCTTGAGCATCATTTACTCACAGTGCCGAGATTGGTGGCTGGCACACAGCAGCTGCTCAATATTAAGTTGTTAAATGGATGAGTCAGCAAATGAATGAATACATGAGTGAGTGAACAAATGGACATAGGTAATGTGAAGGGCATTTTAGAAGGAATCAAAGCCACACTGAGTGTAAGTTGAATCTTGCCCTCTATCCAAGAGTTCTTAATCTACAAGGTGGGACACACCCACCCAACTCACCACTCGACAATTCAAGTAAGAACGTGTTAAGTCTACTGATTGCCATTCTATGGGGGAGGAAAGTAGAGTGACAAGTGTCTGGGCTGAGCTTTGGAAGATTTGGATAAATGGAGATGGGACAAAGACAGCGTTCAAGGACGTGGTAAGACAAGAGCTTTGGTGGCTGCTGAGAGGCGAAGAGCGCTGGAGCACATGCTTCAAGCAGGTGGAGAGTGAGATATGACTCCTACGGGGTGAGCCAGGCAGGCCTGAGAGAGCCTTGCCAACCAGTTGAAGGTGTGTTCACTTTGCTCCCCAGGTGAAGCCATCCTGTTGGCATGGGGGAGCCACAGATGGCTTGGAGCAGAAGAGAGACAATGAAAACAGAATTATAGAACAGTTAGCTGGCTGTGCTGTGTGCAATGACACAGAAGGAGGAGACCAGAAACCACAGGCCCATCTTGCTCTAACCCAGCCACAAATTCAAGTTTGCAGCTCTCAGACAGAGGCTGGGCATCCGAGTGGTCTGGTGAGCCCTAAATACTATCCAGAAACTTCTAACAGGACATATCTTACAAGGCCAATGGCCTGAAATCAGGACTTCAACACTGAGGGTTTTCAATAAGGAATTCCTTCCCCTCTTTCTCAGTAGACATACTTATTAAATCATTGTGATCATTTTGGCAAAGAAAACTACTAACTTCTCCAAGCCTTGCTTGACTCTCAGTAATGTAACAATACAGTGTCATGCAAGTAAAACGTGCAGAAATGTCTAGGCGTGTGTATTGTTCTCTTCCATTCCCAAGCTAAGATATAACCCAGAAATCTCCAAGCATACCCTTG
This sequence comes from Equus quagga, assembly GCF_021613505.1. Classification (NCBI taxonomy): domain Eukaryota; kingdom Metazoa; phylum Chordata; class Mammalia; order Perissodactyla; family Equidae; genus Equus; species Equus quagga. The sequence continues at coordinate 167,653,801 of NC_060268.1, forward strand.
AGGACCCTTCAGGAAATCCAGTACTATTGGTATTTTTGGGATCCCTGGACACCAACCTGAGAGTAAACATAAATGAGGCCCCAAATGCCAAGTCATAAGGTGGCCATCCAGATGATCTAGAATAGGCTTAAAATAATTCTTTAAATTATTAGAAAAAGGAAAATCTACAATTTAAAATCCTCAGAGAAACAATATCTAGGGCCCAGTTTGAGAAATATAATCTTTCTGCGATGTAGAAAACCATCTACAACAGCTTCCAAGGAACTAGTCCCCATCCTCCAGCACAGTCCCCTCAGGGCTCATGACTCACACAAGCGCCTGTGCAGCCAAGTCTGTCCAAACCCAGCCACTACAATCAGTGGAAGGGGTAACCTTTCTTTGAGCATTCTTGCTTTTCCAGATGTCCATCATGCATTTGTAACTTTCTCTATCTTTGGGGCTGAGAATGACGACAGAACTAAGTGTGTTCCCAGCAGGAATGTTTAGCGAACAGAATCATTAATTGCAGTAAGGAGCCATGGGTCTCAATTTCCAGTAACAAGATGCTACCTCTTAGCAAAAGGGAAGATTCTCAGCTCCTCATGAAAGCGGCAACAGAGGCAGGGCTGGGCTGTGAAAAGGCAGGCGGGGGTGGGTATTCTGTCAAGAGGAACTGCAGGGCCCTCCAGCAAGGAGGGCTACGTAGGGTCCTCAAAACCAAAGGACAAAGTGATGATGGATGGAACGCGTGCACAGGATCCCGGCCTTTGAACAGGTCACTTATTTGTGCCCTGTATACTTTCCAAAGGATTTCTGAAAATGGAAACAGAAAACCAAAACCCAAGCGGAAAGACAATATACCTCAAATCCAAGCTAAAATTATAAAGACTATAAAATATGAGCTCTGGGGCCAGACCGGCGGCACAGTGGTTAAGTGCACGCGTTCCACTTCGGTGGCCCGGGGTTCTCTGGTTCAGATCCTGGGTGTGCACATGGCACTGCTTGGCAAGCCATGCTGTGGTAGGTGTCCCACATATAAAGTAGAGGAAGATGGGCATGGATGTTAGCTCAGGGCCCGTCTTCCTCAGCAAAAAGAGGAGGATTGGCAGTACTTAGCTCAGGGCTAATCTTCTTCAAAAAAAAAACCCCAAAAAACCCCAAAAACAACAAAACAAACAAAAAATAAATAAAAAATAAAATAAAATATGAGCTCTGCCTTTCAAAGTAGTCAAGTCAGGTAAAGGAGGAGAGATGATTATTTTTATCTAATCAAAGGAAACACACCAGTCCTTCAGGAGGGACAAGCTTTTTCCTGATACTAAGTTGTAAGAGGAATTCCTCACACTTGACAGATCAAGGCTCCTCCAGCCTTCTTTCCTATTAACACTTAGCGGCTAAGACGGCCGGGCAACACCACACCCATGAACAAGGCCCCAAATGCAGGGGAGGTGACAGCCCACACATCACTCTCTGGTTGAGCCAAAAGAAAAACAGAGCTTTGGGTGACTTCCCATCTCTTCTGTGTAACAGGAGTCTTCTTGACAAAAGCGGAGAAGACAAATAGCCTTCTGGAAACACCCTGTCTGTGCCAGGGCAAAACCTCATCAGCTGTTGGCAGATGGACATTCAGGGATTCAGACTCATATCAGGCCAAACTCAGGCTCTCTGACAACATGTTACAGAAAGCAGACTTTGGGGTGCATTCCATCTCCAAAATGCCAGGGGAAAAATTGCTCAATGATTTGGTCCATCTGTTGATGGTGCCTGTCTCCATCGCACACCCCTCCCTTACTAAAGCACAGGGCAGCCCAACACCATACAGTACTAAAGGGACAGGATGTGGTTGTGGGCAAGAGCTAAATGTGAAAAGGGCAGTTTGCAGAGCAGCAAGGAACTGACCAATAATGAGCCCAGTCCCCACAGCTGCTGATAACAGAAGGCCAGAGGCCACGCTAGAATGCAACCTCCAGTGAATCATTGTTAATTACCAGGGAGAGAGGAATGAAGGCTCTGCTTGAACTTGCAAGTTTATTTCAGGTTATTCCAAAGCCTTCCTGAGCTCCCTGGCAAGGAGGCAGAGGAGGGTAGAGCGAGTGGAGGACAGATCTCTCTCCATCCTTTTCTAACTGGGGGATCATGTTTTGCAACATGGACAGCAGCAGCAGCAGATGGCTGTGGGAATGCGGACACACTGAATACAAACGGAAAGTTGACTTATTCTTCCCACCCTCACAGGCCAGGCTGAAGCATGGTGTTTGGAATCATTAACTACACGGACACATTAACACACATTAATGTACTCCATGTGCACACAGGGAGCAGAGATAAGAAGGATGCGTCGCCAGGAGCAAGATTCCACAAACAGCTGTGGAGCTGGTGCAACACGGCCCCAGTGGTGCAGGAGATAAGGGCACGAGGGAGACTGCACCCGCCTTCAAGTTGACAACCCAGCAAGTGATGCCACTAGTTCATGACTATAACACAGGTAGAACAGGGCCAAAATCCTATCTGTCATGAAAACTGCCTACAAGAGGCAACTAGAGGTGTTCCCAGCGACAGTGGTTTCCTTGGCTGGATGGGAAAAATCAATTCTGATTCATAAAAACTTGCTATGAAAAATTTTAAATTTGTGAAAATTTTCAAAGTAGAGAATAGTAAAACGAACCCCCCATGAACTCAGTCCTGACCTTCATCAGTTCTAAATATTTTGCCATTATTTCATCTCTGTACCGTTTTTGCTCAAGTAGTTTTAAAAAACCAGATCAAAATACATGTTTAAGTACTGCAATATGCATAAATACCTCAATGTATCTCTATCAGATAAAACCTTTTACATTAATTCAAAACCAACGATCATACGCAACAAAATTAACATGCCCAAACCCTATCCTTCAGTTATTTTGGCACCTCCTGCCCATTGTAGGATGCAGAGGGTGGTAAAGGGAAGAGCTGAAATACCCTGTAGTCTTTTGCCACCACCACGCACTGTGACCCTGGGCAACCTGATCAACTCCCCTTAGTCTTAGTTTCCTCACCACTAAGAGAAGACCAGAGGCGTTAGTCTCTCAAGTTTTATCCACACTCCAGATACTCTAACTCCGGCTATTCTCAGGCCTCTCAGGGCCCTTACAGGTTAGCTGCAATACTGCCTACAATTCACTCTCATACTCCTCTTTGAATAGTGCAATATATATAGTGCATATAATTTAAATCCTCACCCCAGGACAGGGAGCTAATATTTAAAGTACTCCAATCAGATTACACACACCAGGAGCTGCTGGTTAGTTGAAAGACCCCAATCAGAAGTCCACACCCCAAAGGCAGCTACTTCAATGCTTCGGATATTTTTATGGATGCTAAAACTGTTTCACTGGTGACGTAAGCAGTGTTGAGGATAAACGGAGTGGCTGGAAATCCTGTTCCGGCACCCCTACCCTTGCATGGATGGGATATGAGAATCTAGGCAAACCCAGCAGCTTCTGACATTCAGAGTCACATCCCAGGTAGGCCCAGGACAAAAGGCGGGGCAGCGTTCACACATTTTTGGAAGACTCTGTTGCCTGATCCACTAGCATAGCTAAATCCTGCCATTAGCATTTTCTTGCACCTGCTTTAAGTGAGGTGCCTGTTGGGCGGAACACCTGAAGCCAGAGAGCTTCAGGCCCATAGGACAGACTAAGACTGTTCTTGGATTTGTTTGCTCATAGATGTTTGGGATGCAGAGGAATTCAGTCTGAGACCTGCTTTCATTTTAACCTATCAATGGGGAGTGAAGTCGTGGGGGCGGGGGGCTGTGGCCCCTTTCCATATCTTACCATTGGAAGTCGCCGTGTTCGCCAAAAGCACCCACATTGTGGATCTCATCCCACTTCTAAACTTTTATCCGCATTATTTCCCTCCATCTGCAATTCGTTTTTCCCCCTCTCTATAAATCCTTTCCATCTGTTGAAGCCCAGTTCAAATCCTGCTTCCTCCAAAGAGCCTTCTCCAGCCATCAGGACCCAGGTGGCAGCCAGGCAATACCAAATGATCCTTACATTTCCCATGACTGTGGAAATGGTCCCAGACCATTAGGACTGCAGGAATGCTGGGAGTTACTGTGACAGGCTGGCATCTGTTGGGCCTTCCGCAGGGACCCACAGAGAGGGTACTCTGTAAGTGCGGGGCCATTGGCTGGTGGGAGCCAAGCTGGGGCTTGCCCCTTCTCTATCATCCTTCCCCACCTGCTACTGGGCAGAGCAGCTAAAGTAATGCTGAAAACTTTTCTCAGTCTGCCTGTCGACACACCCAGTTCTCAAAGGAAAAAGCCAGGTGGGTTTGTGCTGAGGAAGAAAAGCAAGCGAAGGGCAAGGGCTTGGCCATCATCTTGGAAACCAACTCAGCTGGGAACAGGCAGATCACGGAATAAGAGGGCTTCTGGTGTGTGTAGTTGTAAATGCTAATTCTGAAGAAAGCAGACAAGCAGGGGAAGACCCCTCCTCAATCCAGGGGGAAAACAAAGACGATTTACCAAGGCCAGAACTCGGGCCATAGAAAATTCCCTGTTTACTTCATTTTTTTTTTTTAACAACACAAAAGCAGAGGGAAGATTATTTGGGGGGGGGGGGGGGGGGGGGGAGTTGGGGAAGGCCCCTTTATGGCTCACAAACCTAGTGAATTAAATTGGATTCCAGCGTGTGGGTAATATGGGTGAGTTCTGTATTTTATCAGGGGGGAAAAAAGATAAAATGGATATACCTCTCTCCTCGAGAACCACATCCTGCAGAGACAGCAACAACAAAAGTTTCTTCCCCTTAACTTGGATAAAATAGCAAAATTCTTGACTAATTTGTTCCAAATTGAAGTTTCTCCTTAGGCTGGAGGAGCGATGCTCTAAGAGTTGTCCTCTGGAGAATCTCAGGGTGGCTGGAGAGTTTAACCCCCAGAATGAACACTGGTCTTGTCCCTTGATTCCTGGATAGTCACCTGGGCAGGCCCCAGGGCCGCCTGGGGAGCCCTCCTTCCCAGCCCAGAAGCCTTGTGCGCCATTTTTCATTCCAGTAAGTTCCCAGGTTTTCCCTCCGTAAACACTAAGCCTAGCTCTGGGCTGACTCGCCATTGTTTGTCCCAGAATTTATGGCTCAGATAACGGAAGCCGCATAGGGCTGGGTGGGGCGGGAGGGGCAGGGGTTGCCATGAGTGAAATAACCCAGTATTTTCTTTTGCTTTATTCTCCATATCTCAATGTCCAGAACAGGCCGAGGGTGACCCGCTCCGGAAGCTTTCATGATGCCAAATACCTTCTCAATGAGTTCTTTTGTGTGCTTTCTTCTATTTTTATTAAACTCTTACTGGAAAAATGGAATGTACACACATGGTAAAAATATATATACCGAATAGCAGTATAAATGCAGGCAATGGAAAATGTCCCTCCCATCTCAGAACCCCCAGCATCAGCCCCCTCCCTGGCTACTACTGTCAATAAACTATGTATCCTACTAAGAATTTCCAATGCCAAATATTCTATATAAAAAACATACAGAGGAAAATACAGACAAAGCTCTTGTATAGTAGTAAGCTCACACTATATATAGCATTCAGAACCTTGCTCTTTTCACTTGCCAATGTCCCTTGGCCATCACTTTGCTCAACAAAGGGATGTGCCTCATTCTTTTTAACAGCTCCATGGTACTCCATTGAACACGTACAATATATGTTTAAAAACATATCCTTTTATTTATAAAATACAACATAGTTGCTATTTTGCAAAACTTGCCCTACAAGAAATGTACAGTGATGAGGAAAATCTCATGAACCCTTCCTCTTTCTCTTTTTCAAACTTTCAATCATAGCACTTCAAAGTCCCCCTGCTCCACAGGCTGCCCCAAAATGATGACACTGGGACATTCACTTGGTGGCCAGCACAGAGGAGAGGACTGGGAAGATACAAGCCAGGCCCCCCAGCTCTGCCTCCACTCTCTGGTCTCCTCTTGGAAAACTCCAGGGCTCTGTCACCATGGTTACCTGCCAAGGCAGCCCCACCCCCAACGCCAAGAGGCAGGATGATCTTGCCCCTTCTGTGCTAGTAAAATCAGCACGACCGGGGTTCACAATGGGACCCCTGCCCACATGGAACTTACGTGTCATGTCAAAGAGCACACAACACAGTCCTATTGATTAGACCATGTCACACAAGCTCTACACGCGTAGTCCACTCTTGCTCCTCTCGCTGTTGCTTCAGCGTTCCAGGTTTGGGAGGACATTTTGTTGGTTTTTTCATAGAATTTAACATGCCCACTCCTTAAATCTCCTAGGCAACGTGACCCTAAACATCCCAGCTAGAGTTACAGATTTGAAACGCCTGCACATTATCACTGGATTTTTCTGTAACTTGGTCATTCAAGCAGAAAAAGTGTTTCTGGAAACTGTCCGTGAGACAAACAGCACAGCTGGCTAAACCTCTGGTGTGGAACCATAATGCCAAGGGCAACAGGCCTGACAATCAGGACAGTGGTCTCATTTAAGAAGCTGCAGATGTGTGTTCTTCCCTGGAGGGTCTTCATAGATACCCAGCTGAAGGAGAGAGAGAACCCTAGCAGGTCTCAGACCATCTGCGAGGCTCCCCTTCCCCAGCCTTGGCCTCAAATAAAGGCAGATGCTGTGAGCCCTGGCTTTAGTGAGGCCGTCCTCACTGGTTTGGGAGCAGCAGGGTTTGCTCCAGATTTGTTCCCAGATTTGTCTTTAGCTGCTCAGCATTTATGCAGGAGCTGCCAGAGTCCTGAACTCACCCCCTCGTTGGATGATTCTAGAAGGAAAAAAAAATCATGCAGCTGTTTCAGCTTCTCCATCCTTGGAAAGACCTTCCAACGAGGAGCTGGAAGGGGCCCAGAGCTGACGCTGCATCCTGAAGAAACTCTTTCCTAGACAGATTTCAGATAACTAGGTCTGTGGGGTGGGGGTGGAGGTGGGCGTGGAGAAGCAGGGTGGGGAGATGGGTGGGTTTAAATCCCACAGAGCCGAGAAGTGGCATGTGGGAATAGGAACATTCCTCATGGTTGTGATGAGAAGGGAATTTGTCACCAGACCCAACATTACCTGGTCTGGTGTTATTTCAGTTCACTGGAGTGTCTGAGCTAACCTAGTCATGAAAGGCATTAATAGGGGCTACTGCCTCATCCTCTAGAACAGGAGTCAGCGAACTACAGCCCACCAGCCAAACTGAGCCCATCACCTGTTTTTGTATGGCCTTTAAGAATGGCTTTTACATTTTTAAATGGTTGAAACAAAATCCAAAGAAGAATAACATTTTATGACACATGGAAATTTTATGAAATTCACATTTCAATGTCCATCAAGTTTTACTGGAACATAGCCATGCCCATTTGTTTACGTACTGTCTATGGCACACTACAATGACAGAGTTGAGTCATTGCCACACAGACCATATGGCCACAGATTCTAAAATACTTACTATCTGCCCTTTAAAGTTTTCTGGCCCCTATTCTAGAGCTGGCCAACAGGCAAAATCAAGGATATTATGTAGGTACAACTATAAGAAGAGAAAACACAATGTCCACAAAGTTTCTATGGACAAAATTCAAAACATGATAAGAATAATTGAGTAAATGTTTTATAATACAGGTCCACTAACAAGAATGAAAATGTTTTTTGGGTGGGGATAACATTTTGCTTAATGGGGGTTCAAATTCAGTGTTCCCCCATCATCAAATCTATTGCAAATGTTCATCTGTAAAAACCATTCTTAGCTTGAAGGCCACTGGCCTGTGCAAAAAGGAAAGTGACTTCAATTTTCTGATTTCATATTTCAGTCCCATAGGAGTCTAATTGTGAACAAAGACAAAAATTTTACATTAGATTTAGGACAACAAAGTATTCCATGGCCAGTCGTAATGTTCCCTTCCACTCTCCAAAAAAGTCACCCTCTTAAAGGAACCACACACACTAAACTTTATTGGAGAGATAGGGAGATCTTCTTGAGGAAGGATCTTGTTTATTCATTATGCATAAGCACTCTGACTAATGAACTAAACCAACATATATGGAGTTTCAACTATGAACTAGGCCTTGTGATCAGATCTGGTGGACATAGGTGAGTGTAATAGAAATAAGCATGAAATATTACCTATACTCAGGGACCTTCAACTTAGAGGAGAAGAGAAGGAATAAATGACATTTAAGTAATAGAACTAAACTCTAACACTGACGCTACAGTCTTCATTGGGCTCCTAGAAGTATGAATTTCTCTTAACCTGGGGAGAAAGTATTGTTTCTCTTAAAACTGAAGAACCTCTACAATCACTGCTCCTCTCCGAAGAGGATTACAGCAATTACCTACACAAGGAAAAGCATTTTGAAACAATCACATGGGCTGAAACACTGCAAATTCAGACCCGATAATGCAGTTGCTGAACTTGTTATATCCAGAACTGTCGACACTCAATTAAAAACACTCACAACTTCAACACTATCCCAGGGATAGAAATACTGAAAACTTAAGACTAAAGAAAACATGGGAAGAATAAAGGACCACCCAGGCAGAATCAGCCAGAGACTGAGAAACCATTGGAGCTTTCAGGCCTCCCCAGAAGTCACCACCCACAGAGCCATGAGCCAGGAGGAATGGGAACGAGATGGTGGAGAGACCCCAAGGGACTGGGCTCGGCACACCCTTCACCTGCCTTCCCAACGCAGGGAAGGTGAAAGGCACTCAACTTGATGTTTTCAAACAGCACTGGGGGGCATTACACAAGTTCCCAATACACATGTAAACTATCTCCTTCAGCCCACAGCCAATGCACACTTGCCCCCTCCCTCCTACCCACCAGACATCCCAAGTCAAAGAACACCTCTGAACAACCAAATGGGAGATGCTGCCAACTTCATCTTAACTAGCACGTGAAGAGCGATCACGCCGGTTTAGCAGATGGAGCATTTCACCAGATTATCTGAAAAGCCTAGCAGAGAGAATCCTTTTCTAAGACTCTTCAGAGAGGCTAGTCTTAAGGCAAGAATCAAACGTGGTCCAAGCGTGATTTGTAAACTAGATTAATCTGGGTGAAGTCCAACGAAAGATAATGACGTGCTTCTCAAAAAGAAGCCCCTCAAAGGCTGGTGGACAGGAAGGACACAAATATCTGTTGACTGCTCTATCATAGACACTGTACCACACGCCAGATGTACTTAATCAAGGGCATATAACTTCCCCATGAGTGGTCAATGCTGTCTACAGAACCAAGGTCTTGGCAAAATAGCAGTTAATGGATAGAATGGTTACTGATTTTCCTGAATGTGATGATGTAATTATTCAATAATTATTTATTGAGCTCCCCTACTCTTCTAGATACCAAAATGAATAAGATGTATTTCTGCCCTCAAATGCCTTAATTTCAGTTCGGCAAGTGATGGACCAAGGGCTGGGGAAGCACAGCGACAGGAGTACCTACTGGTCTAAGAGGCTTAAGGAGAAAGCATCACACAGGAGCTCCATTTCAAAGGGACACTGAGAGTACTCCCCAAGTCTGAGGGAGTCTGCAAAGTGCTCCAATGTGTTTTCTGCAACATTTTTCAGCAGTTGCTTGACAAGAAACTGAATCATGGTCTTTCTGGTTGCTGGTGCCATACCTCTAATGTGCTGTGCCCCTCTCAGGCAAAGAAGGCTGTCACAGCAGAAACAGAGTTCAGATCAAGAGAAAGGGCCTTCAGAATGAGGGTACAAATCACCAGGTGTTCCAACACCTGCAAATGGATTGCTCTGCTCACAAAGAGCATGAAGACACAGTCTTCTTTACACTATTCACAGAATTCACAAGACAGCTGCTTCTGATTTAGTGCTAAACATGTTCTAAAATAAGCATTAGCTTTGTATTGACACAGGAAATTGACTGGAATTTTCAGTCAAACAGGTGCAAAACCATCTCATACTACTGAAGCTTATATCTATTACTTTGTGAATCTTCAATAATCGATACCCTTGTAGACACCTGGATGGAATACAAAAAAGGCTAGAACACATACTAAAATCAGAGTCCTTTCCAGGACAAGATGAAAAGCTTTCTATGAACAAATGTTGAAAGTGTTGTCGTTGTCTTCATTAGCTCCCTAGAGTCCAAGAGATTTAGGGTGTAATGAATACCTTCTAAAATGATGAACTACAATTTCTACATGAGAAATGGTCTCTCTTTATGAAACAACGTTATCTTATTTTTCCTGCAACTGTTCCATCCTCCAGACTGTCAGAGACCTCTGCTTCTAAGATGGTGCCTGAAATTTAATTAGCCCCAGAAGACAAAGCTAAAGGCCTAGAAGACGAGAAGGAATGGCCCCAACTTCCAGCTTCTCAAGACCCTACAGTCCAAAAAGTCCCCAAAGAGGACCCATGGGAGAAGAAGCTTGGTCTCCAGGCCTGCAGGGATGTTCTAGCCACCATGGAAGACCAAGAACACATCACTGGTCATCACTAAGTGAATCTGGGCCAGTGAGCCCCAGACCACCAACCGTGAGGAAGCACCTGGCCCTAGCATGTCCGGGCCAAGACACGCACCAGATGGAGAAGAGACTATACCAGCTATGTATATACCACCTATGCCAGCTCCTCTGCAACAGTGATGTCTGAGACACGGTCAGCAAAAGCATTATCTTCAAAGGCAGGTCACAGTGACCCAGTCTAAATATCCTAATTATTTTCCCACAATAAAAAATAAAGAATAATCACCCACCACCCAGTGGAATAGTTAAAACTTTGGAAAATTTTCCCATGAAACAAATGTCTTTGGGGGGTGATAGGGAGAAGGAGGAAGAGACAGACAGACAGACATTTTCTCCTTTAGTGGCCGTTCTGAAATATCCAGGCAACTTGGATTGCATTTTTATTGCCATTTCTAGGCAAAATCCTTTTGTGATTTCTTGTTCTGCATGGGTTTACCCCACATTCCTACAATGCTTCCAGGACAGTCACATGATGCTCTCTTAATCCCATAACCCCTGAACCCCAAGTGTTTGATGAAGCCTGAGGAAGTAAAAGTTAAGTAGGTCTTTTCCTTGAGTAAATCAGTTCCCTTGCCTTACAACTCCCTAGAGGGTGGAAATCAGCCAAGGTCAGGAGAGTGAGTCTGCTTGGGAAGAGATGATGATTTCATTGGTTGAGACTTTATGGGGCTCTGTATGTTTTATGTGGCAAATACTTCTGCTCTCCTTTTGCAAGGGGGGAAAAAACAAAACAAAACAAAACAAAACTCTATCCCTGGCAGGGATCTTGAGTCGCACAATCTGGGAAGAGAATGTAGCCAAAGTCCAACCTCACTTCCCCACTGTCTGGGTTCTCAATGGCCATTTAGTGCTGGGGGATGACAGAATTTATGTCCAAGAGGCTTCCATTCCAAAGGGTGGGGCTCACTCGGTCATTCTGTTCATTCTGCTACGAGGAAGCAGACAATGGCTCCAGGGAAGACCCTAAGTGGAACTTCCCACCATGCTGCCCTGAACATTGACAAGGCACCCAAGAGCACCTGACCCAGAACTTTTGGAAAGACCACCCTGTAGATGTCTGCCTTCTTTCTGTCTCAGGGTTGTCTGTCTTAAGCCTTGGTTTCCTCATGCCTACAAGGGGAATGAAAAACTCTACTTACCCTCATAGAATTGAAGGTACAAGATAATTCATATAATGTGTTTGTTAGAGGGCATGGCTAACTAACTTATTTACTACGTATAGGTGGCAGGAACAATGTGGGATGTGATTTGCACAGTCTCTAACTCTGCACTATATATAGACAAGCAGTTAGTAAATGCTTGCAATGAATGGTTTTTAAAACATTAAGAGAGAACACGTCACAAAGCTATAAAATATTAAAGCAGTGTGGGAATGGCATACGAATGGGCAACCACATCAATGAAAAAGACAAGAGCATACAAACCAGGCCCTAGGGCATACAGCAGTGAATTAGTTTATGATAAAGACAATGAGAAAGAAAGATAGATTATTGAAAAACACTGCTGGTATAACAGGGTAGCCATCTGGAAAAATACACATTTAGACCCCTATGTCATACCTCATGAAGAATTTCAGATTCTTCAAAAACTTAAATGTAAAAAATAAGATCACAAAAGTACTAGAAGAAAACATAGCCGGTGGGAATGTAAAATGGTACACTTGCTTTGGAAAACAGTCTGGCAGTTCCTCAAATGACTAAACATAGTTACCACATGACTCAGAAATTCTTCTCCTAGGTATACACCCAAGAGAAACAACAGCATATGTCCACACAAAAACTTGTACACAAATGTTTACAGCAGCATTATGAATAGAGTGGAAACAACACAAATGTCAATCAGTGGAGGAATGGATAAACAAAAATTCATATATCTATGAATATAAATACAATGGAATATCATTTGGCCATAAAAAGGAAAGAAGAGGGGCCAACCTGGAGGCGTAGTGGTTAAGTTCGTGTGCTCTGCTTCAGCGGCCCAGGGTTCGCCAGTTCAGATCCCAGGTGCAGACCTATGCACCGATTGTCAAGCCATGCTGTGGCAGCGTTCCACATATAAAGTAGAGGAAGATGGGCATAGATGTTAGCTCAGGGCCAATCTTCCTCAGCACAAAGAGGAGGATGGGTGGTAGATGTTAGCTCAGGGCTAATCTTCCTCAAAAAAAAAAAAAAAGGAAAGAAGTATTGATAGCACGCTACCACTTGGATTGAACCTTGAAAACATTATGCCAAGTTAAAGAAGCCAATCGTAGGACTCTACATATTATGTGATTCCATTCATATGAAAGTCCAGCGTAGGAAAATCTAGAGAGACAGTAAGTAGATTAGTGGTTGCTTAGGGCTTGGGGAGCAGGGAGAGAATGGAAGATAAGAGGGTGACAGCAGAAAGGTAAGGGTTTCTTTCTGAGTTGATGAAAATGTTGGAAATTGACTGTAGTGATGGTTGCACATATCTGTGAAAGTTTTAAAGCCACTGAATTGTGTGCTTTAAATGGTGAGTTGTATGAGAATGCTTTAAAAAAAAATTTAAGTATAATTTTAGAGAAAGACTTTCTAAGTATAAGCAAAACCCAGAGCCATAAAAGGAGATAAATGTGACCATACACACACACACACACACACACACACACACACACAATCCTACATCAGAAAAGGAAACATAAAAGTCAAAAGACAAGAAACTGAGGGGGAAATTTGCAATTTATTTCCAAAAGGTTAATTTCCTTAACATATAAACACAACTACAAAAGTAATTTTAAAAGACCAACAACCCAACAGAAGAATGGATAATGCATATGAACAGAGTACACATACACACACACAAACGGGTTTTAAACACATGAAAAGACATTTGACTTCACTCATAATAACAGAGAGATACCATAAAGAGACACCTCTGCCCATTCTGACGGGCAAGGATGAAAAAGTGTAACAACATACTGTGTTGATGAGGGTGAGCCTCTGGCACTTTGCTGATGGAAGGAAAAAGGACACAACTTCCCAGGAGGGCAGTTTGGCACTATCTAATCAAATTGTAAATGCACACATCCTTTGACCCAGGAATTCTACTTTCGAGATTTATGCCACAGATATCCTTCATGTGTCTGAATGAGCTCCATGTGAGGAAATTCATGGTGGCATTGCTTGTTACAGCAAAGGATTGGAGAAAACTGAAATGCTCCATGATTATATAACTTTTGTGATCTCCACATAAAGGAATTACTGAGCAAGATTACAAAGAATGCAGCAGATCTATCAGAAACGAGCTCCCAGAAACATCGTTAACTTAAGTAAGAAGGGGAGCAGCGAGTGTGCTGCGTTTGAGGGAAAGGGGGAAAATTACACATAGAAGGCTGCTATTTTATTCCATATATTTAGTCCCTAGATGGACTATTTTTTGAAGGATACATAATAAACTGGGGCTTCTGGCCAGAGAAAGTGAGTGAACAGGGGTCTCAGGGGGACCTTTTACTATATCCTTTTGCTTTTTAAAACTTTATAACATGAGGGTTAGAAAGAAGGAGAGGGAAAGAGGGACAGGGAACAGGAGGGGAGGGCAAAGAAGGGAGGAAGGGGAGGGCAGGAAGGCTGGCAGGAGAGAGATAAGGAAGAAGTGAAGGCAAGAGGAAGGAGAGAAAAGTGGGAGGACAGGGACAGTGAGGAGGAAAAATATTTGGACGAATATATCTTGACAGATATCATTGAGGGTGGAATTCTAGGGATTTTCACATTCCGTGTTATAAATTTCTGCTACATGTGCATATCTTATAATAAGTATTTATGTCTTTTGCCATAAAAAATAGATGTAAAATTACTACATTGCACTCCTTATGGAGTGAAACAGCAATCTGAAATATATAGCTGTGTTTCACTATTTTAAATTATTTAAAATAACTCCAGTGTAGAAATGGAAAATAACGAAAAGAAAAGGAGAAAGAAAAACTGAGTTTGCCCAGTTGGGCCCTATCAGCTTGGAAATCTGACTGTTTATCTTTGCCCTGGAAAGTCAGTGGAGACACAACCAGAGAGGGAAAAGGGAAGCGGAACATGGTGGAAGGGGGGCTTCTAGACGCCTAGCCTAAAAGTTGACAAGACTGAGACCATACTGCTTATCTCTGAGGCCAGAAGCCCTCTCTCTACCTAACTCCCCAGCTCATCTCCTCTTTTTCTCAATCACCCCTTCCCCCGGTTGCAGAAAGAATGAAGCAGAGATCCAGCCCAAGAGCCAGGCGGGGTTCAGATCCCAGCACTCGCCCTTCACGTCTCTCAGCCCCAGTACCCTCATCACTCAACAACAGTAGAGGTGGCCCTACAAGGACCAGACCCTCCAAAACCCTAGGATCCTATAATGATGGCAGAGGGTTTTGCAAACATATCAAGAGGAAGGGCCATCATCCCGTAACTCAACATCTAGAAGACAGTATTGGAGAGGTGGAACCATTCACTCTGATTATTCAGGGCCTTTCTCAGCAGCCATAAATTCCATCCTTTTCTCTGTTCCTTGCTGCCTTCAGCCTCTCTATCTCCATGACTGTCTGGGGCCTTCCTTGTCGAATCAATGGCATCCTGTCTGTAGTCTTGACCTAGCTCCAAGTGATGAACCAACTTCATTGGGAGTGTCTGCTGAGGGCTCTCTGAGAAGAGCCATTGTTCCCCTACACTTGTCCAAAGCCTCCATTTAGGGACGGCTGTGAGCGTGGATGGAGGACATTCATCACTAGGAACATTTGCCAACAAATGAGAGACAGCTGTTGGGCTCAAACAGCGTGTGGCTGAATGTTGCCTGCGAAGAGGTTTATCTGCCAAATGAGACCATCTTCACTTATCTTTTCTTTCAAACTGTAAGAAATGGGGAAAACGGTCACCTTCCCCCTGCCATGTGAGAGCCCAAGCTCATCCCACTAATCACATAGCACACAAGGCATCATGGGAGCAAGTCAGCAAACGAGGCCTCCTGCATGCTGGTTAAACATCCACCTCTGGGCCCCCAGAGAGAAGCCCAGGTCATGTGAGCCCTGCCTTTACAGCCAGGGACCATGGCTTGCCTCTCTTCATCCTCCACATGCCCACAGCAGTGCTGGGCCCACACACTCAGGAGGGACTTCAGAAGGCTCGAGAGCTGGTTGAAAGAGGCAGATGAGAAACTCCACATAAATTCGTGGAAATTACCAGGAACAAGGTGAACACCCACCTGTGTGTACAACACTCTGTTATGCATTTTAGGGGCTAAAAAACTAGCTATAAAGACAAGCCAGGGATGTGAGGAAGAGAGATCCACATATGCCAGCACAGGCGTGCTGACTGGGTCCCACATGGAGTATGAGCAGTTGGGGCCAGACGTGATCCATAAGAGCTGGCTTCTTGGAGGAAGGGATAGTGGACGAAGGTGAGCATGATTGGGAAGGGTGGAGGGAGGGGACCACATTTCCCTGTCATAAAGAGCAGCATGAGCAAAGGCCTGGCTGGACCAGCTGGGCACACAAGAGAGAGACAGAACACCTGGAACCCAGGCACAGGGCTCTCCTCAGAGACAGCCAAGTATCAGCCATGAACAAAGCTGGGGACGATTCCTCCCCATCCCAAAGGGATGCACCAAGATGGCTGGACTGCAGCCGGTAGACTCAACGCCCTATTTTAGATAAGATTCAAATGTGGCTGCAGGTCAGGTTTGGAGCCATTTGAGCGTGGAGATCATGTCTAGCTCGATCAGGCTAGACTAGGCAGCAGAATGTGCTTGAGAGTCCAATGGAGCCGGGTTTGGATCCTGCCGGATTGGCTGTGAGCTTTTGCTTGGGCTGCCTCTGGCCTTAATGTCTGGCCTCAATTTCCTCCATCCACAGAATAAGGATAATAATATTTACTGTTGGAGTCCTGCCTCCACGCCCCCACGCCCAGTTCTTACTCTGCAGACCTGGAACAAGATGAAAGTGGCTGATGGAAAAGCTCTGAGAAGCCTTTTATTAACATTCTTAGCTCAGCCTACCTCAGGGGAACAAGTCCCACATTCCAGGGGACTTCTCCCAAGAGAAGCAATGCCAAGAATGTCACTGAAAGATTCTAAAATGCTCTTTCTATCAGAACCCTCGCAGCTATTCAGCTACCCCAGGGAGCCGACAGGTACCTGGTGGAGGGGGAGAGTTGGCAGTTCGGGTTCTTACCCTCACCTCTCCAGAGTCTCTAGGGATTAAATGAGATGGTGAGAATAAAATGTGCAGGGGAGGTTGCCAATGATGAGCTCTGAACACGGTCACTATTCGATGTTGGCAGCAAGGCTTACACTGGCTGAGAGTCTGAAAACCTACCTTCTGGTAGAAAAAGCTTCCTTGTCAGTAGCTGTGTGACAGTTAGGTTTAAAGTCTCGGGCCCTTAGTTAGCCTATGGAGTAAATAGCCTTCACAAGACTTCTGCCACATCTCCCTTGGATATTTGAGAAGATAAAAAATGGAACATATATAGAAATAAAAAGAGGTACTGGCATTATTATTTTTAATAACTGCTCTTGATTTCTGATGCTTCACTTAATATCAAGAAGGCAGCAGCAGCCACAGAGCTTCTTGAAGGCGAAGAAAGTCAGTCAGAGTTGACAAGGAGGGGGCTCCCCTGGACAGAGGTAGTGCCGTAAGTCAGGAGGGAAAAGTTGGGTGTGCCCCAAGCAACCCAGCCCCACCCAGGCAGCAGCTTCCAGGAGACCTGGGGCTCCTTGGGCCCAGAGGGACCCCATGGCCAGGCCAGGAAGCAGCAGGCTGGGATGAGTGAGCACAGCACACCCAGAAGCAGCATGTCACCAAGCAGATGTCCTCCTGGTGTTGCAACTGGTGTTGAGGCCATGCGGGCACTGGTCCTGTGATTGCAGAAGGCTTACTATCCTCCACCATCTTGCAGATGATCACCCTGGCATGGACGGATCCATTGCCTGCAGGACTGAAATGAACTTCACCAGCCTAACCGAATCTCTTACGGAGACTTCACTGTTGACGGTGATCTTGCATCTAATTGCTCACTTCATCAGCCAATCTCAAACAGGATTCCATCCAACCCTGGGTTCCCATGACCAAGAGAGCCCGCCTTCTGGCACTAAATACCCCAGGGTCGAGAATTAGTTTGGAGCAAACTAGCGATGATTACGGTAGCACTGTGGACTTCCCTTTGCCTAGAATTGCAATTCCCAATCCAACATTGAAAGAATCACCTTTTATGTGTGTTCACCACTGTCTAGTTTTCTAAACATTTTTATGCCTGGTTTTTCATCTTCCCAACAAGCCCATGACATGAGTAGAGCAGTGATTATTAAAGATGGGGAAAACTGAGGCTGGGATGACAGAGGACTAAGGAGGCCCAAGATTCCCATACTTACGGGTTCAGAAACAGGAAAGAGCTCTTCTTCATGACTCAGCTTTCCCCTCCCCACACACGGCCTTAATGGCAGCATTACTGAAAGCTAAGGTTTCACGTAATGGAAATAAACATGGCCAACGATTCAGCCCAACATCTTGTTTCACCACCACCCACAACCAGTCACTAGCATTTTGGGGTTCTGCGTGCTAAATCTACTGAGAAGCTCTCTAAGTATGAGGTTTCACTCAATCCTTGTAAACCTCCAAGGAAGAGCGTAATCAGCCCCTTTCAAATGAAGAAACTGAGGCTTGGGAAGGTTAAATAATTGCCCAAGGTCACCAGTGTCCAATTGGATATGAACCAGGTCTGCATAAACCCTGCAACTTTCAACCATTATTATATTCCCTCCCGCTAAACTCAGTCTCAGATGATCCGAACAGTGCAAGAATAAAGCATTCAATGCCTCTGAAAGGAAGAAGCAATTCAGAGATGCTGGGTGGCTCAGAGGTCACATAGCTGCCTTCCTTCCCTGGCTTTGCCTGGTGGGAAGAATGTGGGACCGTCATTCCGGAATCTCAGGCAATTGTCCTGCACCTGCCACCAATGAGCTGTGTGCTTGTGGGCTTACTCCACGGCCAATCTTGCCCTCCGAGCTCCCTTCAGTAGAGTCTGGAAAACTGCAATAGGCCTGGAGCACCTCACCTCTTCAGAGAAGTATTGAAGAAGAACATTCTTTTAGGATGTGTTTGGATTTTTCCCATAGAAAAAAAGACTGTTTGGAAGCCAAGGTAGACTAGCTGTCTAACCCACCCATTTGCAGGAGGCAGCAGCCACTTGGCAGGGGGGCTGGGAAACTCAATTCCACTGCTTGTGAAATGCTCTCAGAATGAGATCCAAGCTCCCTGGCGTGGCCCAGCTCTCCCACCTCATCTCTCTCTACCTTCTCTGCGGCTGACTAAGCTCTGCCCCCTGCCCCCACTCTCCTACACCCCCACTATACTAGCCCACTATGGCTCAGAACCTCTGCACCTGCTGTTCCCTCTGCCTGGAACTCTCAACCCTAGTTCTCTATACAGCAGGCTCCTCCTCTTCATGTAGGTGTTAATTCAAATGCCACCTCCTCAGAGAGACTCTCCATGACCACCCTGGCTAACGGTGGACCCCTCCCCTCCCCATTACTCTCACAACATCCTGTTTTCATTTTTCGTGTTACTTACTGCTATCTGAAATTATCCTTTCCTAGAACTGTGTGTGCTTGTTCACAGTCAGCTTTCCTCCTCCAGAATGTAAGCTCCATGAGGACAGAGGCCTCATGAATATTGTGCCCAGCTTTATCACCGCACCTAGACAACATCTGGGACATAGTGAAGCTAAAAAAAATGCCTACTGTGTGAAATTCTCCCACGTAAAGGGGCTATTTAGGGACATCAGCAAGTTCATTACAAAATCGCAAATCCTTTGAACTGGAAAGGGCCCTGGGCTGACATTTGAAGTTAAGACAACAGAAATGAAGATCTTCATTGTTCCACCACTTGAGGTATCAACATTCCAGTGGACCCAGGAACTAGGAACTGGGAATGTAGGTCAGAGACGGGAGGGGGGGGGGGGGGGGGGGGCAGAAATTCAACATGTCAGTAAACAGACAGTTGGGTGAAGAGCAGCTGTCAATAAATGACTTCCAGTGCATGAGAGAGAACGACGGGAAAACGTCAAACCTCCCGAGCCAACCTCAGGGTTTTTTCCATTTTCTGAAAACCTTAAGCTTTAGTTCTTGGCTTTAAACACAGTTGGATGTGCTGCCCACACTCTGAGCCACACCCGAAAGAGTTAGCTCTTCTGCCCAAGTTCACAAGACCCCAGGCAGCTCCAGGTCCTGCCTCCTGGGCCCAGGCAGCCTTGCAGAGCACACCATTGGGCAGAGCAAAAGTGGGCGCTGGTCTCCTTGCTTCAAGTGGCTCTATACCACGCATCCCCGTGCATCTCTACAAGACTTGAAAAAGAAAAACAGCTATTATTTTAAGTAGAGATAGAGATGAAACAATAACTGTTGGGGGCCAACTCTGTCCAGATCAAACAGACCCAGGGTGGGAGAGGCAGTTTATCTTGTTTGTATGCACCAATTTTGAGTGAATATTCCCACCTCCTGGGTGGAGGGGAGCAAAAATGAACTGCTGTCCAGAGTCTAGCAACTTCACGTCCAACCAACCAAAAATCCCATTCTACTTGACCTGACAACATGCAGACCTCAGCTCTTGGCCACGATCTGTACTTAGCAATGTGGACCCAAAGATGACTCCAGGTGCTCAGTGGCTGGAGGCAACTGAAAAATACAGAGCTATTCAAATCCAGCTCTACCATCACAGGCTTATCTGAGGGTGGGTTAGGAGCATCCCCTCCTCTCAATACGATTGCAGACTTCTAATCACGACCACTGCTCTGACAAAAGGTTAAGCTTTGGAGTCAAATGTAAGGGTGGTCTCTTACCACAATCTCACTGGCAAAGGGTCTTGGACAGACCAGCAATGAGGAAGAAGGAAAATGGCTTCCCCATTTACTCCTCCCCATGGGGGGTTGGGAAGGGGAGACCCCCCCCCCCTTCCATAGCACAGTGCTTGCACTTCTGGTGTTGCCCTCACTGTGCCAAATTCTGCTTCAAGTCAGATTTGTAGGCTTCTAGTATCAACAACAGACTGTAAGCAAACTCTTAGGATTTCCCTTTCATCCCCATATCCCATCCCCTAACAGAGATGACCTTTCTAATATGTACCTTTTTGTTTGTGTGTGTTCCTGTTAATGAGTACTGCTTTATGAACTTTCAGTGGCTGTAAATACTATTGTCAAATGTCCTATCCAGCTTCTTACCTTTCAGTCAGCACTATGTCTTAAAGATCCACCCATGTTGCTGGATGGATATCTAATCCATTGCATGTACTCCTGCTTAATCTCTGGGATGTACATCTGCTGTCATAGTTCACCTGTTCACTCTCCCAGGTGATGTGAAGACTGCTTCCTGCCTCCACCACCAAAAATAATGTTGCAAAGATCATCCTCGAACCTGCCCTGTGTGGATCCATGCAGAAATTTCTGCAAGTTCTGAGAACACTTGGCATCCTGCAGCCTCCCATTTCCGCTAGCCTCCTGGGTGGTTGTTTAGGTTGGTTGGTCCCTGATGAGTAAAGGAGCCCAAGCATTTCTTCAGATGCTCGTTAGCTTTTTGGAGGCTCCTTCACTGGTAAACTCCCATTCATACCCTTTAGTCATCTTCTTTTCTGTTGAGATTTCTGCCTCTTTCTGGTTGATTTGCAGTTCTTTATATATTCTAAACGTTAATCCCTTGAAGGCTTTAGACATTGTAAATCTCTCTCTCTCCTTTCTGCCTTGAAGGCTTTAGACATTGTAAATCTCTCTCTCTCCTTTCTGCCAGCTGCTTATTAACTTTGTCCAGGGGGTCACTAGTGACCAGAGGCCCTTAACTCTGATGTAATCAGACTCTGAGAACACATGAGAACAGCAACCATTTCTCAATCATACAATTCCAGTTTCTTGAGCACTTACAATATACCCCCAGGGGGTTAGGTGCTGTGGCCACAAGGAAGAATAAGGGCTTTTGACTCTTAAGGAGCTTACAGCCTCCTGAGAATACAGACTTTCCATCAACTATAACATGGACACAACGACGATGGCCATGGAGGGTTGTGCAAGGTGCAGTGAGGGGTGAAAGGCTTCAGGGGGTCATGGTTAAGGTGTCAAGTCTAAGTGAAACTTGACAGATAAGCTTGCCAGGCAGCCCTGAGGGGAGGGCATCCCAGGCCAATGGAACCATATGCAAAAGCCCAATTTGGGAACCACAAGGAATCGAGTAGGGCTGGGGCATAGAGCAAAGTGAGGAGCAGAGGCTGGACAAATAGGGACGGGCCACGCACAGAAGGAGCTCGGATTTTCTCCAGGGCAGTACAAGGCACAGCACCTTGCCTTACTCTCCCCACAGCTGAGGCGAGTTGCCCTCAACACTACCTGCACGCAAGGAAGAGGGCCTGGTTCAGGGACCTAAAGAAATCTGGGCTCGCTTAGCTATAGCAGCAATGTAGTGAAGTCTCACAGAAACCCATCGACAGAACATTCTAGAAAGAAAAGGGTTCTTGAGTATCCAAGTTAAACTACCTAGGCAGATAAGAGACATCCATTGGACAGGTCTGGACTGTCCTGAATGAAGTGAAGACTTCCCTTCCTGGCCTCAGCTGGACGCTGTGCCTGCTGCTGCTCCAGCCTTGAAAGTTCTCAGCTGCAAAATTCCCCAACCGCCAAGTGTGCTGGTGCCGGAAATGGACCAAATAAAGTCATTAGTGACACAGCGAATCTTACCCAAGACCCCACCAGGATCTCTGCCAGCCAGCTGTTTCCTCCTGAATCTACACTATTTTCACACTCAATAATGGTAAACTTTTTAAGGAAAAAAAAGAAAACCCGTTTGTAGAGAATATTTTGCTCCCAGCTATGTGACTGCCCTCATTTTTTCCCAGCCAGAGAAGTAATCTATATGCACAGACACATGGCAGCCAAGTACGAAGGCACAGAGGAGGGCTTTGCAAGGTGTAGTGAGGGGTTAAAGGCTTCGGGGGAGGTCAAGGGGTCAAGGCTGAGTGAGCCTTGAAAATAAGCGTGGAATCTGGAAGTCACTCCACCCCAACAGAACACAGTCTCTCAGAACTCTCACTTTCTCTCCTTCAAGCTGCCTCAGCATCCCCAGGGCAAAAAAATCAATCTTGTGGGACAGCAATCTTACCCTTTGAGGGCATTAGGTAAACAACTTTAGGAAATTTCAAGAAAAGGGGGCTGTCACCTGACACCTCCTCTCCTCCAAAATACACACGTCCCAATCATACCTGACGTCTGTAAAGTAATGCACTTATTAGGTTCTTTCTCCTTCGCTGTGGCCCCACCAGCTAGGTATGTTTGGGGCTGTAAGGATGTAAGGAGGAGAGGGAGCCCGACCCCCAAGTCTGGTGTCCCCCACCTCTCTCCAACCTACCAAAGACGTTTTCCAACACAATCCTGTGCCCACTTTTGCTCTGAGATGGCTCTCAACTCTATTGCTGGAAAAAGGGAGGTAATTAAGTACCCAAAGCCACCTCCACACTCTAGAGGCCTCCTGCTCGGGACAAGAGGCTCCTCCTCCTGCCAGCTGCTCCCCCAAGAGTCCAGCTGTACTGGGAGAAATGAGGCGGAAACTGACGTGACCCCACACTCCTGCCCTGATTAGTGGGCCTCACGTTCTCACACAGACAACATTGGCTGCTGGTTTCCTCCTACCGTTAACACCTCAGTGCCCCCTGCATACTTGAGAGCACTGGGGCCTTTATGTTGGGGTCAAAGAAGCAAAAACTCACGCGCTAAGAGATTCATTAATTAATTAGTCCCCAGAGTCTCTCTCAGTCATAAATGGAGACCAAAGGGGTGGGGGCCCGGGAAGGAGTCATGCTTCAGAAGGATTTGATCCCAAAAGCCACAGACTAAATTCTCCCTCTGAGAACAACACGGCCTTTCCCACTCTCGAGGGAACCAGCGACACCTGGATCCCATAACTCTCAGAGATCTGCTCCCAGCCTGAACTGTTTACAGTTACATACAGCAAAGCCACATCAGATGGGCGGGAGATGGACGCTTGCCCACTGAGAAGGCAGGAGGTCAATGGGAAAAAATTATTTTAGTCAACGTTGAGCCTTCAAGTTCGGAACTTTATCCAAACTGTGGCGATGTTCTCATGCTCCCCCTGTGCGGATGCCAGGCCCTCCTCTGATGCTCACTTCCAGGGAAGCTGGGCTGGCAGTGGGAGGAGCCCCACACAGGGCCAAGCCTGTTTCTTCCACCCCTCGGAGGTTAGCAGGTCACAGGGCTGGTTAAGGACCCACAGAACTCTTTTTCCTGGGAATCCTAGTCACTGTGATGCTAACCTGCACTAGGCCAGGTGGGGTGGCAGGCAAGGGCCCAGGGTTATGGATGCTGAGGGGTGGGGAAGGTGGCCTTCTTTGCAGCAGGCCATGTGCAGCGACAATTCCTAGGGCTTGATGAAGCTTCAGGAGTCACGCTGAACAGATTTTCACTCAGGCCTCCTCTTCCAGGAGGGAATTAGATGCTCCCCGTCTGGCTGAGAGCAAGCCCTATTTTCCCCACCCTGAGTCTGAGATCATCAGCTCCTCCTGGGGAAGCCTGGGATTCTAGCCATGGCTACTAGAAGTGTAAGCATGAGGCGACCAGAGAGCTGGTGTCAAGGGGAGGCTCTCTCTTTCTGGGTCTTTCTTGCCTCAGGTTCTCAGGGGAAATCCCTTTTCTAGACTCAAGACCCAGGAGACCTAAATGGAATTGGCAGAAAAAAAGAGTGAGGAAGTGGGAGAGAGTCAAGAGGGGAGAATAAAGGAATGAAAGAAGAGAGCAGGAGGGAGGGAAGAGAGAGAGAGAGAATGGTGGATGCACAGGAGCAGCTGTGAGCCTGTGTGTACCCAGGGGGTTTCTGGAGCACCTAACAAACGTACTGTGCGTGATGGTTTTGTCATCAACCCAACCTGCTTTGCCACAGGCTAACCTTCAGGGCATCTAGGATGTTACTGACTTGAACCAGAGGTAGGCTGCCACCATCTCCAGTGAGACGTGAGCCTCACCCAGCTCAAGAACCGGCAGTGGCTCTCTCAGGGGATACCCAAGGGCTCTAGACACCTGAAGCTGGCACAATGCAACTGCGTGACAGCCATCCAGACAACCACATTTGACCATCATACATACCATGATCCTCAGCCACAATTCCAGCGACATCAACTGCAGAGACCCCATCTCTAAAACATGCTAAAAGACACGTAACCCAACTCTGCCATGACTGTCACGGGCCAGCCGCACTGCAGTAGGCATTTGAGCAGCAGGTATGAGGTTGTTGAGACTTGCTGCTTCTGCCCAAGATCCGCCACATCGCCACCCTTTATTTCCTTCTACTTGTGCAGGAAACTGCCAAGGAGAAGCCACAGGGGGCCTCTGTTAACTGTAGTATCTAATGGTGGTGCCCATCTTTATTTCTTCAAAGTATGTGCTAGAAGCAAATGCCACAACAGGCCTGACAATGCAAAGGGCAGTAGAGGGGTGACCATCTCAAGCTCATAAGGAGTCTGGGATTGTAACTGAGGATGTTTGCCCCCAAGGAGACCCAAGACCATAAAGATGAAGATGAGATGCCCCAAGCAAACTTGCCGCCATAGGTCCCAGCCTTGATATCAGGGTTACCGAGCACCCTAGCAGAGTTCCTTCCAAAAGGACCACATTTGAATTTTAGTAAATCAGCTCAATATGTTCTAGGACTGTGGGTATTAAATAAAAGAAGTCAGTGAAATCTCCAAACAATAAGCTCATTCAACACAATCTTTTTTTCTCCCCCCATCTGGGGACTTGAATACAGTTAACATGAATAAATGCTCTTGTGTAAAAACTGGGGGAGAAAAGAAGGGGGGTGGAGGATGGAAGGAAATGGCAGGGTTCCCACTTGTTGGTCTAACAGGAAGGCTAAGACAGTCCCCAGAACCCAAAGGATGCCAGTGTGCCAGGGTAGCCCTAGGGAGATGGCGGCAACAGTTTGCAGTCCAGGTAAGGAAGTATCAGGAATTTCCCCACCCATGCACTCCCAGCTTCTCCTCTGGAGCCCTCCCATACTTGTACTCAAACTAGAAGTGGGCCCTGGGGGTGTCCCAAACCTGGCCCTTCCTAGGTGGACCAGCCACAAGCCAGGCCTGACTCAGCCTCGGGGAGGGTTCACTTAAAATATGCATAGAAAATATTTCCTGCTTCTTCCCCCTGCCTCCACGTCCTCCAACAAAGTGGAGACAATTAGGACTAAGGCCCACACCAGCTATTATTCTGCAATTCTTCTTGAATACCCCATAAATAGGTGGAACAGACCTGCCTTTGTAGGTGACTAGTGGCTTTGACATGTCTGTGATTAAGAAGAGTTGCATGCGTGAAATTCTCCTGGGTAATTCATGGTTTAAAGTGATCTGGGCCCATATGGTCATCGTGAAAGGAAGTCCTACAGCCTTCCAACACGCTCTACTTAAGGAAGATAGGAAGACACAGATCCAGCTCCTGAGGTCATAGAACCAGACACAGTTCACCCAAAAAACAAGCCAATTTGAGAGGGGTTTTGATTTTTTTAAAAATGGAAACCACCAAGATCTTCAGACTCCATTAGGACCACCAGAGTGATACCCCTTCATTCTCTTGGGATTCCACAACCCGTCTCCCGGACCAGTGCAGCAAGGGTGGGGATTCAGCCCTTGGACCATGAGGCTTTTCCCTGTCTGGAAACAAGAGGACTGATTCCTCACATCACATGGGACTGGGTGCATTACTTTGCTAAATCATGGGTTCTCCCCCATCAAAATGAATCCAAGCTAGCATAGACAAGCAGGACTGCCAAAAATAAAAAGTCAGCCAGGAAATAACTATGGTGCAGACTTGGGTATTCAATTCCAATTCAATAACTTTATTGGTGAGAAAAAAAAAAAAAAGACTTGTAGAAAGACTGCCAAAGTCAATACATTAGATCCATGTGTGTGTAGCCGCGAGTTCCCAGGGTGGGAAGCTGGACTAATGCTTTGATATTCCATGTCCCTCCTAGGCTCATCAGCTGCCTGATTTTAGGAGAACAGTTTTTTCCTTTTCTCTAAAGAAAGGGAGACCTTCCACCATCACACTGTTTATGCCTAATGGAGAAGTCTCTTGCATCTAGGATATACCGTCATCTACGGTCTCTTTGTTTTGTACGAAAATTCTTCACCGCCTTCTGCTGTCTCTCCAGATCGCTGGAGGCAAGACCACACCAAGACCTCAGAGTCTATTTACAACCTGTGATGGCCAAGCCTGTGCTGGGTGGATTCTTCACTGATACCACAGTATCACAAACTACTAGGGTTTGTTTTAAAGTCAGCTTTCTGGAGGTACAATTTACACACAGAAAAAAA
The DNA here is from genome assembly GCF_021613505.1 of Equus quagga. NCBI lineage: Eukaryota > Metazoa > Chordata > Mammalia > Perissodactyla > Equidae > Equus > Equus quagga. Next base: position 167,680,595 of record NC_060268.1, read on the forward strand.
AAAAAAGGCCCTGTGAACCACACAGTTCTGAGTTTCCCAAACACCTAAATCTCTGTAAGCACTACCACCATAAAGATGTGAAAAATAAAGATTTCTATCATTCCAGAAATTTCCCTCATACCCCTTTGTGGTCAAGCCCTTCCCTCAGCCCCGGCAACTACTGACTTGTTTTCTTTCCCCAGTTTCGCCTTTTCCTGAAAGTCACATAAATGGAATCGTACACTGTGTAGGCTTTTGAGTCTGGCTTCTTTCACTTAACCTACTGGTGCGTATCACTGGGAGTTAGTTATGAACTGTTAGTTTTTAAGTCTGGGACTTTTGCCTTCTTGTCAAAGAGACAAAATGATTGGCTCTAGTTCATCTGCCCGGGACGTGGGACTTTCGGTGGTAAAATCAGGAAAGTCCCAGGCAAACCAGGATGGTTTGTCACCTTCTTTGGGAAAGCTACCTCTAAGGGCAGGCATACACACTCGCCTGCTCAGATGCCTTCTGGGGCACAGGAGGTCGTTCTCTCTGAGCTACCAGCTGACTCTCCTTTCTCCGTTTCATCACAAGCAGAAGGCCAGTTTGCAATCTGCTGGGGCTGAGCCCCCGTACAGAGCTCACCACACTCCACCAGGCCTGCAGCTGCCTGTGAAGTCCCTAGGAGGGGCTCAAGGGAGTGAGAAGAGAACTCAGAGGTCTGTTTAGAGAACAGCAGAGCAAGGCTTCTGTTGGCGTCGGCGCCCCTCCCCACTCCTCCGTAATATTTAATGCCCACAGAGTGTCGTGACATGAATGTGCCCTGGGCTCATTCTGTTTTTGTGCCAGTCCAATGCAACATTTCCAGGGCATTGCCAGCTCCTACTGGTTTCTATACATTCTCCCTACTCCTTCCTCTCAATGGGGTTGTTGGTGAGTTTGTTTTGAGACTAATAGGAAGAACGTGAGAGCCACGTGATAGAAAATTAGTAAAGAGCTCAAAGTCCCTGTTAGATTTTAAGGGTCTCTCCTAGATAAACATGCTGAGACATCAGAGAAAAGTCAGGCAGGGCCAGGATGTGGCTCCACACATCGGGCTTAAGAATGAGCAGTTTCTTGCCTAGCTCCTTTCCAGCTGACCTTGAGCCAGGCTGCCTGGGAACAGGCTGAGCATCCTCAACTCAGAACTCCCAATAGCTTCAAAGAGCATGTGATGGCCATAGCTGGTGTCCAAATTAACTTTGATGACCCAACCCAGGAAGGCAAGAACTGGTGGGTTCAGAGCCATGTCAGAGGTTTCAGGGTATCTGCTCCCCTGAATTAATTTCACATTGCCCCTTCTCAAAGTATTCACCAGTAGCTCTCAGAAGTTATTCCACCAAGCAGCCTGTGAGGTGGGTTAGTAATCATTATCTTCACTTGTACAGATGAGGAAACAAGGCCCAGAGAGATTAATTGACTTGCCCAAGGTCGCAGAGCGAGTTAGTGGCAAAGGCCAGATTAGAACCCCAAGCCCCGGAGTGCCCAGGCCGGCGCCCAGCTCCATGAGATCCCCCAGCCTTCGGTCCAGAGCATGGGCAGAGCCAGGTCTGCGCCCCAGGGAGCCCTGGAGGCCAGATGAGCTGCTGCAGAGGGCACAGGCAGGCTCATACTCACAAGCAGAAACCTGCAGGATCCTTCTCTGTACCACCAGACAGCAACACCCCTGTGCTGGAACAGACAGAAATAAGGCTCAAGTCGGGAAAGCCAAGGGCAGCCACTGTACACTTGCATCTCCACTCTGGAATTTGGCTTTGAGATTTTGCTTCATTTCCCCTTGTGACCGAGGTCTGTTCTTGAGGGCCAGAGCATAGGAAAATAGGTGCTCTCATTGCCTGGCATTCATTCACTCACTCATTCCCCAATCATGGCCCAGGCATCTTCTACAGGCATGTGCTGCATAACGACGTTTCAGTCAACGACAGCCCACATATACAACGGTGGTCCCATAAGACCAGTACCAAATAGCCTAGGAGTGTAGTAGGCTGTACCATCTAGGTTGATGTAAGCACACTCTGTGATGTCCACACAACGATGAAATCACCTAACGACACATTTCTCAGAATGTATCCCCATCAAGTGACACACGATGGTAAGTGCCTGGCAGTGCATCAGGGGCTGGGAGAGGGACCCTAGGAGGAGAAAGACAAGATCCCTGTGTTGGAGGAGTTCAGTCTAACAGGGGAAACAGACATATATACACGTAATTCTAAGACAATGTGACATTAATTCAACAAATATTTGTTGAGTCCCTACAATGTGCCAGGCATTGATGAGGCTATACGTAAAGTAGTAAGGGAACACAGAGGGCATCAGGGGAGGCTTCACGGAAGAGGAGGCACGTGGGCTAGGTCCTGAAAACTGAGGAGTGTTTCACTGAGCAACTAGTCCTTCCCTGGCTAAAGGAACACGGATAAGGAACGAGCACAAAATTGTCTTGTGTACTTTTTTCTAAATAAACCCTTGCTGTTTTTAGAACAGGAATTCGACCCTTTAGAAACTCAGTTCTCAAGGATACTGTATCCTGTTTCTGACTCTCTGAGTTGTTGCTTAATCTCTTCAGGCCTCAGTTGACCTGTCTCTCAAATGGGAGTGATTCAGAGGGTGGCTCGGGGCTTCACTACAATCTTTGGAGACACGTTCACACAAAAGTCCTTGAGAAACAAATTCCTCACATGGCCCATGGCATTCCCTTTCCCACTCAGTCTGCTGCTCTCCACTCTCAACGGAAATTGGTTGTATTTATAAGAATCATGATCGTAAACTGACCCTTGTTGGGCTACCCGCACTCCCTCCCTCATTTCCCTCTCCTCCTCAAGACACATCCTCCTTCCAAAGATTCCTCACAGACCACAGGGCAACCAGCACTGAAGCGTGCTCGGGAAGTCAGAGGGACAAATCCTGGAGGTTGTCTTCTAGATGTAGAAACTGAGGCCAGGAGAGCTCAATGACCTGTCCCGGGAAACAGAACACGTGGGTCTCCCGGTTCCCAAGCCACTGCTTTCTCCATTGCACCGTGACCGTCTCCCTCATGTCTCAGCCTGGGCTCTGGGCAGACGTGCCATCCTTCCTGGCTTAGGGAAAATCTCCGTTCTGTGAATGACAGAAGCGTTTAGAGCAACATTTCCCATCATTAAAGGGATTTAGAAGAAAACTGGCACAGCCTCCCAAGCTTTGAAGCTCATTGGCCCCTCCTGGCCCTTTAATTGTGCTTGGAACTGGCCCAGTTCCCAGAGCTCCCCCCCTTAAGAAGAGGGGACGGGCCCAAAGCAGAATTCCCCCACCCCTCTGGCCTTTCAGCACCAATGGTGACCTCTCAGTATTTCTGCTTCAGACGACTTCATTGCCAAAGCATCAAGGGCTCCCACACAAAGAGCTTCAAAGTCAGGAGGGCTCAGGGTCAAGTACAACCATGAGCAAACCCTGAGCTTAGGATTCTGAAGCATCATATTTGAGACGGTTTTTCAGCAGTGTTCCCACACCCTTTTAAAGCCTATAATCACTTAAGGTGAATTACCTTCGACTTCTTCAGGTATCATAAGATTTGGGTAAAGCATATCAGGTGAGTATGGAGGGGGAATCTTTCACTCAACATTTGCTTTTAATTTTCCAGGTGAGGAAGGTATACATATAATTACTTATCTTCTGTCAATTGTTCTCAACATTGGCTGCACATTAGAATCACCTAGAGACCTTTAAAAAATGTATAATGCCTAAGCTGGACCCCTAGACCAATTAAATCAGACTGTCTTGGGTGGGGTCTACATAACCCTATTTTTTAAAGCTCTCCAATGGTTCCCATGTGTGGCTAAGGTTTAGAACCACTGCCTTAGGTAAAACTTCAACAAGGAAAAACCTGAGCTCCAAGGCATGGAAAAATAACAAATACAGATGATTCCTATGAAGGTGAAATGAACATTATCAATCTGCCCAGCTCATTTAATTAGCTTTTCTTTTTCAGACCTTTCCTGACCACAGATCCAATGATTCCCATATAAGCTTTCAAGTATTTTACTGGCTTGACTCTTCACAGCTCATCTCTACTTTCCGGTACCCTAGAACTAAGAGCCATCTCCTGAGAATCAGGTGATTCGACTCAGAAACAAAAGAACACAGGAAAAGAATGATTACACTTTCAGTCAATTACTGTGATCCAAACTAAAGTCACTATCTCAGCCATGTCTATTTGGATCCAAGTATGACACAATTTCAGGAAGCTTCAGCCTGGACGTTCCAAGTGCAATCCACAGATAGTAGGTCAGTCACATTTGGCCCTGGATGCACTCACCAGCTGGAAGAACAGTAGGAACCAGAATCCTTGACCACGTGGTATGAGTTCGGCCATGGGCTAACGCACAGTGATACAAGGATGCGCTTACGAGAGTCATAAATATGTAAACACCCAAGGATGGGAACCTTTTCAAAGTACCCTATAGAACTTAGCACTGCTTATACAAAACCAAAGAGATTCACATACAAGATATAGCAACTCTACCAACATTTTTTATGACAACTCTCATAAAAGCTCCATCTCTCTGGGAAGACACTCCCACATACCCTCCCCACTCCCCTTGTTTTTGCTTGCAAGAGCCATGGCTGTCTAGCAGAACGGCTTAGAAGGAACGGGGAGCAATCCTGGAAATGTTTCTGCATTAGACATAAGGTAATATTCCAACCACTCTTCAGCTCCAGACCTTTCTTTACATCCTACCAAACAATGGAAAATGAGCCCAGAGCCTAAAAATCATAGGCTAGTTTTGGAGGATGTATAACATGTTAACAGGCAGGCTGGGGAACACGGAAAACAATTTCTCCATCAACTGCTTTGTAAGATTTACAAATTAGACAAAACATTTTGAGAATATGGAGACAGTGATGAGGCATTCTACCTATGAGATGGAGGGAGAGCTCAAAATTGGGAGTATAGAAACATAGAATGAGGCATTTAAATAAGTTTTTAAAGCGTCATAAGTAATTCTTCTTTACAATTTTCACATATGTTTTGAGAGCCCAAGAAATCTTGCTTTTACATTTAACTTTGTTGTTTAAACCACTATACCTAGTTATTCCATTATTCAGTCTTACCTTAGAAAAAAAGAAAACGCCCTCCAACTCTAACAAGCACATTACGCATTCTACTTAGAGTTGCACTGGTTAATTGGAGATTGGGCCCAACATGCTTCATTTTGCAGAGACGAACTTTCCAATTCAGTGAGTGATCAAAGCACAACTCAGCTTCTTCTCAAGTGAACAGGAAATTCTACATGGGGGGGGGTCCCCCAAATTCCTCAGCTGAAAGGAGTAGTAAACAGTAGCATTCACCAGTGACACCTGAAGAGATTTCTCTCCAGAGTCAAACAGTAGGATTAGCCTCTGCAATCCAGATAATTCTGTGTCCACTTATCACTGTGTCTTACTGACTGCAGAATAATGAGGTAGACACATGTGTCACCAAAAACACAAACACTCTGAGCTGGAAACTGTTTCCTTCAGTTGGCAAAAACCCCTAACTGATCTTCCAGGGTGGGAGGATTCAAACTCCCGAGAGACAAACATAACTAAGGAGACTTTCTCAGGTCAAGGGCCAAGTCAAAAGCTATGAATACAAAAACCTTCCCATAGTAACTGGGCATTTGGAAAGAAGATCCAAAACGTTATCATTTGCCCTAACTTTGAAAGATTAATATGCTTGCAATCTGGACCTTCAACCAGGAGCTAGCACAAGGCAGGAAAGGCAGACCCTGAGCTGGAAGGGCCCCTCCAGTGGACAATTCAAGTCCTAAATTCCCTGTGAGGGTCCCTCCCAAAGGGCGCTGAGCCAGCGTCGGGGAGGGAGCAGCAAACTGCCCTTTTAGAAGGAGAGGGGCTGCGGCGGCCTCAAGTGTTCTGAGGCTCCACAAGGGCGCTTTCAGTCATTCAGGCGCAAAACTGACGCGATCTCAGCAGAATTTGAGACGAAAAAAAACACCCGGTTAGAAATGTGAGAGAGGCTCCGGCGAGGCTTCGCAGAAAGAAACCGAAGGTTGCCAACAAATTTAACCCTGTCCCCCCAGCCGGCTTCCTGTGCTCCTGGCAAAGACCCTTCCTTTACCTGTGAAGCGCTAAGATTTAGGTCTTTCGCCCTCACCTGTAAGCAGGTGACCCAGACGAGAAAAAGCAATAGGAAAATCAAAAGACACGACTAGTTTAGGGAACTAAAGCCGGTCCCCAAAGGTTCCTTTACGTCAGTTTCAGAAATGAGAAACCACTGGGAGAGAGATTCCTTGGGAATCTCAGCATTCTCCTTTATTGCTCTCTCCCAGGGGAAAATAAATATAGAAACAGTATTTCCTCTTCAGGTTTGGCAGAGACGAGTCCAGGACAAGAAAGTAAGTGCAAGAGGCTTTCCCAAAGGAAAGCGGGTAGGGGAGCCCGCAGCGTCCCGCTTAAGGGACACTTCTTTCAGCTCCTTTGCCCAAAGATCTGCAATTCGAGGCTTCTAGACTCCAGCCCAGGGGCTCCAAGCAAGGGTGCGAGCTGGGCACAGGACACAACCCCGGCCTCAGCCAAACCCAAAACTTGCCCAGCTGCGCACTGCGCTAAGCCCTCGGGCCGAGACGCTTCCACGCACTCCACCTGCAGGACACCGTGTTCGGCCCCCAATCCCTGCCCGCCTCCCCTGCCTGGGGGTAGGAGAGCGGAGAAGGGCTCAGAGAGAGACGGTGACCGAAGCTGCCGGACGACTGGGGTAGCCCGACCAAGCCGGGAGCGGAGCCAAGCGCCCGCCCCACAGCCCAAGCGCATCGCGTCGCAGGTTCTTTCCCGGGGTCCGCAGAAGACCTTCACTCCGTCTGGCGCCCGGGCGAGAGGACCCAACAACTTGCCCCTTTGCTCCCAAGCAGCCCCGCACTGTTCCGACCTCACTTGGGGACTCCTCGGCCCCGGGCATCTTTCCGGGGCGTCTGGGGCCTGGCGGGTCGGGGGGCACGAGGGGGTCGCAAACCGCATGCTCTGTCCTCCAACAGGTGAGAAGCCTCCCCACGCCGACCCCCGCCCTCCGCGCCCGGGAGGATCAGAGGGCCCGGGCCGCGGCCGCCACCTAGGAGTCCACTCGCCCGGCCCGCGGCGCGGCTGTGGCCCCAGTCTTCGGCCCAGGTCTGGGCGGGGGCAGCCGGCTCTGCTCACCTGAGTCCAGGCGGGACGGGAGGCGCAGGCGGTGACGCCCCCCTCCATCCCTAGCCCTCCTTTCCGGCGCCGTGCGGGGCAGGAAGGGAGTGGGTGCGCGCCGCGCCGGGACCCGCGCGCTCACCTTTGTACCGCTCCATCGGGGCCACGGCGTGAGCTCCTCGCTGCTCGGCTCGGGCGCTGAGCTCTCGGCGCTCGGCTCCGCGCCCAGGGCCGCTGCGCTGGCCCCTCCCCGTGAGGTCACGCTCGCGGCCGGACCTCCTGGCGCGGCTGCCGCGCCCGGGGCGCTCGGACCCGGTCCCCGCCCGCGCGCCGCCCCCGCCGGGGAACTCCGCGGCCGACCCGCTGCGCTCCTGTCCCTGCGCACCCCGGGCCGCGCTCCCCGCCGGCAGTTCCCTCAAGTCTGGGCCCCGGGGGCGGCGGGACGGAGCGAGACCGGGACGTGCCCAAACCCTGGGGGAGGCTCCGGGGAGGGGCGGGCTCGGGCGGGCCTACACGAGCCGTTCTTCCAACCGCGGGGCTGCAAACCCACTGCCCGGAGGAGGAGACTGAGGCCTGAGCCAGGAGCCAGAGACGCGCCTAGAGCGCCTCCCTCTTGGCCCCGGGGCCAGCGCGCTTATGCCCTTGGCCTTCCTCGAGGGGCGGCACGGGGATAAGGATGGGCGCAACCGAGCCCTGCCCCCGCGCCTGCGCCCAGCTCTTTGAGAATCGCTCCCACCCTCTTGCAACCTCTCTAGGCAGCAGCCGCCGATCGCACACATGAGGGCACGTGTAAACGTCTACCCGCTGCCCTGTACCGGAGCCCAGGTTCCCCGGGCGCCATTGTTCCAGGCCCTCCTGAGAAGGACTGAAATTCCAGAGCCGCCTGGACAGATCCCGGAGCGCCGGTTCCTCGCTCAGCGCAGCGCGCGGCCAACCCCGGAGGGTGGCATCTATTCCATAAAGAGTTCAGTCGTGGCTGTCACTCCACCCCGCCCCGCCGCCACCAAGCACCACACTTCCACCCTTTACCTCTTGTCATCTGTCCCTCTGTTCTCTTAACACGCCCAAGTCCTCCCCATCCGCCCCCTAAGGGATCCATGGCTTCCTTTAAACTTTTCTATTTTCACTTTAAAATCTCAGTCATGGTTTGTGCAGGATGCCTGGTTTTTCAACAAGTCTCCCCCAACTTCCTTGAAGGAACACTTAAGGAAGATTTGTTGTTGCTGCTGCTGCTGTTTTCTGAAAGACTTCTTAATTGTTCTTGGAACGGCAGATTTAGCTCTGACGTTTGGAGACCTTGTGCCCTAGCCGTCTGAGAAATATTTTCCTCAGTTCTGTTAGCAGCTCACACTCACATCGATGGAGCCCTCCTCACAAAGCCGGGTGCCAAGGGCTGTACCTGCGCTGCCTTTAGTTTTCCCAATAACCCTGTGATGTGGGTATTATTATTACTTCTAGCATGTAGTTGAAGAAACTGAAGCTTAGAGAAGTTAAACCACTTGCCCAAAGTTACACAGCTAAAAAGGAACAGAGCAGGCATTAAACCCAGGTCCGTCTGCTTCCAGATGTTTATTCACTAAACTTTCCTGGGGCTCATAGGAAATGCCAGGCTGTCTGTTACCATCTCTTGGAAAACAATGGCAACAGCCATGTAGGTGCTCTGATAAAACTGGAATGCAAGGGATTCTGGGAACCCAGTGGAGGGCCCTGAACCAGCCTGGAGAAGCCTCCTGAGTCTTGTAGAAGAGGTGATTGCTGAGCTGAGTCTTAAAAGATGACTTAGAGGTAGTGAGGTGCCAGGAGAGGCGGAGTGAGTGCAGCCTTTCAGGCAGACAGGACAGAAGGGACAAAGGCAGGGAGGTGAACCATTTCAGGGTCAAACAGTTCTGTGTTGCTGAAGCCAAAAGGGAGAAGCCAGGAGAGAAGGAGGTGAGGCCAGGGAGGTGGGTACAGGCATGCTCGAGGGCCCACAAGGCCAAGTGATCCAGAAGCCAAGGGGATTGGGCAGCTTTGAAAAGTGTGGGTGCCTTGGGGCTCCCTCGGAAGCTGAGTGGAGGGTGGAGTGCAGGAGGCAGTTGCGCCAGCCAGGTGAGAAGTGGCTGGGTGGTGGAAACCAGATGGGGAGGAGAGGACCGAGGGCAGAAATATGCAGGAAGTTTGATGCCAAGCCTCCATGTCTGAGCACAGAGCGTGAGGAATAAGGAAGAGCCGAGGTTGACCTTCTGGTTTCCAGCAACTTAGGTGACCAGGTGGACGGTATCACCACTCATGCATTCGGTCATCCCTTACATATTTATTACCTGAGGCTCTGTTAGGTGCTGGGTGCTACCAGGCACTGCAGAGAGCATGAGCAAGGGAGACAAGGGGTTGCTCTTGGGACTGTGGGTAGGGGTCAGAACAACAAGCAAGAAAAGAGATGAGCATCACTGAGTCAGACACAGAGAGGTGGCAGCAGGTTGGGTGTTGAGGGAGAAAGTGAAGGGCCCACAGCACCTCCAGGGAGCTTAGAGCCCTGGATCTGAGCCCTCAGACTCAGCCACCTACATTATCTCCTTTAATTCTCTCCGCCACTCTTCCAGGTGGGCCAGGCTCATGCGGGTTCAAGAAATGGAAATAGTGGAGGCTGCAGCAGGAATGCTGACGTCTCAAGGAATCAAAGGACAGGAAATAGGGTTCAGCAGGCCTTGTGCAAGCTGGAGCTGGGATCCTGGTCTGCACGGAGGGTGCTCTTGCATTTTGTGTTCTCTTTTTCTCTCTCTTCCCTCCTCCCTCCCTTTCCTCATCTTGCAAGTGGCCGGGCATGGCACCCACCCTCCAGTCTACAGTGTGCCAAGACTACCATCAATGGCTCCCAGGTTTCCTTTCAAATTCTCAGGGAGAATCTGATTGTGTAGCTTGTCATTTTGAAACCAGCCTCAAGTGTGGTGGCTGGTCACTCTTGGTCAGATTCCAGCTCCGGCAGTCAGCTGGGGCAAGTGGGGGGAGGTTTCACCATCCAGCCCCACTCCCCAGGGTGCTGTTCGAGCTGACCCTCCCAGAGCAGGTGAGGGCAGAGCTGGCTCTGACTGAGGTTGCCAAGAGCAAAAGATGGAGATTAACCTGTCTCCATCCTACAAGTGAGGACACAAAGAAGTTAGGGACCTCGCGAAAGTCACCAAGTCTTTCAGAACTAGGACTCAAGAATCAGGTTTCCTGATTCCAAACCCTGTGCTTTGTCACCCGCCTCAGTTCCAGCTTTCCCAGCGTTGTAACTGGGCAAGGCTTTACCCCAGCAAGTCCTCTGGTGGCTGTCTCTGGAGGCACTTCCCGTAACCGCACCCCCTCTCTGCAGGCCAGGGGGTGGCTCGATATCTCTATCATGCCTGCTCCCTCTCCCCTTTCCCTCAGTGGCTCCAGCCCGTTAATTACCTCTTCCTAAATCCTCTCTAGTTTATTGACGGAGACTTGGCAAGTCCCAGAGCCTCTAGACAAACAGAAATCAATCAGAAATGTATGCAGTGTGAATTTAAAATGGGAATTCGCCGCCCTTTCCAAGAATGAAACTGAAACACTACTTAAAACCATCAGTAGGAATCTGAGGCCTCTGGAAAGCTCAGCACAGCTTCCCCATCTCTCCAAAACCTGGGGGAGGTTAACCCCAGGTTCTTAGTCACTTGGCAACTTCCACAAAAGGGCCACTCACATTCAAATTCTAGTTCATTGGGTATCTGGCCTCCTGGATCAGATGATTGGGTTTCCAGATCATTCTCAACCTTCTGACCCACCCAGACCCACAGGATCCAAAATGGGCTGTCCTGCTACACATACAGTCCTGAAACCAAACTGAGTACCCTGCCCCGGAGTCTAGGCGGTGGGCATTCCCACCAAGCTCCACTGGGGTTGCGGTGCGTTGGGACCTCAGTGTATGGGGTGAAGGCATCCAGGACACAGATAACTGACTGCCCAACGGGCTTGTTCTCTGGTGATTTCTACACCTATTCTCAGCATCAGAGAGATTTCTCCAATCACAAGGGGGCTTCTCCAGCTGAGGCAATGAGGAGGGGGCCCACTGGCAGGCAGTTGCTTTGCAAACTTTACCCTGTTTGATTCTCACAGTGATCCAGGCAGCAGATACTATTTCCCCTCATTTCACACTCGGAGACCTTACGTAACTTGCCCAAGGTCACCGCTGGGTAGGACCCAAGCTAATCCCATTTGAGCAGCATCTCTGACCCAACTTCCCACCCAGGCTCTCTTTTGCAATCCTATTTTGTCAAAAGTCACCCATCAAACTGTTCTTTACTTCATTCCTACTCATTCTTCAATAGCCAGCTCAAAAGCTGTCAGCTCTGAGGGCAGTCCCCGCCCCCGCCACCCTCCATGCCCTCCTCAGCATAGTTCCGCTCCGGCTCTCCCAGGCTGTCTGCCCCTACTCATTCCACACCCCTCTATGTTGTATCACATTAGTTCTCTGTCCCCGTGTTTAATATAGCACCTGGCAGGGAGCAGGTGCTCCATCATGCCTGTGGAAGGAACAATGGATGACTTTTCCGTTTCTTCCCTCTTGGGGTTTCTGTGAAAACACACACACATACACACACAATGTCTTTGCTAGTTCAGATAGATGAAACAAATGATTACCAGAGGACATATCAGGTCTGGTTGGATGGGCATGGGGTGGGTTGATGCAGGAGGAAGATGGCTTTTGAACCAGGTCTTGAAAGAAAGAATTAACACTTGTTTTTTTTTTATTGTAATAAAATATACATAAAATGTACCATTTTACCATTTTTAAGTGTACAGTTGAGTGGCGTGAAGTACATTCACACTGTTGTACAACCATCACCACCATCCATCTCCAGACCTTTCTTTCTCATCATCCCAGTCTGAAACTGTATCCATTAGATAGTACTCCCCATGCTCCCTCCCCTAACCCCATGTAAACACTATTCTACTTCCTGTCGCTAGGAATTTGACTATTCTAGGTACCTCATAGAAATGGAATTATACAATATTTGTCCTTCTGCGTCTGGTTTATTTCACTTAGCATGCTGTCCAAGGTTCATCCATGTCCCAGGATGTATCAGAATTCTACTCCCTTTTAAGGCTGAATAATATTTCGTTGTATGTATAGACTATGTGTTGTTTATCCATTCCTCTGTCAATGGACATTTGGGTTGTTTCCATCTTTTCGTTATGGTGAATAATGCTGTTATGAGCATTGAGTTACAAACATCTATTGAGGTCCCTGCTTTCAATTCTTTTGGATATAAACCTAACAGTATAATTGCTGAGTCATGTGGTAATTCTAAGTGTAACTTTCTGACGTTATACCACCAAGATCTTTTCCGTAGTGGTTCCACCATTGTACATTCCCACTAGCAATGCATGAGGGTTCCAATTTCTCCACATCCTCACCAACACTTGCTATTTTCCATTTTTTGATTATTTCCATCCTGGTGGGTTTCTTTCATTTTTTAAGACTCTGAAGTCCATGTGGCATAAAGTTGACGTTTCTTAAATCTGCGTGGTTGCTACATAAGCGTTTTTTATATTATACAGTGAGGACCACTGGTTGGGGTCCAATCCCCTCATAGCTTTACATTTGAGGAAACTGAGGCCTGTAAACTCCAAGTTGGAAGTGTTCAATAAATACTCAGGTGACTGAGCCCTCTCAGCTGGCATGTTTGAAATACTCCAGAATTTTTTAAAAAATATTTGATATTTTTTATCAAATATTTATTTGATAAATATTTGGCCTAGAGAAAGCAAGCAAATACTGAGAGGAGGGGGAATAGATGGAGAGGGGGAGAGTGGGGAGGCTAGAAGAGGGGGACTCCCAGGTGCCCCCCTGAGTCAGGATCTGTGCCAGAACCTACAGCAGGTGACAACAGGGAAAAGAAAGAAACGTCAGCACCAATCTCTGGCCCTCCCAGTGCCTTCAGCTGCACACCTCCTCAGGCACAGCCGGCACAATGGAGGGTCACAGGCCTGCAAACCGGGGCAAGTATGATTGCTGTTAACTGTTTAGAAAAGCACTCCTAGTTTATTCTGGCCAATGTTCCTATAATGATTTAGTTTACGTAAAGGGGCTATTTTTTTTTTTTTTTGAGGAAGATTAGCTGAGCTAACTACTGCCAATCCCCCTCTTTTTTCTGAGGAAGACTGGCCCTGAGCTAACATCCATGCCCGTCTTCCTCTACTTTATGCGTGGGACGTCTACCACAGCATGGCTTGGCAATCAGTGCCATGTCCACACCCGGGATCTGAACCGGCAAATCCCAGGCTGCTGAAGCAGAACATTCGAACTTTGCTGCGCCACCAGGCCAGCCCCGGGCTATTTATTTTTCTAAATTTCCTTAAAATACCCTATAAGGTAGAGTAAATGACAGGTGACTCTCTACATATCTGCATAATTGAAGATCAAAGAGTCCCAGAATGTCAGTTTGGGGAGTAGTGGACATAGGACCCCTCACTTCATACAGATTGGTCAGTGATTCCAGGAATGCTTGCCCAGGTCATGCTGTGGGACAAGGGCTCACAGCCCAGAGCCTAGGGCTCCTCCAGGCCTCTTTTCTGTGGCCCGAGGGTCCTGGTCCCTCCTTGGTCCCTAGGACCATAGATGGGCAGGGCTGCTTGGTTTCCTGACTCTGTGCACAAAGGTCACGTTCTCCTCTCACAGCTCTGGGGTGCTGGCTGGGCCCCCAGCCCTTCTCTCTCACTCTGGAAAAGCACATTGCATGTTTCTGTAAACAACTCCCCTGTGTTCCAGATTCTGATGTGCCACCCGCCCCTCCAGAGGAGACTGAGGATTGACCTTCCCTCATCACCTTTCTCACTTTCCTCCTGAAATCACATATCTACTCAGTTACCAGGTAGGGTTCTCAAACTCTCGGTTGGGTCTTCTCTCCCGTAAGTTGGGGTTGGAGGGAGCAAAAGGACAAATTCTCCAGTCATCTACCCACCAAAATTGGAGGTTCTGTAGTTCAGTGGACAAAAGCATCCTTGTCCCATCTTTTTTTCTCTCCATTTCCCTTCTGTCTTTGCCTAACATTTCACACAGTCCCTCTCCAGGCCCTTTGCCTCCAATTTCCTGCTACCGTTCCCAACCCATCAGTGTAGAGCATTTCAGACCTGTTTGGAAACTTGGAATCAATAGTGAATCCAACTGAGTGACCTGATGTTAAGGATGCAGGAACCCAGAGGGATACCAGCGCCTGCCCAAGGGTACCAGCAGCTGGCAGGTGGCACCAGTGCCCAGATGAGGTATCCAGCAAGAGCTCTTCTTCCACCTGCTTCTCCTCAGGGCTCAGCTGCCCTTTCTCCCTGAGGAGTCCTAACCCGGAGTCACCCTAAGTCATACAGCACCATTGGAACTTGCCTGAATTCTGGTTCCTGGGCAGTGGCCAGGATCCTGATCTTGGATTCACTTCCTGGATTGTTTTTGCTGACTCTTCCCATGATTGCTAAGATCACCGGTTCTCAGAAGAGGCTCAGGCAGAAATGCAGGCAGACCAGAACTGGCAGCCCCACAGGTTCCTCAGAGTCCCCAGACAAGGAGATCTCGGAGAGGAATCATTCACTCATGCCTGGAAGCAGAGAGCACTTCCTGCTTTTCCCCTTCTAGAATGTTCTTTCCCACCTAGGCAGAGTCTCAGCTGGTCCTTCTAGACCCAGCCCAGAGGCCTTCTTCCTCCATCAAGGCTTTCCAGAACGTCTGGAAAGCACCGAAGGATTGAAAGGATTCTTGAAATCCTGTAACACCTTTTCCCCCAAGATTCATTTCTCATTTAATAACAGAAAATAATGGCCATCTTTTTAGGTCTTACCTCTTCAAATAGACTATATAGGATGATGTGAGCAGGAACTCAGTATAGGCCCCTTGGTATCCAGTCAGGGCTAGCAAACGTCAGGCGTTGGGGTTTATAGGTTTGTTGTAGGTCCGTAGATCCTGCCACAGTGGGTGCTTCCCCAGCACCTCACTGCGCTGTGGACGAGCTCGGCTCCCCCAGGCCTCTTGTGGCTGCTGGGGCACCACCCCAGGCCAGAACAGCTCAGCCTCTCAATCCTTCTCCATTTAGCATGGCTGAGCTTCTTCCAACTCTCATCCTTGGGTTTCAGAAGACCTCTGTCTCCTGGTTGACATGCCTGGCTACTACTTCCAATTCTTTGGTGTTCTCTCTGTGGACCTTTTGCCTGTGGTTGGATGAAGTGGCATTTTAAGTCTTTTCCCTGAAGTCGTTGATTGGGGTAAAGGACGGAAATGGAAAGAAATTATTTAGGTTGTCGTCTGTGCCTCTGACCCACCAGCTATAGATTGGTGGTTCCAAAGACCTCCTCCTCGGGTCGATTAATTTGCTTGAGTGGCTCAAAGAATTCGGAGATACATTTTACTTACTGGATTACCAGTTTATTATAAAAGGATAGAACTCAGGAACAGCCAGATGCAAGAGATGCACAGTGCAAGGTCAGGGGAAAGGGCTCAGAGCTTCCATGCTGTCTCAGGCAAGCCACTCTCCCCAGTCTCATCCTTCACTAACCTGGAAGTTCTCCGAACTCTCTGCTTTTAGGTTTTTAAGGAGGCTTCATTACACGGGCATGATTGATGAAATCATTGGTCACTGGTGATTTGTTCAACCTCCAGCCCCTCTCTCCTCCCAGGAGTCCAGGGGGCTGGGACTGAGAGTTCCTATCCTCCAATCACATGTTGCTTCCCCTGGCAACCAACCCCTATCCTTAGGAGCTTTCCAAAAGTCACCGCATTAACATCAGCTCAGGTGTGGTTGAAAGGAGCTTATTATGAACATCAAGACATCGTTGTGGCTCTTATCATTTGGAAATCCCGAGGGTTTTAGGAGCTCTGTGCCAGAAACGAGAGGAAGACCAAATATCTACTTCTTATTATCACAATCACAATTATCACAGGGAGCAATTAGGACAAAATGTCTAAAAAGGCTCCTGGAAGAAGGCAATTATGAAAAAAAGGTGAGAAACACTAGACTAGAGGCTCTGGTTAGACTCTCCCCTCCACCTCTTCCCAGCTGGGTGACCTTGGGCAACTCACTTAACGTTTCTGCACTCCAGTTTCTCCCTCAGTTAAATGGAAATAAAAGTTGTACGCACTTCATAGGTTGTTGTGAGGATTACATGAGATGATGTACATGAGGAATTTAGCTTGGTGTCTGGTACATAAGTTCACAACAGACGTTAGGTACAATAATTATTAAGGTGGCTGAAACCGAGGACGTCCTCCCCACAGCATGATAACTTAGGAAGAACCACTCGTGCCTCCATGGCAGAGAAAACAGAGCTACCAGATGTTTCAATAGTAATCGCCCAACACTCAGAATGGTCCTACTCAGTGTCAAGTGTTGGCATTGGTGCTATGATTTCAACCACCCAGCCCTCCACCCACCCACTCAGCTCTCGCCCTCCACCTCTCTGTGTGTCAGATGCCGACTAAGCATGGTGCTGCACGCTTTATTGGACATAAATTGCCCAAAGCCCTTAAGGGATTAATAGCCTCAAAAGGGAGACCAGAAACTCCATCATCACTGGCAAAGGAGCCTGTTCACTAAGCCATTGCTTCTCGCACATCGATGTCTATAGGAATCACCTGGGGATCTGGTTAACATTCAGATTCTGATTGGTAAGGTCTGGGGTGGGACCTGAGATTCTGCATTTCTGACAAGCTCCTTGGAGGGCGGGAGTGACAAAGCCACTTTCGAGGACTACACATCATTGAGGAGTCAAGTACTAAAGAAGCACCCTTTTCCCACAGTTAGCCAACGTGAGGAAATGGGGTTTCCCTTCCTCTGCTGATGGCTGCACATCATTTTGGCATCTTATGGGACCCACAATAAAGTGTCTAGAAAATTCCACGCTGGTGAATTCTGGAACAAAACCTTCAAGGCAAGTTCATCCTGCAACCTGGGGTCCTGACCGGGCTCTGACTATTTTGAACCCAGTGTTACCATGAGCTCGCTTCACTGCTCCTGCTGGATCACACGGTTGTACTTGTGTTTCTTTCATGATCAAAATACTTAGGGGAAGGGAGGGGAAGAGAAAAGAGAGAAGACGGGAGAGGAGAGTCATTGTAATACAGCTTCCTAACTTCCTTTTGGAAACAGCCTCAGGTAGCCACAGTTTTTTTCTGGCAGAATCAGTTGAGAGAATGTAAGTGGAAATCGTTTTAGAGGATCTTCTAGCAGGGCAGGACATTTGAAACCAGGCCACTACAATCACATAGTGTCTGGGGATCTCATTCTGTCACTCGATTCGAATTTTTAGTGTAATTCAAGTGTCGATGAAAATAATCCATAACCAATCTATAAATGAAAATTTGGGTGAGTTTATTCTGAGCTGAAATCTGAGGACCATGGCCTGGGACCTTTCTTCCCGAAGGAAGAAAGGGCACCAAAGAAGTGAGGTATACAGAGTGCTTATATACCCTCAAACAGGATGTTTCACATATGATTGAAATGTCCCTCCCACAAAAGTCACAAGATTGCCCTGTCAGCACAGCGCTTGATGGACGCAGCAGGTAGTGGGTCTGCTATCTCAGAGGGCGTAGCAGGAGGCTAGTCTATTGTCTCAAGCTGGGCGGTCATAGGTGAGTGCAGCAATCAGTTTCTAGCATAAGGAAAGATGCTCAATCCTTAAGGAGATGCCAACGTTGGGAGGGGGAGGGAAGTTGCACCTTTATCTCAAGGGCCTTTGTTCTTGCCATAGGGAATATCTAAAGCAGATATACAATGCATGCTCAACAGCCATGGTGAGGCCCTTTTGGAAAGACAATGTCAGGCCGAATTAGGTTTATACCAAATGGCTTCCTCATATTCTCCAATATATGCTATTGCTTGCCATTTTTATTTGTCACAAGTAATGTTTATGGAAGGTCTCAGAGCAGAAGGGTTGGGGTGTGGTGTTCAGAGCCAAGAACAGGCAGGTCCTGGATGGCAAGGAACAAGAATCTTCCCTTTTTTTTAATTAATGCGCTTGAGGAGCAGTTTCCTCCAAAAAAAGGGAAACCTGTTAACACATAAATATGTGGCAAATTGGACCTCTCAGAGAATGAAGCTGCAAGTGTGTTTGACTTGTGGCTTTGTTCTTTGAACTGCCCCATCCACCTGAGGGCTCGGGGTAGCCTTTATATCCTGCCTCACACAACCATTGTTGCTTAATTCAAACAACAACTTGGGACACCAAAGTGGTAAGGTCTTAGAATCCATGGTCTAGCCAACAGGTGGGCCACCTCTAGAGGCTTGTGAAAGTGGAATACCTTGGGAAGCTGTGAGAAAGGCTTTCCTGAGCAGGGTCACGTCTTGCTTCAAACATATCCTTCAGACTAAAGAGTCAGAGGGTATGAGAATCCCAGCTCCATCATTTATGATCTGTGTGCCATTGCGCATGGTTCTTCATCTGTAAAATGAGGATAACAATAATACCGACCTCACAAACACGTTGTAAGGATGCTATAGGATGAAGCACACAAAAACTTTAGCATAATATCTGGCATTGAGTGAGTGCTCAAAAAAATGGTAGTGAGTGCATTTAGAAAGTGCTCAAGTCTTGGGGAAGGGATGAAGGAACAAGGCGGAGGAAAGAGCTAAGAGCTTAGAAAGTTGTTTTTCTACCAAAGCTTTCCTTCATGCACATAGAACCAAATTCAGTGTCCTCACCCTAAGCCATAAATGGAGATCCCTCCTGTGCAAGTTTCTCGCCCACTCCCCACCGGGGAAAAAACCAACAGCCGCTTCTGAGCCTCTCATGACAGAGCGCTAGAAATGCCCCGCCCTCGCTCTTGATTTGCGCTTTGTGAATCTCTCATCCTTCTGCGTCTCCAGCTGACACTGGGCTGGATCTAGCTTTTCTCCAAATCGATGGCATCTTTCTCCACTGAATACTTTTTGTTTCTTATGATAAAAATAAAGCTTTATTTACACCTTTCCAAATTAATTGCCCTTCTTTGTCACTGGATGTGTTTTTAATTGTGTTGAATTTCATCTTATTGATATGTCACAATTTTTATAACCATTCTCCCATGGAGGGGTGTCTAGATGATTTCTAGATTTCAGTATTCTAAACAGAACATCTAAAAACATCTTTACACAGATTATCTTTCTTCCATTTTAAAAACAGTTTTGAGATATAATTGACATACCGTAGAAGTCACCCATTTGAAGTGTGTACAATTTAGTGTTTTTTAAATATATTAACAGAGTTGTGTAACCATCACCACAATTAATTTTAGAACATCTCCACCACTCTGAAAAGAAACCTCGTACCCATTTGTACTCGCCTCTTTCTTCCTCTGCCTCTGGCCTTAGGGAACCACTTATCTATTTTCCAACTCTATAGATTTACCTATTCTGGGAATGGCATATAAATGGAATCATAGAATATTCCCAAAGCCCATCCCATTACATGGTCTTTTGTGCCTGGTTTCTGCACTTGGTGTAATGTTTTCAAGGTTCATCCACGTTGCAGCATGTGTCAGTATTTTATTCCTTTATATTGTCAAATAATATTCCATTGTATAGATTATCACATTTTATTTATCCATTCATCAATTGATGGACATTTGAGTTGTTTCCACCTTTGGTCTCTTATGAATAATACTGCTAGGAACATTCCTGGACAAGTTTCTATGTGAACATGTTTTCCTTTCTATTGGGTCCACTGCGTAGTTATTTTCTTAATCCGGTGTTGCTCCCTGTGGTTTAACTCTTGTTCGTATGTTGACCTTGTGATCTCCCTCTCTGCCCCAAATCTGCTCCTCCTCCCAAGTACACTACAGCTTCCACCACCTGTCCTGTTACACAATCCAAAACTTACCCATCATCCTTTGCACCTCCTTCAACTCCTCCATCCTCCAAGCCACTGCAGCCCATATTCAGTCCAGTTGCAACTCAGATAGACGCATTCCCCAGAGAAGGCTTTGCTGACATTCTAGAATCAATCAGGCCATTAATTCTTTACACACTTATATCCCTCTGTTTATATTTGTTGGATTATTTGATTAATGTCTGTTTGCTTACTATTTTATCTCAAGTGCTTAGCATAGTACCTACTTTATAGCAAGGCTGTAAGCCTCTCAACATTGGATATATATCACTTTTCTTTTATAACATCTCACAGATCTCAATACACTAATATTGTCAATAAAAATTTGTTGTCTTGAACTGCTTTTATTGCCTCTTCTTACAATTTTTTTTATTAAGGTATAATTTACATAGAGCAGAATTCGCCCATTTTGGTGTACAGTTCTGACAAACGTATGCAGTTATGTAATCACCCCGACAATTAAGACACAGAACATTTCATCACCCCCCAAAATTTCCATGTGCCCCTTTGTAGTCAACTTTCCCCCTAGCCTATTCCCTAGAAACCTCTGATTTGTGGTTTTCTGTTCCTAGAGTTTTGCCTTTTTCAGAATATCATATGAATCTAATCATACATTATGTAGCTTTTTGATTCTGGCTTTTGTTTCACTGAGCACAAGCATTTGAGCTTCACCCACGTATCTGCAAGAGCTCCTTCCTTTTTATTACTGAGTACTGTTCCACTGATGGGCGAATTACGGTTTGTTCATCCATTCCCCAGTGAAAGAACATTTGGGATGTTTCCAGATTTTGTCAATTTGTATGAAGCCAGTATCAACATTCACGTACAGGGTTTTGTGGGAACCAAGGTTTTGGTCTCACTTGGATAAACACCTGGGCGTGGGATTGCCAGGTCACATGATAAGTTTACATTTAACTCTATAAGAAACTGTCCAACTGTTTTCAAAGGGGCGGTCTCATTTTGCATCCCCGCCCGCAGCTCACGAGCACCCCAGCTGCTCTGCCTCCCCGCCGGCACTGAGGATTGAGAGTGCTTTATGTATTATGGATTCCAGTCCTTTATCGGATATGTGATTTGCAAGTATTTATTCCCAACTGAGGCTTGTTGTTTCATTCTCTTTATGATCTCTTTCAAAGAGCACACGATCTTAATTTTGACAACCAATTTATCACTTTTTCAAATTTTATGGATCGTGCTTTTGGTATCATAGCTAAGAACTCTTTGCCTAACTCAATGTCATGAAAATTTTCTCCTAGAAATTTTATGGCTTTGGTGTTTATATTTAGGCCTTTGGTCCATTTAATTTCTTTTTTATCTTATGAACGTTTTCATCTGCTTTAGTTCCCAAATCTAATCTATGATTTACTTGTCTAAGTTGCTCTCCAGGCCGGAAGCTCACTGAGGGCAGGGCCTGTGTCTTCTCCAGGTTGGTATTTGCATGAGCCTGAGAGTGGGCTCTCCTTGAATTGCGAGCCCTCGGCACCTCACCTGCCTCACCCTAGTCTCTGCCCCTTATTTTCTCCATAGTCATATTTTCCACAACACCAGGCATCGGGTCTCTTACTTTAGATCCTAAATAGATGTTACTGGAATTTAAAAATGAAGTATCAGAATGGCTTGAGGGCTGCTTATCCCATCGAGAATTAAGGGAAATTAGCACAACTGGGAAAAACCCTTTCTAGTCATTCCACAAGCACTGACTGTATGTTGTACACCTACTATGTGCCAGACGCTTGAGCACCTCCTGTTGGCCCAGGAAGTTATTTCATCCAGTGTGACCTTCTTATCACAGAATTTATCACATTACCCAGAAACCAGGAATACTGAGCTGTATGACAACTAAAGTGCTCTAATAGGGCGTTTTAAAAATCTGAAACACATTCAGGTGGAAAGTAGCAATGGATAGAGACGCAATGTGTGAGCCCTAAAAGTGGAAAGACAACTTTCTACCTCAAGTTCAAGTAGGGCCAGATGTGTAAAGATAAGGGCTAGACTTGCAGGCCTCCTTCTCTCTAGTGCTCCTCTGGTTGCACTTTTCTCCCCCAACATGAAAGAGTTTTCATGGAACACCCACTTTCTGGCGACCTGGGGAGCAGGGACAGGACTTTCTCCATTCAAGAGTCGCAGATTCAAAGACTCGAGGAAAAGCCCAGTGCGTCTGGAAGCTGACTTGCTAGCTATCTTGGTCTGTTGAAGCTACAGCAACAAAAATGCCATAAACTGAGAGGCTTATAAACAACAGAAGTTTACTTCTCCCAGTTCTGGAGGCTGGAGGTCTGAGCTTAGGGTGCCGGCACAGTGGGGTGGGGGCCCTCATCTGGGATGCAGCCCTCTCCTTCTGGCCTTACCTGGTGGAAGGGGCTGATGGACCTTCCCGGGGCCTCTTGTGGAAACCACTGATCTCAGTCATGCAGACTCCGCCCTCATGACTCATCACCCCGCAAAGACCCTGGCTCCTGGCACTGTCACCTTGGGCATCAGGATTTCAACATATCAGTTTTGTGGGGGACACTTTCAAACCACAGCACTGACCTGTTTCAGAACATTTCATGGGAGGCATTCCGCGTCAGCAGCAACGAGAGAGGTAACTTTGGGCGTCAAAGCAGCCCACCTGGATGTGAGTGGGCTTTACTTAGAGAAGGGATATCTCAGTGTGCTGGGGTAGTAGGTGGATGCTCCCCCGGGCATCTGCTCATGTGTTTGGGAAGGAAGACACAGCGGCTGGAGAAGGACAAATCCACTCTCACCTCTGGAAAGATCTTAAAGAACTTCAAAGCTTTGATAGAACGTTTGTCCCAGACTGGAAAAAAATCCATTTAAATACCCTGTGTGTGTGTGTTTTCCTTCTAAATTACATAGCTTGAGAAATGATGAGCATAAAGCTTAGTGATTTGAATTTAAGCACCTCTGCGGCAGAAAAAGACTCGTTAAGAGAAACTTAAGACCTCGGCGTTTTGTATGATTTAAAAGTAACCAAATACAGAAAACGAAATGAGATGTCAAGATTTCAATTTTAATTTTAAAGAAAGCATAGTCTCTTCCCAGTGATTAATAATTAAAATAAGCTTCATACATCTAAGGGAGGAACAACCTAATTTGGGCAGTGTTTTTACAACTAATAATTTGTGAACCACTAGGCCCAGAATCACTTGAGAGTTTTGTTCAAAAAGTCTCTCTCTCTCTCCAGAGCTGATGACCTAGTGATTAAAGTTCAGGGCACTCTGCTTTGGCGGCCTGGGCCGGCTCCCAGGCACAGAACCACACCACCCGTCTGTCGGTAGCCATGCTGTGGCAGCAGCTCACACAGAAGAACCAGAAGGACCTACAACTAGAATATACAACTATGTACTGGGGCTTTGGGGAGGAAAAAGAAAAGGAAGATTGGCAACAGGTGTTAGCTCAGGGTGAACCTTTAAAAACAAAACTGTCTGTCTCACACACACACACACATACACGCACGCACAATCACACACACAGAAATTAGTGGGTCCCACGTTAAACCTATTGAATCAAACTCTGGTGGTAAAGCCTAGGAGCCTGCATTTTTTAAAGAACTCCTTGGGTATAGACAGGATCATTTGAGTTTTAAAACTGCTAATGTACGTTTTCCCCTCATGGTGATAACACCTAATACTAAATACTAATAATACTGACAATAACAATGATCATATTTTGCCAACCATTAGTGGCTGTTACTGTGTGCCTCTTTTTTTTTTTTAAAGATTGTCACCTGAGCTAACATCTGTTGCCACTCTTCTTTTTTCTTTTTATTCTTCTCCCCAAAGCCCCCCAGTACTTAGTTGTATATTCTGATTGTGAGTGCCTCTGGCTGTGCTATGTGGGACGCTGCCTCAGCATGGCCTGATGAGCGGTGCCATGTCCACGCCCAGGATCCGAATCAGCGAAACCCTGGGCCGCTGAAGCGGACCGCACGAACTTAACCTCTCCGCCATGGGGCCCGCCCCCATGTGCCTGTTTTAAGTGCACCACGTGCATTAACCCATTTAATCCTCTCAGCAGCTCTCTGGGATAAGCATCGTCATCCTCCTCACTATGGAGATGAGGACAGTGAGGCATGAGTGACTTGTCCAGCTCAAGCTGTTGGTCAGTGGCTCCCGTCTAAAGGAGTCAGCATATAGGGTGCCTAACAGCCTACAGGGAAGAGGCGGAACTTGCAGGCCCCTTTGCCCCTGAGCCTGGCAGAAATTGTGCACCTTGGCATCAATGCTCTGAGTTCTAACCTAGCCCAAGGCCAGGCTCCGTCCTAACAGCAAAGTTCCTTGAGGGAGGAGGGGACAGCCACCATCTGGTTGGCCGACCCTGTTCTGCCCAGAGGGGGTCCTTTCCCAAGGTGGGTTGTACCTGCTGAAAACATTCCAAATAGCTTTAGCCAGTGAGGCCTGCTACACAAGCCCATTGATAACCAGGCAAAAGTTGATCTTCTTTTCTTTTCTAGGAAGGAAAAAATCAAATCTTTACCTGCCTCCCTGGTGTTGGAGAAGTAGGCCTTGTTTCTCCATACCTGGGCAGGAGCATCATGGTGTCCTGGGGCTCTAGGTCAGCACCCTGGGGGAGTCTGGCCCGGACCTCTGCCTGTTCTACCTTGCCGAGGAGTTAGAGACCTTTCTCCACTGGTGAGGATGCAATCCGAGTCTCCTGGGCTACTATCGCAAATGACCACAAACTGGACGGCTTTAAGACAATGGGAGTTTATCCTCTCACAGTTCTAGGGTCCAGAAGTCCAAAATCACGGGGCAGGCAGCACCATGCTCCTGCTGAAGGCTCTAGCAGAGGATCCTTTCTTGCCTCTTCCAGCTTCCCATGCTCCTGGCATTCCTCGGTTTGTGGCAACACAACTCTAATCTCTGCCTAGGTCTTCTCTGGGTGTATCTCTGTGTCTTCTCTTTTTAGTCTCTTACCAGGACGCTCATCATTAGATTTCAGGCTCGCTCGAATCTAGGATTATGTCCTCACCAGATGCTTGCCTTAACTACATCTGCAAAGACCCTTATTCCGAACAAGGTCACACTCAGGTTCTGGATGGACATGTCTTTTGGGGGACATTATTTCAACCCTCTGTAGATGCTTTCCTATGTGAGGTTTCAAAAATAAAATAACTAATCTTATGTAAAAAAAAAAAGTTTGCAGTCACGACTCCTGGCTTCCTTGTTCTTACTCTCCCTCCAGCCAGGCCCTGAAGACAGTCACTAAATTTCCCTGGAGTGACAGTCTCAGTAGAAAACCTAAGACTGGAGTTTTTTACGCTCACTCTCCTAGCAAACAATAGACTGAAGAAACAGTGAGCACCCTGGGGGGAAAAATAAGTTGTTTGGTACAATCTCAGTATTTCTAGGCCATGTTCTTCAACATTCAGAGGTTTCTCAAGGTTGCAAGTGGAGAAAAGGAGGAGAATAGATGCCGGTGGATTGTTTTTCCTTTAAGCAACTGAGCACCTGACCGGTTCGGTTCTCTCTCATCTCAGGCTTCTTTCTTTAAATGGAGACAATCTCCTTGCAAATGAGGTGACATTTGAGCGGATTCTGATGGAATCTGTCCAGAGGGCTGGACGGCCTGCTGTGCTGCAGGAAGATGCCAGCCATCTCCTAGGGAGCCCTCTGGGGACAGTAGTCCTCTCTGCAGGGCCTGACTTCCTAGGCCTTGTCTGACTTCTGGTCCCATGAACTGGGCTGACAGTGAGTGATGAAGCCTGGCCACAGGTTCTTGGCTAGTCACAGACCAGCTCTGCTCTTGACTAGAACTACGCACCGTGGGGCAGGTGTTCCCAAACTTGCTTGATCAGAATCACCTGGAAGCTGTGAAATTTTGTTTAAAGAGACAGCTGCCCAGCTCCCACCCCAGAACTACCTAATCAGGATCTCGTTGTGGACTAAAGCATGAGCTTTGCAGTCGGACCTGGGTCCAGTCTCGGCTCCTCCCCCAACTCCTCCTGCAAGCTTGGGCAAGTCAGGCAACCTCTGATCTGTGTATCGAGGCAACACCACTCACCCAGGTTGCTTATGGGGATCATAGTTGATGCGTTTGAAAGTGCCACATTCAGGGGAAGCCGTTTGATTAAAATAATGATTAATATATACCAACAATTTACTCTGAGATGTCTGAAACATCTTGTTTTTACGTGGAGGAGGGGAGTAATCATTCTATTTAAAAACCAAGCCGGGGGCCAGCCTGGTGGTGGCATAGTGGTTGGGTTCACATGCTCTGCTTTGGGAGCCTGGCTTGCGGGTTCAGATCCCTGTTGCAGACCTACACACTGCTCATCAAGCCATGCTGTGGTGGTGTCTCACATACAAAATAGAGGAAGACTGGCACAGACATTAGCTCAGTGACAATCTTCCTCAAGCAAAAAGAGGAAGATTGGCAACAGATGTTAGCTCAGGGCCAGTCTTCCTCGCCAAAAAAAAAAAAAAAAAAAAAACAAGAAGAAGAAGAAGAAAAAGAGAAAAGAAACCAAACAAGAGAAACTGGCTGACTCTTGCTCCCACCTAATGGGAATGTAACCACCCATCAACACCTTCTAACTTCTCATTAAGAAGCATGTGTTTTGAGACAATAGCAGGAACCACAGAACTTACCCTTTCTGTGCCAGCATCCTTCCAGTTTCAAACTAAATGTTGTTATTCATGGCCAGGCTCCACCTTGCTCAGAAAGGGTCATATTTGTCTTTGCAAAGATAGTCTTTCTGGCAAATCTTCAGAAAACCTCGAGCTAACATGTTGACCCCAGAGAGCTGTGACAGCCTTAGGGGGAATGTGGTTTTTGAACTTGATGGGAGGGGGTTAGAATCCCACCCACCTGCCAGTGGGCCTCTCTCATTCCTGGGTTTACCCTCTGCAGATTAAGCGAAACAACCTACACAGAGTATTTAGCCCAGCACTCGGCACTCCAGAGGCCCTCAAAGAATGTTAGGCTGCCATCACACCATGATCACACCATCCTTTACTATCATCTGAACTCACATACCCTCGAGCCTGATTCCCAAACTCTGGGTCTGGGTTTAGTCCACAACGAGAAGCTGCCCAGGGCTCTGCCCTGCCTCCAGGCCCATGGGGATGTTCTGGGAGGCCCCCCCAGCCACTAACATACCCTTAGGGCAAAGCAGAACCGGCTTCTGCTTTGGAGGGAGGTTTTCCTAAGCCAACTTTTCTTTTTATCTGACGGGAAGGGCTGAGTTAAGAGGCAGCAGCAGGGGGACGCACAAATAAATACAGAAAACCCTCTCCAGGGGCTGCTATTGTGCTTAGCACAATGGCAGGCTCTGGAGAGCATTTTTATCCAGTTGAGATTGGAAAGTAAAATAAATGTGGTCATATTACACCCTCCTCCAGAGCCCTGACTGGCTACAGCCTTCCCCCAAGGGCCGTAGGAGTGGAAGAGGCACTTTTTGTCAGAGTCCCGGCCTTGTGTGACGGAGAAAAGAACTTAGGGGGTGGAGGCAGGTCCTCAAGTTTGGGGTCGGGATTCCCAGAAGTTTTGGGCACTAGGCCTCCCACCAGCCTGGGCTTTCTCAAAGGCTGCCAGCACCAAGTCCACACCCTTCCCAGGGCTTTCCGGCCAACAATGGGCCATGGTCAAGAGGGCAGGCCTGGCAACACACCCAGGCTGTTTGGCTCTGAGGGGAAGAGGAGCCCCCTTCCAGCAATGGGCAGCAGGGGCTCTGGTGGACTGGTGGCTTTCTGGAGTCAAGGAAATGTCCCCAGTACTGTAAGGACTGGCAGCTCAGCCTTTGCTGCCTTGGGTTGCTTTGAAGTGAGTCATACAATTGGAAAGATCTTTCTGGAACCAAAGCCATCTTGAGTCTCAGCTCTTTTGCAGCTGGTATTTCTAGGCATCCCTTGAGAAGGCTAGGGAACTCCTCCCTACCCAGGAAACACTGGAGCCAATGGCTCTAAAAACCCCTCAGGAAGAGCCGAGCCCCAACCTGGAGCCTTTGGATGCTTCCATTTTGAGCAGCCTGCGACCCTGGCTGCCACAGCGCCCATGGGGATGCCAAAGCCCTTCTGCATGACACTTGCCCACGTGCCCAGCTTGCAACTGGAGAGGCAGGGTGTGAATCCCAGCCCCACCACTGGGTAGGGCACATCTTGTACAAGACACTTGCTCTCAGTTCTAAAATAGAAATGATGTGAGGAGCTTTGTGAAATCAATCGTGTCATACGCTTAGCTCAGGGCTGGGCAAATAAGTCCCTATTACATGGCAGTGATTTTATTAAAAAAAGCTAATGTTTGCTCATTTTGTATCATGTTGGGTCCTGTTCTACATGAGTCTCACAATATCCCTTTGAGGTAGGTTTTATTCTTCCTATTATAGAAGTGGAAATTGAGGCTTAGAGAAGTTAAGCAAATTGTCACTAGCTACACAGGTAATTATTGGTGGAGCTGGACTCAAACCCAGGCAGTCTGGTGTACAGCCTGCACTCAACTGCTATATACTACTTTCTGTAATGGTTCCTATTAATTGGCACATCTTCAGGGGATCTCAACCTTAGACTATTATTGGACCAAGAGAGTGCTGTTATTGAAGCATATAAAAGAAGTTGTAGGCTTGTTTTAATGCTGGAGTGTTCATATACAGACTAGAGGGGGGAAAAAGTCCAAACAAAAACTAAAATTCTCAAATGACTAAGCTATTTAAAATAGTATAGACCTCATCCAAGTACCAGAAATCCTGATCACCCAACACCATCTGATATAATATAACCACCTGCTTTCCTGTGTTTGCTGTGTTTCTGCCTTACTTCATTTGGCCTCACAACCCCATACGACAGCCAGAGCAGGTATTCATTCCTAACTGACCGATCAGGAAACTGAGGCTCAAGGAGCTTAAGGGGTTCTTTATGTCTAAGTGGCTAATTACTCTTAATAAAGATCACTAAAGTTTCTCGAGCAATTACTGTGTGCTAAGTACTGTGCTGTGCTCAACATGTGTTATCACAATATAGCAACAATGTTTGATGGGCATTACTATTTTGTCCAACTTGAAGATGAACAAACTGAAGCCTAGAGAGGTTGAATAACTCACCCTAAGACACACAGCTAGTGAGGACCCCCAACCATTGTTCATAACCACGGTGTGGTGGTAGTGATGGGGCTCACGGCCAGACTGAAGGGAACAGGCCAGTCTCACACTGAGAACCTGCTCTGTGCGGTGCTCCCTGGGAGATTTAGAAGGTGGGAGACACAGTCCTTGCCTTCAGAAGCTCACAGGCAGTGAGACACAGAGGAAAACAGCCCGGGATTTGAAGTGGGACAGACCTGGGTAATCCCAGCTCTGCTGCTCCCTGGCTGTGATTAGGCATGTTTAGTTAGCCTCTGAACTCTGGCTTCCTCCCCCATAGAGAGGAGCTACAGTGATCTGTCATGTAGGGATGTCATGAGGGATACCATTGGCACAAGGCCTGGCACTCAATATAAAGATCTCTCTGCAACTAAACTGAGGAGCAGAAACACATGCAAAGCCAGCAGTACCAGGCAACACTTGAAAAGTGTCAAACATGATGTTCAACCATAGTATGCAAAGAATGTACTGGGGCAGGTAGGGTTGGGCCCATCAAGACAGGCTTTGGAGAGGGTCTGGACTCAGGCTTGTCTTTGATTTAGGGCAAATGGAGCCCATGGGAAACTCACACGGTCACTCCAAGAACTATGGGCAACTGATTTCAAATAGTCAGCATTGCCATTACCTCCTGTCCCTGGGGCCAGATCCTCTCTGCTCTCCGCCTCCTTGAAGAATTGGACATTGTACAGAAGAAATGCCATTGGCAAAGCTACAGAGGCAGGAGAGGGCATGGTGTGCTCAGGGAACTCACAGTGGTTTGGAAGAGCTGGAGGGCAAGGGTCAAAGGTGGGGCATTGTGGGAGGGGAAGCTGAGTGGTGGGCGAGGCCAGGGCCGGTCATGAAGGGCCTTGGATTCCCCACACAGGCTTGTCAGCTTTGCTGTGAGTGTGTGACAGCTAACCAGTGAAGTGAGGCAGGGAGTCAACTTTCAATGCAATGGTGATGACAGTGGCAAATGCCACACAGAGCGCAAGATAAGAACTGAAGACAAACACTGGCCGTGCTAATTATGGACCCAGGTGGTCACGCTGGGGTGGGTTGAAGCAAAAAAAGAGTAGAACTCAGACTTCCAGCCAGGGCCTCCTGACCTCTTTTCTACAGTAGGGAACTAACAAGCCAAGTGTCTCGAGAATAACCTGTTTCCAGCTTCCAAGTGCGGGTCCACATGAACGCTAGTGCAACTGGCCCCTGGACAGGTGTTACGGACTGCACGTTTGTGTTCTTCCCAAATTCATACGGTCAAACCCTAACCTAACCCCCAGTAGGAACGTATTAGGAGGAAGGGCTTTTGGGAGGTAATTAGATCATGAGGATGGAGCCCTCATGATGGGATTAGTACCCTTATAAGAGGAAACTTGAGAGAACTTCCTTCCTCTGTTCTCCACCATGTGAGGACACAAGAAGACGGCGCTGGTCTACAAAGCCAACGGACTCTCACCAGACACCAGGTCTGCCAGCACCTTGATTGTGGCCTTCCAGGCTTCCAGAGCTGTGAGAAAGAAATGTTTGCTGTTCAAGCTACCCAGGCTGTAGTATTCTGTTGTAGCAACCCAAACTGACTAAGACAATAGGCTCGATAGACACACAGTAGATCAGCTATGGTGGGAGGAGGCCATCTTGAGTATAAACAGATCCTTGCATTTTCTGGCAAGCCCAAAATCTCAGCAGTAAAGATAAGTAAATTGAAACCTGGAAGATTTTCTTCACTTAAAATTTGATAATGCAGGGGAGGTCAAAGATTTGAAAGATGTTTCCCCCCACTGCATTCTAGTTTCTTAGCACAATGGCCCCCACTCATGGCAATTCAGAAGCTCTTGTCCTCAGACCTCCTCAAATCCACAGCCTTGTCTAAACGATGACATTGTGTCACAAACAAAACCAAACCCAGCTAGAACAGCACAGTGCAACAGCGCCGTGAAAGTTTTTTTCTTTAGTGGACTTGGTCAGTGTGGTCTGAATTATCGGACAAACAGTCCTGGAACACACCATTACTATTTGTTGCGTTTCCCCCTCTAACTGACCTTCCTGCATGATAAAAATGCACTCCCAAGGCTTCGGCTTAATTCTGATTGTGTGTTGGATATTGGAAGTTGGGCTGATGCTTTTTCAAACGGGACAGATCTTTAAAAGGAGCAGAGGAATGAGAAAGAAAACACAGTGTGGAGGCCTTTACGAATAAAGCACACACTTTATTCACAGAGTTGTGAGTACAACAGCGATGCAGAGCGCAGCGCGGATCGGGGGGCAGGTGCTGCCTGCAACAGGAGCACGGGGCAGGTGGCAATCACAAAGCACAGCGACATGGGGCCAGCGGGCCACACCGCCTCTGCGTGCTAGCACACGGTACTCGGGGTGCAGACGGACCCACCCACTCACTTTCACGGGGACACGACACATCTTTTAAACAGCGGTTCTTCCAAATATTTGCTTTCATAGTCTGAAAGGGGAGGGTGGGGGTTGGGGGGCAGGAAGAACCGTGTGCCTTCTGACACTTGAATAGAAAACGCCATAAACCCAACATAAAATGAAAGAACCGCGAGAGCTTCGATGCAGGATTGTCAGCAACTCACAGAAACCACACACATTTATTACTGGACGGGTGTGTACACCAAACCCCCAAAGGACATCAATTCTGCGGACATTCGTTTTCTCTTCCGTAGAGAAACAAACGCGTATACAATCATGCAGTGGCTCACTGCCTCTCTGAATGTTAGCGTATACGCTATTGTCTCCTGCCTTTGGAGAATGGGCTCAGAAAATGACTCAAGGGATCTTCATTCTGGGCAAGAGACACTTTTGGGAAGAATTTTATTTAATGGTAACAATTGCCACTCAATTATACTAAGCATCAAAAAATGTTGGATTTGTTCAACTCTGCTGTGTACACATACATTGTTTGGAAAGTTCCTTTCAGCTTAAACTGACCACCTCCCCCTTTCTTTTTGAGTTTACCATACATTAAATGGCCAAATAAAAACACAAAAATCCATAAGCAAAGCGTGTCAGTCTCCATCTCCCCACTGCTTCCTGGGCAGCAAATGGAAAGATAGGAATTTTCTTAAAATGTCAAAGTTTCTCTTTCTTTTCATTACAACACAGTTGCGTAGTTTCCTTAATGTACTCTAAGATGGTGCCATTGCAAATCTCAAGCCCCAAATAATCTCTTTTTCTGAACAGAACATTCTTCAGAAGAGAGCACTATGAGTGAGTTTTAGGGAATACTGACAAACACTTGGTTTGTAAAAGAAAATAATTTGACAAATCAAATAAAATCAAGGCTGGCCTAGGAAACAGATTAAACAGTGACCAGAAATACAGAAAGGTAAGAACTGAGCTGGCTTCAGAGGACACAGAAGAGTTGGTGATGAAGAGTTCATTTTCCTTCCACCATCTTTCAAGACAGTCAGAAAGAGGCTCTGTGAGCCCAGAGCCTGGAGGGTCGCCTGCCCCTTCAACAGGCAGGAGAACGAGAGAACACTAACACCAAGTCCGCTTTGAAGAGTTTTTAGAAAGACCTACCTAGTCAAAAGTGGTTAATTTGAATTTTTTAAACTTGCAAAAGCGTATACATTTTATATAATCATCTGAGAAGCAATTCTTTAGAAAAAGGTGTTTGCTTTTAAAGTGTAAAGAAACTAGGAGAAAGTTTTATAAACATTTCCAGCAAGACTTCTCCAAGTGGAGTTGATTGACATAACCAGACTGAGGGGAGGAGAGTTGAAAAGAGTTGCTGCAGCCTCACCTCAGAAGAGGAAACTCAGTTTGGAAACAACAGAATTGGGAGAAGGAGGAAGAGCCTAGAAGACAGGGCAGATAAAAACCACTTTTTTTTGCAACTTTTTACCTATTAACTCTAGCTTTTCTGTTTGAGGTTTCAGAGAACGGGCAATTGATCTTTACCTATTGAAGCAATCACATCAAGAATGTTTCATAACTCACCCAAACCACAAGGTAGATGCATAGCCAGCTATGCAAGTTTCCAGATGCGCTCTGTGTCTCATCCTAAGTCACACAGGAAGACTAGATGGCATCCTGGCTTTTCTGGAAGAAACTTTAAAGGAAGCACTGACTTTCATATTGCCATAGAGGCCTCTTTTACTTCCTGCCATCAGCGGTGCTTAAAGCATCACAAGTAAGCCCAACACTCAAAAATGTAGCCCTTTACGTATGTACTGGGGAAGCTTGCCATGTGCATGATTCCCTTCCTGGAGTGAACAATCCCTGTTCATTTGACTGTTAATAACTGGACTTCTTACGTGTAGCGCAGGGCAGGGATCAAGCAGAGAACACTATCTCCTGTGCAGTGACCCGGACATTTTGGGGACAAGCATGCTGAGCCCAGTTTAGCAAAATGGATAGGGCATGGTAGCCCACAGAGACTTGGCAGTTGGGAGAAACAGAGAGCTCCAGAACCCATCCCTCTAGGGGGAACCTTCTGCTGGGGAGTGGAGTTGGGGGAACCCATTCTGCATTGCAACTTCCAGTGCCCTCTCCCCAGAGCACAGCACTGCTCTGCTGGCAGGCAGGAGGTGACTGAGGTTTTCTGGCAACACATTTTTGCATTGTGCTGTTTAAATTTGCTAATACACTTGATATGGAAAGGACCTCCTCTCTCCCCGCTAAGTTGGATGCAGAACTGAATTCAAAAGCTACAAGAAAAGTAGGGTTTTATTAGTGGGAACAGATTTTGGATTCAGTTAACTATCATTGCAATTTTTCTTATACTGACATTTGATCTGCATGTGCATGGCTCATAACTCATTAACTGATGAAAACATTGAGGGTCCTTTATTATCCCCACAATGAAAAAAATCTCTCCCCAGCCTAGCCCTGGGACCTACTGCACCATCCCTGTCATTGATTGTGGCAGGGAAGCACTGGGAATACACCATAGTCCCCACCCCGTACACTTTGCCAGACAAAGCTAGCACTAGGACACCCAGGCATCGTGCCGAGGCAGAGAGAAGATGGACAGTGGAAACCTCAGATGAAGCAAGAGGCAATTGATATACGAAGGGACAACACTGCAAGGAAGAGCTGGTCTCCTCAGGTCCATCCCATCAGAGCTGTTTGCAAAATATGTTAGTAGGTCCAACACACACACACACACACACAGACACACACACACACGAATTTGTGAGAACAGTCCTCAAACATTCAGTGCCTAGCACTGAAAGGACAGGCAAATTCAGATGCCTCTGGGAAGACTGCAGGAGAATACCATAAAGCAATTACAGTGCTCAATTCAACACCCAGCTGATGGAGTGTGTCATGAGGTTGGGGTCTGCAGCACAGGTTCAGAAACTATTCTCCTTGCTTTTGCCCCTGGTGTCAGCTACTAACCAATCCTCATCCTTGGTGCCGGTAGCGGGAAGAATTTCTGAGCTTTTATCATCAGTGGCATAGGCAGGTGAATTGTTCTCTCCTTTGGCTTTAAAACCGAGCTTAAACTCCTTAGCAGAGCCCCAGAGCAGAATACATGTGACCTGACCTCCTGCGGGTGGGGCTGCAGATCCTCTCCCTCATCTGACTCACATCCCGTTGGAGTCACAGCCACTGGCTTTCAGGAATCACGATGTGGTCTGAGACGAAAGTTCGGGTGAAATCCTAGACACTCAACTTGTGTTGACAAGTTGAGGGCTCTGGTGAGATGCTCTGATCCCACACACAGCCTGATCCTAGGCCTGTGCTCTTCCGTCTGATGCGGGCCCGAGTTACGTCAGTGATGGAGTGTGCTGGCTTCCAAGCACCAACGCCCTCCCACGGAGAATGTAGTGGCGGGGATACAGTTTGGCCTCACTCTTGATCTTTGAGTCACGCACACCTGTGCCACTGTCCCTTGGAAGCTGCAGCACAGTGGGATGAGCATTCAAGCAGAAATAAAATTAAAAAGCACGTGCAGACTCACGAAACTACCCTGGGTGAATTAAAACACACACACATTCATCCATACACACAAACCATGAAGTCCACAGTGCTAGGCCAGAAGGCAAGCTGAAAAGGCCAAATTAAATCAGTTCGAGGCAATCTATCTTGGAGTTGCAGGGACTTAAAATGGAAAAACATGCCTTTCCTTAGCCTACCACTGAAAAGACCTTAAAAAAACCAAAATCCGCGTGGGCTTGATCTGAATGAGAGGATGCCAGATATAGAGCAGAGGCAAGAACTTGCAGTGGGAGGACACGGAACTATTTTTTTTTTTTTGCCTAGAGTGCTACGGCCCCTGTGCTAAAATCATCAACCAGCATGCAGCTGGGCCAATCTGGAGAAAATGCTTTTTTTCCTTTCTTTGCAAAGGGGTCCCCCCGAGACAGCTCCTGTCCTTGGTGGGGAGGAAGAAGAAAGCACACTATTTGATGCAGAAAAAGAGTTAAGGGAGGTTTTCCTTTCATTCCTTTTCCCTCTCTTTCTCTTAAAAAAAAAATTCTTTTTAAATAATAGCTAAGTCCTTTACCAGCCAGGTCCTAGCAAAGAGCAGAGAACAAGGAGCTTGTTAGAAATTACTCGGTCTGCTATTCAGCCCACCCGACCAGATCTGCCGGGTTCCCCGACCGATTTCCATCCTGCTGGGGTGCAGGCAGAGCTGCGTGAGGCCAGTGAGGAAAGGTGTGTGCAAAATGGCTCTACCACATGGATATGTCCCTCAGGCTCTTCCTTCTTAGCCACAGTGCTACATAATAAATATATTCATACTTTGGAATTATTACAACTGCTTTTTTCCATGCGGCATCCTAAGGGCACTTGCTGGCACTTATCCACACAGTCAGCACAATTGTTGGACAACAGTTAAAAGAAAACAAAAGAAGTAGCTCCTGTTGTATACATGTGGTGATGTAAAAAGGTCACATGTGAACACGACTGTCAAGTGTGGGAACATAGAAATTTCTACCCCATTGCTTCCTGGCAAGTGTTGCCGTCGGTCGGCTCAATATTTGGCTTTGTAGGTTTTAATCAGATTTTCCCTTTTTGTTGTTGCTGAGGGATAGTAGTTTGCAAATTCTCCAGTCCAGTTTGGGCCTTAATACAACATCCTATGTGTCACCGCCATTGTCAGTCCTTTTGCTAATTGCTGTCTACGTGTAGGATTTAGAAGAGTTTCGCTTTTTTCTTCAGGTCATTGCGTCTCCAAAGAGGTAACTTGTCAAACTCCTGTATGGACATTCCAAAGATTTCCCGAAACACTTCTGGGGCTAAGTGACGCTGTGGTGAGAGAAAAGAACAGTGGTCAGTCCTGATGGCTACATGGATGGCCTGGAGAGCAGCTCTCTAGTTTACACATTATCATTTTGAAGAGCAAGGCAGAAGAACGGAAGAATTCACCATCTGGTAGTTCCATACCTGGTCAGGCCAGGTGAGGCGACCTCCCCACCAAACAAAAGAGCTGGCAGAGTATTAATGATGAGTATAATAATGCAGAATGGTGCTGGGACATAGGCAGGGGACTTATTATGCTGGAGGCAACTCCACTTCAGGTCCTTGGGATATTGAGAAGATGCAGGACAAATGGACCACAGCAATAAGAAAGCCAGAGAGAGACTTCCAGGGCGGTCTGTGGGGAGCCCTGGGGCTTCCTCTCTCTTTAGCAACAGGAGTTCAGGTGGATGTCCTGTCTACTGAGGAGAACTTCCACCTGTCGTCCCTCCTAGAAAAGTTCCCTCAGGATACAGGAGCCTTTATTCTCTGTGCCAGGCTGATCTGGCGTACAAAGGTGCTGCCTTTGTAGGGGAAAAGTAATGATTCTTCATGAGACTGGCAGCCAGAGTTTTTCTTAATTAAAATCATTCAGACGGAAAAGTACAAAGATCAGTCTTCTACGTCTAAGGAGGTCTAGGGTATGTGTACCCAGATAACCCTTCAACAAAGAATGGGGAAACAGCCAAGAGAGAAACTTGTCCTGTGCAAACCTCCTTACTGAGAGCTCCCTCCCCTCTCTCAACAGACTCAACCCAGGGTCTGGGAAAAATAAGAACCTGGGGTTATAGGAAGAAGGACAGAGACTTCATCCTACATCGCCAGCCATAATTATGGCAACATCAAGCTCCCAAAGAAAATGACTAAAATCACACTGTATCTTCTGGATCATTCTAGATTTTACCACACATTTTTATGCTGCTCTCCTAAGTATAAATTTGGCTTTTTCTCCAAAGTTATCTTAGTTCTACCTGCAATATGAGGTTGACCCTTTTTATTTTTTGTCTTCACTAAAGCATTTCTTAGGGGAAAGTTGGGGGGTTGAGGGAAATGCACAGGGATCTGCAGTTGAGACTGGATTTTTAAAAAAATTTTTTTACCTCCAGCCTGGTTCTGTCCACGTCTCTTAGGATTTTGTTGCGCCCTCTGTTGGTCACCATGAGCATTTCATATGGAAATATCTGAGAAGCAAAGAAAAAGTCTCTTCTAGAATACTACTGTCCATTTTATTAACAAGAAGAGTCTACCTAAAATCTGGCACTCCCAAGATAGAGCTCCTAAGAGATTATAATCAGAGCATCTCAGTGATGGGTGCTCCTCCTTCAAGACCAGCTGAAGTTCAAGTTTCCAGTGGACTGGGACAGGGTCTTACTCCCAATGCCCCACCAGTGTCTCAAGTAGCACAATGCCTTTGGAGGGCTTTGTTGAGTGAAAGAACACAAACTTACTACGTATTAGGGATGCAAATTAAAATTAGAAGAGGACTGAAATTCAGGTATGTATTTTATCTTTACATGATGCTGTTATATGGCAGGCTATTTTCATGCAGGCTTCAATGATCTTGTTCCATGATCGGCTCATGACTCCATGGAGCCAGGCAGGCCCACAAGCAGTGTTCTGGCGGATGATACACTGAAATAAGCCCCAAGTACACTCACCAGGGAGCACAGCCCTTTAACACCTCTGGAGGTACAGGATGTTCTGGAGCTAGGGTGACCAACCATCTCAGTTTGCTCCAAACTGAGGAGGTTTCTCAGATGCAAGACTTTCAGTGCTAACACTGGGAAAGTCCTGGGGAAACTGGGACATGTTGGCCACCCTATCTGGTCTGTAACTACTCCACCGAGCACTGGGCATGTCTTACAGCGCTCATCGTAGGGGCCAAGTTACTACTGACGTCACAGGAGAGGTGTGCTGGTCCTTCACCGTGAACACACAGTGCCACACCCAGTGAAGGCCTGAACCTGCTGACTTGGTGTGACCAAACTAGCGGAACGGCAGGGTGCTTTATGACATGGCTTGCTAATGCACCTGCCTAGACCCAAGTGGGCCTCAACACTCTGACAATGAGGAAAAGATAGAAAACCAAATCTTTTTAGGGTTTTGTCCCAGTTTGTCATCCCCATGAGAGGCAACAGTTGCACTTGCCTTTGGTTCCAACATGTTGGGCATAGACACTCCTCGGTCCATTCTCATTGCAGGCATGTGGCCATCTGGAAGGGTCTGCAACAGAAAAGCTGGTTCAAGGAGAAGTAGATGACAGTGTGGGGAGCTGAGAGGGAGAACGTTGTGGGCTCCCACGCCTCCCTGTTTGGGTCTCAAACCTCATCTCCACTTTGTAGATGTGTCATCTTAACCACCGCGGACTTTTCAAAATGAGATCCTTGCTGAATATGAGCAGGAATCCTGCTATTTTATAATCAAGTTGGGGAAATACTTAGCTTAATAGCTATTGACTAATCCATGCATGAATTGAGGCTCCGTGCACGAAAGTATATGGTACATTAAAAAAAAAGCCAAGTCTATGATCATTATTTTCTTATTTTAATCTTAGTTTTCTTTGCACTTTGTTTCCTTTTCTCATTCTCCATAATTTTACAAGGTTTAGGTCCCAGGGAAAAAGGAACGGTACCAGAGCAGCTCTTTCCTATTGGCCAAGACAGAAGTTTCTTTTCATTTGGGACCATGCAAAGTTGGGGAGGACCTAAAATACTGAGTGGTTATAACTAAAAGAAAAAAAGCTGCACATGGGCGGACCCTTGATGCTGGTCTACTTCCACCCCAGAGAGGACTCTCCAAGGCTAGAGAATAGAGTCCTCTGACGCCTGGCCTAATTCATGCCATATCCCCAAGGCCTGCAGGCACAGCTTGACCCAGGCCCCAGGCATGCCTGCTCCTCATGGCTCCTCAGAGCTATGGACTAATGATTAGACAGATCAACCAAAATAAACATCTTCTCATCAGAAACCCTTCACTGGAGCAGCAACGCACGTCTGGGGTGAAAAATGGCTGTTCTGCTGGTGTGGCCAACTCGAGAAAGACAAAGTGTTCCATACCTGGTAGTCTGGAGAAGAAAGAAAAAGAAAATATCAGAAGGGAAAGATCATAGAAAAACATGGAAACATTACTAGAGAGACTATATTCCATTGGAGTTCCTCAAACGTTCCCCAAGGAACCATGTTCTTTCCCTGCTCTCTGCACACACTGCCACCTGCCTCCCTGAAGCCAGGAAATGCCTCCTCTAGTTTTAGTTATCAGTTAAAACACTCATTTCTCTTGGAAGCTTTCCCTGACCTCCCAAAGATGTTCCTTCCTTCTCTCTGCATCTCCCATCACAGTATTTATCACACGGAGCTTCTCTCTCTCACTCTGCCATATGCATTTTAAGGACAGGGGCCATGTCTTGCCTATTGCTGTATCTTTAGGTATCTAATCGAGTGCTCCACACACAGTAGGAGCGATGATTCCTTCTTACAAACTCGCTTCTCATGGTCTCATTTCACTGGAGGTCCTTTGAGGTTTGAGTAAATGCTCTGTTAGCTCACAGAGGATGGATGTGGTCCTGCTTAGGGATGCAATGTGGCATGAACCCAGCCAATATACTTGTGACTGGATGGCTTCTCCTCAAGCTCAGCCACAGTCAGTCAGAACCCGGCCACAGGAGCCTCACCTCGCACTCCGCCACTGACGTCCCCATAGCTGTTGTACTGAGCAAAGTCTGTAGAAACAGGCTAAAATGAGGAAAAACACATTATCAGAAAATCCACTCTACAGTGAATGTTTTGGAGTCATGTGAAATGAAGAAAGGATTTACAAAATCCTAAGAAGTCTGCCCAAGCTGAATTCCTGGACCTTCACCGCTTTTCTTTCCTATTTCCTCTTCTACTACTAGCACATCTTTGTCTTGCAGTATACCCAGCGCAGCTGCTCAGCAGGCCCTTGGTAAGCAAGTGTCTCTTGCTGATAAATAAAAACACATTTCTCCACATAGTTACACAATTACATGTGTTCTATGCTTTGTGGGAGGGCAGTTGCAACAAACTTTCCTATATCTTTTCACAGCAGAGATTGGCTCAAAAAATTACTTTTTGTTTGATTGTAAAAATACCTGTCACACAGTTACTTAATCGAGACTTCTCATAAGTTTGTACCGGCCATTCTTTTATCTAAAGTCAATTTCTCTTTCTCTTAATAGAAATATTTTATTTTGCCTATAACTCAAAGTGATTTACCAGGAGATCAAGGAGATTACAACTTTCAATATATTCCAACACTGAGATCACATTGTGAGATGTATTCAGACAATATGTCAGCACTTCAACCAGGACTGAAAGGGGAAAAAATGCAGACACAATTAATTGAGAAACCTTACCCGGTGAAGCCCATTTCTTCCATAGCCTGGGAGAGAAGAGGTTTTTGATGACAGAGCACGTGACGCTGAATGAGAAAAAAGTAAAAAAGCAACTGTTAGGAAACTGCAAGTCCAATTCTTTAAGAAATTGGCAGTGTATCTTCTACCTTGTAGAACAGAAGATTTAGAAAAAATAATCCAAATAATATTGGGCTCAAATGTTCACAAAATGCTGCCATATTTAGGTGACACAGGGAGTGGGTAGGCAGTGACATTCCTGAGGAGGGGTGGGGAAGGAAGAAGCGCTCAGCATGCATTATCTCTGAATCCTCAAACTCTAAGAAGACTATTCTTATTTCCATTTTACAGAATAAAAATTGAGGCTAAGAGAAGTTAAATATCTTGCCCAAGGTCGCTCACCTTGTAAATAGCTGAGCAACGATTTGAACCCAGGGCTATTTGAATCTATAAGCCCATGCCCCAGTTGGTATGGCAGCAGTAACTGACC
The DNA here is from genome assembly GCF_021613505.1 of Equus quagga. Classification (NCBI taxonomy): domain Eukaryota; kingdom Metazoa; phylum Chordata; class Mammalia; order Perissodactyla; family Equidae; genus Equus; species Equus quagga. Next base: position 167,721,692 of record NC_060268.1, read on the forward strand.
TGGAAGCCAACCAGGTAAGTTATCAAGATCGACTGGCCAAGCACAGTCGGACTCCCGGGAGGCCAGGGACTGGGTGCACCGCCCAGCAACAGCATGGCCGCCTCAGAAACTGCTGGGCTCTGGAGGGAGCAGACCTGGGCTTCAATTCTGGCTCTACAGCTTAACATGTCTGCAACTTTGGGCATGCTACTTCCTCTTTTTATGTCTTCATTTCTTGACCCACGTAGGTATAGTACTATATACTCTTATAGAACAGAATTCAGAATTAGAAGGAACTCTAAAGATTAGTAAACCACCTAATCCAAGATCAATGCCAGTGAGGCATCTAGGAGAAGTTGCAGGGCATTCCAGCTAAGAGTGTGGGCTCTGGTTCTAATACTCGGACTCCTAAATCTTAGTTTTGCTAGTTATTAGCAATATGACACCAGGCAAATTACTTAAACTTCCTATCCCTGCCTTCTGCTTTACAAAATGGGGATGGTAATAATAATAATATCATTACTTCATTGGCATGTTGTGAAGATAAAGTGAAGTAACATTTAACAAAAGTGCTTGCATATAGTAAACATTAAACCCATTTTTAAAGGAACCCCCAGGAAAGAAAATCATGCACTATTTCAGAACAAGGGAGAAGAAATCTTGTGGGTAAGAGAGAATTAGCTTATGACAAATATAAGCAGGGGAAAATATACTGATAGAATATTTCAGCCCAGTATATAAGTAATCTTCTTCAAAAGTATCAAAAACAACACCATTATAGTCCTCAGCTCTTATATTGAACATATTAATGTAAAATCATAATGCTTAGAAAATGTTGTGCATGCTTTCTACAGTCAAAAAGCATTCTTTGTTCTCTATCAGGATGTCCTTTTTGCTGCTTCCCTCTGAGATGAGTATTCTAGAAGGTAGACCTGGCACACGGGAACTCACTCCTCATGGTTCTTGAGATCCTCCAAGGGCTCCCCCATCTCCAGCAGGAAGGAAACCCACACTTAAGGAGGAAGCCCGGCATGCTTATAAGCTAAGTTGACATGAAGTGGGCTTTGCACACTTTCCTTCCTGTAGAACACTCTGTGGGTTCCACCAGAAATGGCTCTGCCTCTCCTGGAACAGTCAAGGCAGGCTCCTTGCAGGCAGGTGGCTGGCTCCCGGGCTGGGGAAGGTGGTGGGTCTGCTGCTCACCTGAGTTGATGGGAGAATCATAGCGACTGGCTGACAGGGATGACCTCTCCCGGCTCTCCTTCTCCATCTCTTCTTTCAATATCAACTGCCCCAGGCCTGAGTTGAGCTATTCACAATGAAAAGAAAAATGAAAGTGAAGCCTGCAATTACTTTCATGGAACTACAGTTTCTTTTTAGGAGATCCTGTAAGAAGTTCCAGATTCTGGAGAGGCCTGGATGCATTTAGTCCCAGAGCCTGGTGGTTCCGCAAGAAGTAGGCTAGGTTTTAGACCTTGAACCCCTCTTAGCCTTTTCAAGGTCAAGGCTCCATTTCCCCAAGCCAGGCTCCACGTCAGAAGAATGTTCTCCCTCCTTGTCCTCCCTAAAAGTGTCAGCAGGTAACCTCAGGAGGCATGAGTATGTGCAAATTTTTGATGTGGGAAGGGAAGATTGGGGCTAGTATCCTTAAAAAAGAAATTATACTGATTTGTTTAAAAACAAAGAAAAAAAAGTAATACATGCTCATTGTACAGATTTTAGAAAATCCAGAAGGAAAGAAGAGTAACCCATAATTCACCACACAGAGACAACCACCATTCACATTTTGATTTATATCCATCCGTATTTTTCTATGTACATATTATACAAAACCGGGGTCATTCAATGAATGCAACTTTGTATCTCCCCCCCGCCCCCCACACACACATAAGTAGTATCATATGCAGTTCCCATATGGTTAAGAACCTTTGGAAAACATCATTTGAAGGGTTTCATCAGTCCTCTATTGGTAGGAGCGTTTATAATTTCCTGGCTCCCTCTACCCCAGGCTAAAATTGGCCATCTTTTGTCTTCTGGGAGGCTGCAAGCCCATGCCAGAGATAGGAGAGTAGAATGAGGGCTTCTCAGTGGCAGTCTATTTTATCCCTTCCCTCCTGGCCCAGGTATACACACAAGGTCCTATGAAACCCGAGGGAAGACTTGGAGAAATGCTCAATCCCTAGGGAATTCCCTCAGCAGAGCCTACACGAGGGAAGGAAGGTGTTACCCCTCAGTGTACACCTTGGCCCTACCTGGCTCTTCAGCAAACTTTCAACACTTGCCCTGCACACACACACCCCACACAGGGTCTCCTCCTCCTTCTCGCAGAAGCCCCAATACTCCACATGCCTTTGGCCTCCAGGTCATCTCTTCCAGAACCTACTAAGTACTCTGTCTTATTATATTTAATCACTAGATGCCCATCTCATCTCACCTACGAGATTGCAAGCCCTGGAGGGCTGGGCCCATCTCTTGTTCATCTTGGTGGCTCACCCATAGTAGTCATTCAAAAAATATGAATCAAACGAAACTGAAGTGGACTGCAGCAAAATATTTTAAGGACAAACCTTCATTAACTGCTCTTCTTGAAGCTGCCGGCGTCTCAGAAGTTCCTCATCATCTTCCTCTCTGCCACTAGATCTGCGTCTCATGTCAGCTCCTAATTCCACAGCAAAGACAACTTCTCACATTAGCCTCATGGCAAGGGGATTTTAAGGGACTAGTTCACTTGTGCTCAACTTGTCAGGCTGTCAAAGTCAGCAGTGGTCTGGAACAATTTGTGAACAAGGCAAAAAAGAGCCTACCGCCAATTCAACATGACTGGCTGGTTTCTTGAAACAACGGGCCCGTTTGACAAGCCAGTTCGGTGTGTGATCCAGTAAGGGATGAAGTTTGGCCTCCCAACAATTGGTCTGCTCAATTAGAACTTGGGTTTGCCATTGTGATGGGGTCTAAGTCATCCCATTGGTCATTGGTCAGAGCTCTCCACAGTAGGTGGGAAGGGCATCTATAGTTAATATTTTGAGGTCCCTTAGGTTAATTTTCAAATAGAGAGGAATTCAAACTCATTTACATACCATCAAATAGGTAAGACAGTCACTCCCTTGTGACAAGTTTTAAAATTTTGTATTTTTCTCTTTTCTGAATATTTAGACTTGTCATCACCCTGTCTTCTACCCTTATTAAATTCATTATAAGCATGCGTTTTTATTTTTCTCTTAAGGGATGGGCCTCTAATGTTTCCTTTTTCTCAATCCTTTGAAAAATGGCCACAAGAGTTTTATACTGATGGGTCAATAAAAAGTGTTAACACAGCCAAAATGCTACTTATTTCAGACCAATATAGCAGCTCTTGTACAATTTTTAAGCTTCCTGGAAAAGGGGAGATGGAGTAGAAAGAGGAATCTGTTTGAAAGATTAGGAAATTAAGATAAGTATTGTTTTTCCTAAATTGCTTGGATTAATCTGGCTGTGGGAGGTAACAGGAAAGCTTGCTAATCTAATCAAAATAAACTTTAACTAACAGTCTCAGTTTTTCTCATTTTGATTAATGGACCAGAAATTTTCTTCATTTTGGAACCCAAAAGAGCTTTAAACTATTTAGTGATGACAGTTTCAACAACAAAATTTTAACTCTCCCTCTCCCCACGTTTAGCTGCTGTAATACTGTAATTGCTGTAACACTGTACTAAGCAATACGACCGAACCAGGCCCATCAAAGACCCTAAGAACTGCCTGGAGGGTAGAGACTGGGAGGGGAAAGTTGATGACTGATTCCTAGTTCCTCAAATCATAAATGTCAATGTGAATTTTCTCTCTTTAATCTATACTAATAAAAATGAATAGACACAAGTCTGCAAGAATTAGAGAAATCTCAGGTCAATATAATGTATAGAATACTTGTGAATAATGAACCCAGAAGGCAGATTTTCCCTTACCTAGTTCACACATATAAATTGCTTTAAAATCCACTTATATTGCTTTTAAAAGTTATTCCCAAAATAACCTGATGAAAAATAGCATGATGAAGAAAATTTGGAAAATTGAAGGCCTTTTAGGTTGTCAATTGAAATGTGATAAGATAGTCATATCTTTGTAAAGTTGACTCGCTAAATTTTCAGTATTTGCTTCTGAGTTTCATAATACCACTTTTTAGGCCAAGTGATTTCACTATTGACAAAACAGTACAGACACGGACACAATTCTGAAGCATAAATTTGTGGTTCAAAGCAAAGAATGAAACAGCTCAAATGTGACACTTTAGCACAGAATTCATGGAAATGACAGATGTACACTCACGTAACTTTACATGAGCAGTATTTCAGCACACCCGCTACCCTGTAACAGCCCTTCTCAGTAATGGCGCACGTGATCTTGCAGGAACAGCGAAAGTGCTTCAGTGTTAAGATTGGTTGTTAAGAGGATTGTAATTACAACCCAGAAATAGTCTACAACAAATTTAACTGAAAGAAGTCACGCTTCTGTGGATACTTGGTAAATGCACCCACTAGACTCTAATTATACAGAATGATGTTCTTGCCAAGAGGCTTGGACTCCACTGTGTTCAAAAGAGTTACTGATTTTGCAGCAATAACTATGAGAGTCCACACAAATCACCAGTTTTAGATGCATCTCAGTGGGCCTGGTTAGAGCAAGGCTCTGGTGATTGTTTTTTTTGTAACTCTGAAGCATTCTACACACACCTTAATACCACATTAGTGCTTTTCACTATTCTACCTCTTGGTCATCCTTTTCTTAAACATCTTTAAGACAGGACACATTTTCTTGCATATTTTTAAGCATTTCGAGATCTCCTAGCTATTTGTCCATTTGGCTTAGCTGCAACAGTTGCATACCTACGGCGGCAAGTGAGGGGGGACCAGGCCAGTGGTCCGTCTCAATCTTTGGTGTCTCGCTGGGGTCTGGAGCCTGAGCTGCTGGAAACTTGGAAAACTTGATGATGTCTTCTGAAGACCTGCTCTGGGCTGCCAGGGCAGCTGCATCTAGGCGGGAATCAGGGGGAGCTTAGCTATCAGTCTGCAAGGCCGTGGTGGTACCACCCCACTTACATAGTTTTTCTTGTTCTCTGGCAAAAGTTTCCACTCCAGAAACTCTGGTTATCACCATTATCAATTGCCCAGTCACTCAGTGGTGCCTAGTGACAACTCAACTCATTTTCCTTTTGTTCCTTCAGAAGCCAAGTTTCATACCATGTCTGTTCTACATCTGGAAATCCTTGTTCAAGATCTGAGCTGTCCAATACTAGCTATGTGTGGTTATTTAAATTTACATCAATAAAGTTAAATGAAATGAAAAAATTGCGAAAATTAAAATTCAGCCCCTCAATTGCACTAGCCACACTGTAAGTGTTCAACAGCCACATGAGATTAGTGGCTACTGTATTGGATGGCACAGTTACAGAAGATTTCCATCATCACAGAAGGTTCGATTGGATAATATTCTTCTAGAGCAATTAGATATTTGAATTAGTAATTTGAAATTAAAGAGCTAAGTTAAAAGCATGATACTGTCATTTGAAGGCTGGCTGGTTTCGTATCTTTGTGGATCCTTAGCCACTAATACGTTGGTCTAGTCGATTCTAATCCTTACATATTACTTATGTGTCCTTGAGTCCTAGGAGAAGTGGAAATGGGAAAATCCACTTTCACCTTGCAGGAACTGAGCATTGTGACTTATGTATGCCATACCCACTCATAGTTTTGTTCAAGGGTCTGCACAGATGAGTGAGTCATCCAACTTTTTTTTTTTTTTTTTTTTAAAGATTTTATTTTTTCCTTTTTCTCCCCAAAGCCCCCCGGTACATAGTTGTGTATTCTTCGTTGTGGGTTCCTCTAGTTGTGGCATGTGGGACGCTGCCTCAGCGTGGTCTGACGAGCAGTGCCATGTCCGCGCCCAGGATTCGAACCGACGAAACACTGGGCCGCCTGCAGCGGAGCGCGCGAACTTAACCACTCGGCCACGGGGCCAGCCCCGTGAGTCATCCAACTTTAAAACAACAAAATAGTCTGCAGAGTTCTTAATGGCTCTGCTTAGAAGAGGAGTCACTGGCTTAGAGCCCCAAATCTAATCAAATCAAAACGAAACCAAACAAACCAGGTTAAATGGTCAGTCCCTGATTCTGGCTAATGTTGCAAACTGGCCTGGGATGTTACTCAACATTTCAAAATATATTTATAATGCTTTAAATAAAACTTTCCCCTCCCTGGCCTCACACAGTTTAAAATCTAGAAATAACTTTTTGAATTTTCAGCTCCAATTCCCCATTCTTTTAGTAGCCTTCTGGGTCTCGATTTTCTTGGGTGACTTGACCAAGGTCACTCCATATAATGACAAGAAGTAAAGTGTTGGCCAGGTATGGAACAGAGTTTCTCTGACTCTCTAACCTCATGAAAAAAAAGAGATAGAGCTTGGAAAACACTGCATACTGTATCCTCTTCTTAAAGGACAGAACACATTAGCATATCAAAGACTGAGAAATTCTGCATTACCAAAAAAAAAAGAGTTGACTTTATTTAAGTCTAGCATTTTCCAAATGCATCAGGGCACAGACACTAGCATTTTGGTATAACATCTCTATCTATCGCATGGAGCTGCTGTTTTGCAGAACGTCCTTTGGGAGGTGCTGCCCTGGTTGTGTTACTTAGTTAATCACAGTCTGAAAGTAAAATGTAAGGTTAAAATAAATTTCACGAAGCCAATTAGTCTCTTCCCAATAAATAATCTAACATTATCTAATCTCTTTAAATCTTAATTATTTGATGACTTTTGTTTAGAGAGACAGGGCCTAGAGATTTTAGTATTTAAAAAAGTCTCTAAATTGATAAATCAAACTATGAGAATCTTATTCTTAAATTTAAAATGAAAAGCATGACTTCAAACAGTACTTACGCATTAGAATTGGTGAAGTCAGTAAACATTCACGTGTTAATGAGTGGGTGAGAAGACATTAAACCATAAAAAAACAAACAAAAACAATGTCAACAAACTTAAAAGCAAGCACATGGTGTAAAATCTTAAAAAAAAAAACAAATGAGGTTAAAAAATCATAGTTCTAGAACGATTACAATACATACTTTCTCTTTTCTCCCCTAGAATGTTGGCCTAAAATTTTTTCCTTGTGCATTTTCAACTTTATTTGCTTTTCACGTCATCCTAATCCTTAACGACTCATTAACGTCAACTGGATTCTAAGGGTAGCCTTCAAATTTCCAGGCACAATTTGTATTTAATTTTCTGAAATCACCTGAAGACTAATCTTGGCTTTCTATCCATTCACAAAGATTTATGGCAGTTAAATCTACAGGGACCTCATAATGCTGGAGGAAAATGTGGCTTACATATGGTAATGTGATTTCCTGAGTTTAGAAATTTGTATTCCCAGAAAAGGAAAACATAATCATAAATCCACATCCTGATTCTTTGTTTGCAGGAATTTTAGAGACAAGCTGGCCTAACTCACTGGTTCTCGCAGATGAGAAAACTGAGGGACAGAGAGATGGGGTCCATGACATCACAGAGCCATTTAGGTGAAGAGCTGGGACCAGGGCTAGGACCTCTGTCTCAGTGTATGTCCCATCCACTCCACCGCAGAGCACAGATGTCCGTACACCCCATAAGAAACTGGGGTTCTGTTCGGACAGTCAAGTTGATGCAGGCTTAGTCAAATTAACTTTTCTGGGTGGCTGGCTTTTACTAGTTTTAATTAGCCAAACTAATTGCAAGCTCATCAAAATTATTACAGAGGTTGGCTAAATTATTTGATGGCAGGAAAAAAAAAAGTCATGTCAGGGTGTTTGTGAATTACTGTGTGGCCAGTACTTCCCCTTTTCTATTAATGGAATGATACATGGTTTGATGGGCTCAGAAATAGGTTAGGAGCTTCCTAACCAAGTTCTCCATCTAGGAAAACAATTTTACAATATTTGCATCTTAGGAGATTGTAGAGGCATACATAATAAGCTGTGCACCCCAGTTCGATTCTCAAAAGCAGCAGCACATAAGTCTTTCAGAGGACAGCAAAGAGAAGTTCAGCTGACCCTGCTACTTAAAAGCTACTTGGAGGAAAGTGGGTTTTACCATGCTGTTTGTAGATGGGTGGTTTTCGGTAAATGTTGATCCCTTGATCTGTGGAAATGAAAAGCAAAGGTGTGTGGTTATGGGAAACAGTCCAGCGATGGGAAAAACAGATCAATCAAGAGGCAAACCAAACTGAAGACTATTGAACAAAAATAACCCAGGAGTTTAACTATCGTATTACAAAGATTGAGCTTACTGGAAAAAGAGATAACAGGAATGAGCAAATACTATAGACAAGTGATATGGAATCCTTTGTAATACATCTTAGGATAGATAGAGATGTCATTAATTTATGAGCTATTCATTTCAAATACACACTTCGCTAAAAGTGGGATTAAAACAGGAAGAAATGCAAGCAGTGGAGGTACTTCCATGGTAAGAAAGACATAACCAGTTTGGGGAAAATCCCCAAATTGCTACTGTCTAGAAATTGAGCTCCCAGTAGATACCAATGGCTCAATTTACCTTTCAACCAATGAGTGGAACAGTGGAAAGCAATGTAGTAAAATAAAGAGTATATATATATTTAAACATAAAAACACTTTTTATGCACAAGGGTAGCCCGATGTGCTGACAGTATGCTTGACAAAATCCTAACTCATATAGGCCAAATTAAAAAAAAAAAAGAAAAGAAAGAGAAAGAAAAGAAATGCCAAATATTATTCATATATTTATACAGGACCCCATTTGGTTATGCTACCATTTCACTTTGACTGCAAATACTCAGGAAATTTCAAAAGTTTGTTTCTCCAGAATCTTGGGCACTGTATCTTGAGGGGCATTCTTCATGAGAAAAAGTCTCAAATGTAGAACACTGGTTTTCAAGCTTCAATGAAACTTTTTTAAAAAGGCAGTCCTATCTTAGTGATATGAATCTCATTGAACTTTCCTCTGTTTTATTAAGTTTGGAATGCAAAAGAAAAAACGATTACAAATTCCAAATATGTACACTAACATTAACATAATGGATAATTTATTAAACCACTTTCATAGCTAAAAGAAGCAAAACGACGTACAGTCAAGCGTTGCATAACAACATTTCGGTCAATGATGGACTGCGTAGATGACAGGGTCCCATAAGATTAGTACCATGCAGACTAGGTGTGTAGTTGTCTGTGCCATCTAGGTTTGTGTAAATACACTCTATGATGTTTGCACAAAGATGAAATTGCCTAATGATGCATTTCTCAGAACATGACCTTATTGTTAAGCAATGCATGACTGTACTTCCAATGGAAAAATAATATCGTGACTTCTGATAGGCAAACTTGCCTTTACAAATTGAGCTGACCTTATACATTAAGATATTGATGGGTTCTGACTTTTCCAGTTCCTGATGGCAAATTACTATTTGTAAACTGCGACAGTAAATGCTTGTGAGCACAGAGCGAAGCTTGCAGCACCAAGCCTAAATTGCAAGATACCTTTGTGGGCTACGGAGACTGGTTCGTTAGTTCTACCCTACAGAAAGACCACTCAGCTGATCCAATTCCACACCTCTCTGAAAAGAAAAGTTTGTGGAAAGAATCTCCACATTGGAGACAAACGGGAAAAATAAAAGTACTCTCAAGTGACGCTGTGGTTCAATATTTAGGAGGAGAAGATAACTAGATTGCCACTGTGATAATTGGTCAATGACACCAATCCACAGACTAATATCTTAGAAGGCACTAACATAAAGGACAAATGGAAACAAAACAAAACAACTCAACCCTCATTCCTTTACCCTCTGCCTCCCACTTCCCTTCAAAACATTTTGAGAAAACTTAAACCTTCAGTACAATTCTGGCATTTCACATATAAAACTTTCAAAAGGCCCTTTAGGTCAGATCCTGCAATTTAGGGTTTGTCGACTGGGTGCATCCCAATTAAAAGAGCATGAGAAATGGAGACGAGACAGAGGTAACAAGGCTACATTCTACACTGTGACAGGACACCAAGACACAGACCATGTCAGCTCCTACCTGGAACATGGAAATGTTTAGGGGCCTGAGCGTAAGTTGGAGTTAGAGGGCGGCTGTCTGGCCGGTAAGGGAGAGGGGAGTTCCGGCCGCTGCACGGCTCATTGCCTCCGATGAGAAGAATGGAGAAAACAAAATGAGAGAAGGGAGAGCAATAAAGAAAACAAAGCTAGCATAATAAAAATTCAAAACAATAAACTGGAAGGAGGTACATCAAAAAGGAGAAACAAAAGAAACAAACTCAATTTATCAACTTGGCTTGCAAAGGTGATATAAGGTTTTGTTTTCCAAAAAAGAGATTTGAGTTCAAGTGGAACCAGGTTAAAAGCAGCTAGCAGGAAGATGCGTCATTCCAATGGCATGCGGTTGGAGGCTGTGAGCTAGCAGCAAACTGATTAGATGGAAAGTCCATTAAGAGGAATGGAAAGTCACTTGCTAATGATTCAGGATCAGTCGTCAGATGGTTAAATCCCAAGCAGGTAAACGGGTGGAAGATGCAAACCCAAATACAATCACTTCCAGGCACGATGGCAGAGGCTGGCAATTGGAATACATTTCTCTGAATGGAGGGCTAAGTCTGGGAAGCTGTGCGGTCATCCAGTCCTTCCCATTAGCAACACAAAGTCTCTTCAATGAAGCATATGTTTCTGTTTCCTCACTTTGAAACACACACAATAAAGTCAGACCCATTTCTCCAGGTCCTTTGGGACCAGTTATACCTCTCTCCACCATTCTCTTCAAAGGCACCACTGAAGTTCCATCCAGTCTAATAACTCCATCAATGAAACATTTACTAAACACCTACTATGGCTGGGCACTGAGCTATGACTGAGGATAAGGAGATGAATGAGATACAGTCCTTGCCCTCAAGGGGCTCAGAGTCTACCTAAGGAGACAGACTAAAGACACATAAATATAATATCACATAATTGCTTACTCAGAGATATATGAAAAATTCTATGACACTCCAATGAAGGTGCCATCGATTCTTCAGGAAGGCTACAGAAATGTGTTAGAATTGAGCTGGGCACTGAAGAATCAGCTCACGAAGTGGGTGTTGAGCAGAGGGGTGGAAGGGCCCAGATTCCAGAGGGCTGGAGCATCATGCGGAAGGAAGAGCCATGGTATGTGACAGCAATAGGACTGGCCACTGTGGCTGGACAGCGTGGTGCTCTTGGAGGAGAGAATGGGGAAGAGGCTGGGAAGGATTGCTGGGGCTTGGCTGCAAAAGCCCTGAGTGCGACCATAGCCACCATCACTCCCTCTTGACCAGGAGAACCGCAGGGATGGACGGAGGCTGGTGCAAAATTGGAAGGAGATCCGCTACTGCCCTAGACTGTCCTCCTACCCCATGTCTGAGCAAATATCTGCCCCACAAATACACCAGAAGATGTAGGGCTATCAAAACTTAATGAATTAGTAATATAATTACTTTTATGATTGAATTCTAACAGTTCTTTACGTATTCTGGATAAAGTCCCTTATCAGATATATGATTTGCAAATATTTTGCCCTATTCTGAGGGTTGTCTTTTACTTTCTTGATAGTATCCTTTGAAGCACAGAAGTTTTTAATTTTGATAGTCTTATTTGTCAATTAATGCTAACGATTTTAAATAAATCATAGATCTTCAGAAAATAGAGCATGAGCCAACTTATTTTTTTTTTACTTTGTCTTTTTAAATTATCTTTTTAAATGGAGATAAAATTGACATATAACATTGTATTACTATTAGGTGTACAAGAGCCAGTTTCTTTAGGTAAGTCAAACTCTTCTAAATCTGGCCAGCAAAGTATGAAAGATGTCAGTTGCTGGAGTTTTAAACTAAAATATTTGAGTTTTAATTTCTCAATATGTATATTTTTAGGTAACCAGAGCACAGATCTGCACCAAATGAGCAGTAAGATTTTCTGAATATGAGATCTGAAATTGTTACTGTCTCAAATTTAGATTCCAGGTTTTTGGTTATTGTGTTCTAAAACCTTTGCCTTTTTTTCCTCAAGAGTCAGTTAGCATCTAGCTCCCAATATATAATGTAGAATTAACAACTTAAGTCAGATATTAGCTTCTAAAAATTATGAAGCTTCACCCCAAACTTGATCTACTAAAAGGCCAATTTAAAAAAATGTTATCACATTTACTATCACTCTCCTAAAGAGAAATAACCAGCTCCTGTCTGAAAAAAGGAGTACAAAAAGCACAGGTAGAGGCAGGTAGAGAAGGAAGGATATAGTTTATGTTTAGAAGCCAATTCTGTTTTCAATTAACGGCTGAATTAGAACTGGGTCTCATTCATCTCTGTGTGCTCAGCATGGTGCCTGGCCAAGAGTAAGTGGAATAAATGTCTGTGAATGAATGACTGAAGTAGGCCAACTAATTAATTCTACGGCCATTAATGGCCTAATTCAGTAAGCACCACTGCTGGGTTAACCACCATCTTTCTCAGATCTCTTAATTCAAGGCAGCCAGATGCTAGTATACAGCAACCCCCTTTTGATAGCACCCCCTTTGGATAACTTTCCCATTAGAGTTAATCCTCGACAAACCCCAATTTAGTGGCGTCACTTTAGAAGAATTCTTTACTCCTATAAACATTACAAACTATTCACAAGAGTTATCCATACTTGAACAGCTATTCTTGGGGGCTATTCTCTAAGGGAGGTCTAGAGAACCTCAACTTTCCTGCCTTATTTGAGGTCGTCTTTTGAAGACTCTTCCTGTGGATCCTGAGCAGTGGCTGCTCCTGCTTCTGAACCACACTGCTGCCTGCCCTTCACCCTTCACCTCTAACCTTCCTGCACTTGTAGAATGTCAGGTATTTCAGGGCAATGTTCGCACACGTTTTGGTTTTAATACCTAATCAGATGAAACACCATTAAATTTGTTTTGATAATTATTAGCTAGTTATCATGCACACACAAAAGTATCTTCATATACGGGACACACAGGTTGAAGGTTATTAGAATCAGCATTTGCCCAAGTATCAAACTTTTTCTGTCTTTATGCTGGCAAGTGGCAGTACAAGCTGCTCACTTCTTGGATATGGCTGACAACTCTCAAGGGCCATGGAGTGGCTGTGTGAATTCCCAGTAGGTGACTTCTGGCTCAATGCGGTCTCCAGGTGGGTGTAGTTCTTTATTTGGCTGCAAATTTTGGCAACCATTGACCTTTCTAGTTGCTGGAAAAAGACTAGTACATTCAAATCTTTGTAAGTAGATTTAACTCTAAATCCTTTAAAACCTTTCACGAAACATTTTAAAACACTAGGTAAAGAGAGACTCACCAACACATCCATCTAAGGGATTCTGCACATAACGGTTCCCACACGTCACAACAGCTCATTGGGGAATAAGGTCTGGGAACACAGAATCTTGCTAGATACCACATTCTTAGCCCTTGAAATACCAAAGGCATTACAAATTCTGGCACTTTTAAAAGAAAGAGAAAAATTCTCAAGATGAGGTCTCTATCCCTTTTCTAACATTCTAAATGATACAACTTTCCACTCTGATGATGGTCCCAAAAGGTTATTTTTGCGCTTAGTTCATTACTTGGGCAAACTAATGTATGAGACATCAGAGGAAATATCATATGTGGAAGGTGTTATTATTACTATCATCATCATCTATCAGCCTGGAGTTAAGACATTGTTTAAAAATAATAGCGTATATATCATGTAATATTGTATATGTCACACTCATAGCCATTTTGTTTCTTCAAATAAGTCCTTGTACTCACTCTAGTTGAGTTGTCATCTTAGCTACTGTGATGAGAAGCTACCTATATATATATATGTTTCTATATATTTCTTGGCCTTCATTTCTGGCTCCTACCATGTCACCCTAATAAGCTAATTTTCCAGTCCTTCGGAGATCATTCACTTGCAGGATTCTCACTGTACTTTACAAATTCACTTTCATTCTCTCTCTCTCTCTTTTTTTTTTTTTTTGTGAGGAAGATTGGCCCTGAGCTAACATCTGTGCCAATCTTCCTCTGTTTTGTATCTGGGATGCCACCACGGCACGGCTTGATGAGTGGTATGTAGGTCTGCGCCCAGGATCCGAACCTGCAAACCCTGGGCCGACAAAGGGGAGCTAGTGAACTTAACCACTATGCCACCAGGCCAGCCTCACTTTCATTCTTCTTTCTGGCACCCAGACAGCCTAAGTGACCAATTCTAAGACAAGTAAACTGAAAGGGCTGTGCATGTGTCTGCTGTGGGAACCTGCTGGAACACTGTTCAGCTTTCCGGACTCTTTAAGTGCTTTTATTCCAAAAGATAAATGAATATTTTGAGGGGACCTTAGAATTGGCAGCATCTAGAATTTCATGACAGAGTTTCCAGATTGCTCATTCTTGCCTAAAACTTCAATAACAGTTATGGTTTCCTTCAGCAAGTGTCAAGTACGCATTTACATCATAGCAACTCATATCTATAGCAAAACATGGAAGATTCCCTTCAAAGAGACTTAATGTATGTAGCCCTCCTGTTCACAAATCTGATTTATACTTCACGGAGACAGAACGTAATGTCTAACAGTATTTCAAAGGGGAGGGAAGAGAAACTCAGCAAACATGGTACAAAGCCCCAAATGAAGTGAAAATAGTTTTTCCAAATCTCTAGACATGCACTTGTCCAAATGACCCAACAATGATATATGAATATAGTATGAGAGAGAAGAAATAAAAACGCACCCCAAAACAAGATGGACATTACAGAAAGGGGATGGGGAAGCCAGTGAAATAGAGAGACAGCCTGTGATGTGTGTGTCAGTTTTACACCCATGCAGGCACCCTCAGCTCCAAAGACGCTGGAGGCCTGGGCCACATGCATCAGAAACAAGGACCAGGAAGTGGATTGGGCAACAGGAGGCTGGGTTTCTGGCTGCCAGGGTGATAAAGGGTCCCCTGCTTCTAGCTACACATTTCTGAGATGGACATCCTACTCTGGGGTCCTCAAGCTCTTCAGCTTACATTTGTTTTAAAAATAACTTCCCTGAGATCACAAGATAAATGACAAGCTCCAAGATAAAAACTAAATATTCGAATGAAGGGCCATGGAAAACCCTGGGAGACTGTACCCCATGTTTTCTGAAATGGCTATAAGTTCCCTCTGTGCTGAAATTGCAAGTGCTAGAGAGGCCTTCCATGTAAATGGATGCATGCTTTTCAAAATAACTAAGAAGTAATTCTTTGGAGAATAGCATTTAGCTATTCAACTATAATAGGCTTTTAAAGCAATGTCTTTAATATACAAATTCGCCATGATTTATTTTGTAGTTTAGCAAAAAGCTTATCTGATTTTAAAACTGAGCATATACTGTTTTGTAGATTATATTTTGCAACTGAAGTATACAAACTATTTCATACGAACAAACAATAGGCATATGTCCAGTAAAAAGAAAAGGGGAGAGGATCTATCAGATGTCTTTAAGTGTAAGCTCAGGGTCACCCTAATTCCTCTTGGCCTAATGCTTTTTGTAATTTAAACTCATAATATCTGGCTGTGTCAAAACCCTCAAATTCAGACTAAAACCAAAAAAGAATGTATAGCTACATTCTTAATAAAGCATCATCTAGACACATAGAGATGCTGTAATTTTTATAACTATTTGGCATTTTTACTAAAAAGTAAAAATCTGTTAATTTTGTAATTTAAATGTCTCAAAGTCGCTGTTCCTCTTAGCCCCAATAAGAATGCAGTTTTCCAGTTAAAAAGAGATGGAAAGTCAAAGTTTGCTTTAAAAGTTATATTTCATGTATATTTAAAATGAAACACACATATACCTAATAGGAATGAGGGATGAGAAGGCCTGGGGTCTGGTGCAGGTTCTGCCACTTCCTAGCTGTGAGCCCTTGGCTGGGTCACTTAACCAGCGCCCCCTGCTCTTCATATCCCCCCGGGCGTATTTCACAGGGATGCTGAGAATGGGGGTGGGGGAGGGGAATCACAGACAGATGTAACTGCGTGCTTACTACACACCAGGGCACTTTACTTCACACCCCCTACTGACCTAGAAGAGGTTTTATACACAAGGTAAGTGACACTCAAAAGGTCAAGTAAACAATGCAAGGTCTCAACAGCTAGCAAGTGACAGAGAATATTCAAACCCAGGACTCCAGTGTCTGCTTGGGGTTCCATCTCCCCATAGGCTGTTCACAGACACAAGATATTGTGAGTCTTGATGTTTTGTGACGTGTTATTTGTACAAACTTTGAATAACTTTACTGGGCACATGACATTGTTCTTCTTACAAAACGTTATCTCTTCTGAAAGATGAAACATAATAACTGAACAAGGCAGTTTACATTTTAATGCATTAAAAAGTGTATTTTCTCTTGCATATAAGAAATAAACAAATAAAAAAATCTTAATTTGGTCAAGGGCTTCTATATCAAAGTCTCTTTAAAATACACCTCTGAATTTTTTTTCAATGATTTCTGATGGTTTTATAAACATTCTTTAAAGTATCCTCTTGACATCTAGCTAATAAAAGGTATTTTCCCAAAAAATACTAATTAGCAGTAATAATTTTAAATAATCTGTCAAGAATTTTAGAAAGTGCTGTGCTTACTGGGAAAGAGTGATTTCTTCACTAATGGCAAATGATGTGTGCCTTCACTAAGCATGTCAGCAATATTATTTTTACAGTACAGAAAATGCTAAAACAGCACACTTATAAAATAACTGCATACTGATGAGTATAGTACATTTATATTTTAGGACTCAAAAATCCAAGTGAGCAGAAAGCAAATAGCTTGGGTAGACGGAAATGAAGGTTCGGTCAAGGAGAACAACACAGAAGCTACTCGATAGAAGCATTAGTGATGTGAGCACTTGGAACTCAGGATTAGAATCCTGTGGGTCTGTTTTAAGACCCATGACAACATCTGTGTTTGCCTGTTACTCCCTCCTTCAGCTATTTTCGTTAATTAATTTGGTTCAAATCAAGATGATGGAAAGAGATAGCCTCCTTTTGGGAGCTTATACTTATTTTAAATTATGGCCCCTTCATAATCCCTTCAGGGCTCTTGGCTCTCCCAACCCGTGGCGGGAACAGGAACTCCGATTGAGGACTGCTACAGAAGCGTAATGGACAATGAGGAAAACAATGGGAATGCCATAAAGGGAATGGGGAGAAACGTGGGGCAAGAACAGAAAACAGAAGGCAAAGTCCCTCTTCCCCATCATGCAAAAATCAGGACAAATCAAAAGAAGATTCCTCTAAGAGCTGGCTCAAGGAGAGAAATTTAAGTTATGTTGCCATAGATCTTTTACACTGTCCAAAAGTTTTAATATTGTGAAGTGGTTAAGTGGCTTATCACCATTTAGACAACTTTTGGATATTTGTTGCTAAATACCGTTGTGTTTTGCTGAGCCATATCACATACCCAAACCAGGAAAATATCCCAACTATATATTATATTTTGCTTTCGACACAGAGAAAAACAAAATAATAATATATATTTTTCTAAGCAGTGGATAATAAATCTTATGGTCTTAAACGTACTTCCTGTTTCTTCATCTAGAGCCCTTAGAAGTGACATATTTCTCCTAAAGAGAGATGCCATGCCAGTTCTAAGACACTCTTGGGTGTAGTCATGACACACGCAGGCATGCTGAGAGGTCCAAAGCTCGGAGCTAACTCTTGGGGATGCACCTTATTAGCCTTCCCAAGGTTCTAATAAATGTCCACTACGCAGGGTGCTGCCTGAGAAGCCTGCCTCCTTACCTTTGATATGGGGAATGAAGTGGTGTCGAAAGGGGGAGTTGGGGCGGGAGTCGCTGTGGGTGGAGCTGAGGCTGCTGGTGCGCAGGTGGGACAACCTCTGCACACCAGGAGACAGCAGCTCTGTGCGGCAAGGAGTCAGGGGCAGGGCAAGGTGGAAACAGAAAAGAAGAGCAGATATTAACACAGGAGCAGGGACAACGGCATCGTTCCGAGGGAAAAAAAATAAAGAACGTTAATCAGGAGTCTGAAAAAGGAGGAAGGAAGAAGGGTTAAGAATGCAGCTGCTAAGGGTTAGGCAAAGTGGGGAGGATTTGCAAAAAGGTTGAGGTCGGTACAGAGTCACCCTCTGAGAATAAACGGCTTTAGTGAGAGGAAGGGGCACCAGGACATTCCCTGTCAGGATGATGCCAGCTACCG
The DNA here is from genome assembly GCF_021613505.1 of Equus quagga. Classification (NCBI taxonomy): domain Eukaryota; kingdom Metazoa; phylum Chordata; class Mammalia; order Perissodactyla; family Equidae; genus Equus; species Equus quagga. The sequence goes on from NC_060268.1 coordinate 167,739,879, forward strand.
TTGTTGAGCTAGTAGCAGGCACAACATTTAGGCTCAAAAACAGCTGTTTTAGAAAAGCACCTGACAAAACAGAACCCTCTGAAACACACGTGAAAATAAAATGACAATCATTTCTAGAAGCTTGAAAAGAAGTACTTATGCGTAAGGGTCAGATTCTTCTTTTCAAGCTGCAAACTTCTCCCCCTGGAAGTTTAATTTTATTTTGCCTACAGAGGAAAACCTGTCTGTGTCCCCTGGGTGACAAGAGCTCTTGTGATCCTGAGAATTGTGTAGTGGCAGCTCTGGGGAAGTGGAAACTTGGTTATCTCGGAAGAAGAATGCACCATTAAAACTCAACCCAGACCTGAGGGGTGCCCCTCATCACCTGGCATCTAGCGGAGATGGGGGGGTGATCTGAGGTGTTCTACACTGAGCACAGCTATGCTATCAGAACCCCCTTTTCGCTTTGGAAGAGTAGACCTCGAAAAAATACTAATAAACCCTAATAACTGGCATCATGCATATGTGTAATATATTGTGGAGGGAAAGGAGGAGGAGCGCTTGGAGTGGGGGATCTTCTGAAGGTTATTGGCATCAGAACCATGGAACAGACTAAAACTTCCTAGTGCTCAATAACGGTATGATCTTTAGGGAAACAATGTCCCTGACTGAGCCCTCTCTCGCTATGCAGGGCTCTCTGGAACAATAATTTCCCTGCAACCCACGTCCCATGTCACTATGACAAGTGTGGCTGGACTTGTGTGTTACTGACTGGAGACTCAGTGACCTCTGCATATGCCCATATGTAGGGGCGGCAGCATAAAGGATTTCTTGTCACCCAGATAGACAGGGCTTAACTCGAGACCCAGGTCCAGTGCACAAATAAAATGAAAATCGTTGTAGATGAAGAAAGAAAGGAATTCATTTCCTGAAAATTCTCATTTAACGTAACAACAAACAGTGAGTAAATATTTATGAGCCTAGAGAAAATTATACCTTTGAAGGATCAAATAGTAAAAATTCAAGGCTCTACAAGCATTAAATCCATGGCTTTAAAGAGAAGATTGCAGCCTTTGTATATTCTGTTCATTTCCTTTGGTTTTATTTTATAAAATACGTTAGCATATGAATGGGTTTGTTCTCATTAGCCTGTGCAGAAGCAAGAAGCTTAAAATGAAATCTTCATAGATGTACATCATCACTACCAAGTTTGTTTAGAAGGCCAAAGTCTTTCTTTGTGAATCTATTTCTCAGAGCTTCCTGGATCTGTGCTGGCATTCTTTCCCTACTCCACGTATGAGACACCCACTAACAGCAGCAGGGACTAAATTCTGCGCAGATAAAGGTCAACTGAAGTCCACAACTATTTAATATTCTCTACCGCAATACATCTCTAATGTTTTTCTGTTTTCCAAGTCTGATTCAAAATCTTAGGGTTGGAAGGGATCTTAAAAGTCATCAAACACAACCCTGAGGTTGTACACAATACTTCCTTCTAGAAGGTGCTTAGCCAAACATGCTTAGTAATACCACATGCCAGGATAGGGAAAACATAATAAACCCACAAATAAATGCTAATACTGGATTTTAGATGACGCTGATATGCCTAAAAAGCACATCAAAATATTTTCTTTTGGAGATCTTCATTTTAAGTCTCAAAGTGAGGAGATTTTCTTCAAGTCTAAAAAAAAAAACTCCCTTCCTTCTAGTCATTCACTGTCAAAATGTAATTATTTAATAAATCATAATGAATACAACTATAAAATCACTCGTTTCAACAAAAGATAGAACACAAAACATAGTTGGATATGAGTTTCTTTTCTTTTCTAGGAGAGGGGTAGATCTATTTGGTAGCCAGACTTTTTAATGCACTATCAGTGGGAAAAAAATCACAGAGAAACACAGATTATTATACAGAATGAATCCTAGGAACAGATGCCCTTACCGGGTCTGTGAAAATGCTGGGGAGAGCGAGACGTGGTTGGGGTATAGCTGTGGCGGCTGTACCCGGGGGAGTTGATGGAGCCCTGGCTGGTGGAGCGGTGGATCATCCGATCCCGAACGTCCTGGTACCCCTGGGAACAGAGAACGAGAAAGCAAGAGAACAAAATGTACATTCAGGTTATCAACACGTTCAAGTAAAATCGAGTTCCACAAAAGTTCCCAGGACCTATCATGTCTACGTTTTAGGGCCATATTCCTTAACTATGTATGCAGACAAGCATTCCACGGTTAATGCATTTTGTTCAAAGTCTGCAGTACTTGCATTTATCAAAATTTTAAGATGTAAAAATTATAAACCCCAATGTTGATAGAGCTCTGGGAAAAGGGAATAATTCCAATGACCACTTTTATATTGTGCTTTTCAGTTTTACAGAGTGCGTTCATGTATATTTTATCAGATTTGCATAATAAGGAAGGTAGAAAACATGGAATTAGCTCCCTTCTCCCCTAATACAGACTGTTTCAGAAGGCTCCAAGCAGGTGAGAGACTGTGTGCAGGGGTGTAGCTCGTACAGGCAGAGCCTGCTTCAGAACCAGCCTCCAGACTCTAATCTCACCCCCCACTCTGACCACCAACTCACACTGTCCACAGCACTGATCTGGGGATATTTCAAGTTGATTTTCCTGGAGAACATGCTGGTGGTGGCCTCAAACCCAGTAATTCTACTCCCAATTATTCCAAGGGAAACATATTCCAAGGAAATAATAAAAAATAGTCTTTAAATGGAAAAGTATAGTCAAAGATATTTATAATACCACCATTTATAAAGACAAAACTGTGTATTACATGCTCAACAAATTGGGGAATGACTAAGTACATTATAGTATAGCAATGCAATGGAATACGATAGCACCACTAATATGTCACCTACCTCCACATCTAGAAAGGAATATATTAGGTATTAAATACAAAAAAATCACACACACACCAACATAATACAAAACTGTTAAAACAATTAGAAGAGTACAAGGAATGTTTTAAATTTTAGCAATTTGATGTCTTATGAAGTTTCCACTAGTGTATGCTGGGTCAGACCTTGGTGCCAGACCACACTCAGATTTGGGTCAGTCTGAGCTTGGGCCACTAGCCTCAAAGCTACCCCTCAAGGGAAGAATTATGCAGGGGCACCAGAAAGTACTTCTATGGTTTCTGGTCACCAAGTAGGTGGTCAATGTTGCGGGAGGGCAAAACCAAGCACCTAATGAAACCAGAGGGTATGGGGTGAAGGAGTTGTTTCATTTTGCAGATCAGTACCATCAGCTTCCTGAAGAACCTTTACTCAAATGGGTTGTGAGAGTAACTAATTTGGGGGCTGCCTTTAGTGTTGAATGCTGCAGAGTGGACAGGCATGTTTGGGCTGGTAAGGGACCCATGGCTCACTAGTGTACAATCACCGATGGCTCTATGTGAACCAGACACTTAGCAGGTTATCCCTGAGGGAACAGCCAGCCTGGTCGACTGGATAAAAGCCACTGGAAGGTCTGTTTACCCTGAGAAGGAGGAGAATAATATTGATTTTAGACTTAAAAGGAATGGCCTCCCAAGACGATGGCTCTGCTTACAGAATACGCTATGACCACTCTTGCCATTTCAGATGAACCAGTAGATTAGGATGCAGATCAACTAATTATGGACGAGGGGAGAGAGCCCCACATCGGCACAAGCAGCTTCACTCTCTGCAAACCCTTTCCTGCCACTTAGAGGCACAGGTTCCCATCAGCGTAAGGCTGTTTTCACCCCCCAGACTCCATTTAAAAAGAAATTTCCTGCTGTGTCTTATAGTCACATCACACAAGTAAGGGATCCTGCATTCATCATAACCTTGCACAGTTTTTCTGTTCTTTTGTTTACTGTCCTTTTTAAAAAATTCCAGCCTAGGAAAGGTCCAAATAACTCCCCAAATCCACCCATTATAATTTTCAACAATGGCACTTACTTCTGCTGATGGAGTAGGAGACAAAGTCCTTGGAGACTAGAAGAATAAAAGAGAATTTAAATTAACTCGTTGTCAGTTTACTTAGAGTTGCTTATCAGAATCCCCTGGAAGCACTATCAAAGTACAGATGCCAGCCACCTCTAGCGCATCTCCCATCTTCTGATTCAGTAAGTTGAGAGCGGGGATCAGACTGGTACACATGACAAAGCTCCTGGGAGACTTTGCACGTGGCTCTGCTGAAGAACCATGGTTTTGAGAATACGTTGTGATGCTTTAGGTGTTTAAGTTAGACAGACTGGAACTATTTCCCTTAGATGCTCAAGCCATGCTCAGTTTACTATTATGAGTTACAGTGTCTGCTGAAATACAGAATTTTGTAAACATGGTTGTTGACTAAATTTTAACCACAGCAATCACATAAAATAGTTTGATGACTAAAATAGGTGTGTGATGACTAGGTCTGTGGTATCCTGCCCTGGTGGCCTTGCCAACCTCCTCACCATTCACCTTCTGGTTTCCCTCCTTCCAGGCACACAGGCTTCCTTGGGGCAATCAACAGACCAAGCCCTCTCTCACCTCAGGGCCTTTGCACTTGCTGCCCCCTCTGCCAGCAGTGCTTTGCACTCAGACACCAGCAGGGCTCAACTCTCCATTTTCAGTGAGGTCTCTCCTCAACTGCACCACCACCCAGTGCCTTCTGTGACCCTCCAATTTAACAACCAACTGGGCCCCGGCATGCGTTCTCCTCACTCTGCTTCGTCTTCCTCACAGCACTCTTGCTCTATAAAATCAGATTACATCCCTATTTGTTTATCGTCTGTCTCCCACATTACACTGCAGGCTCCAGGAGGGTAAGGACTCCATTCATTTCCAACTAAGTATTCCCTGTGACTATGGCAGCTCCTGGTACATATTAGGCCAGGTCTGCCCCCGCTAACAGCAGGCTTCTGGATTCACCCTACTCATGCCTTCTGAAGGCACAAATGGCTACACAGAGCTTCAAGTGTACTCTTCCAGTGTTTCTAAAATGGCCCGATGTGGATTCTATGAAAGAAGTGTTAATAACTAAAGGAATAAATAATCAAATAGCTTGTAAAGTTTTCTAAGTTGCAAGGCCCATGTGTGTGGGAAGAGTGCAGTAATATGCCTGATTTCTGATCCGGGGGCATCTTCCCACCAAGATTCTATGCTCAGGGAAACTGGCAGGTCATCATTCCAGGTTATGACAGTAACGATGCTGGTTATGAAAACAGCCAGCACTTTTATTGAGCACTTATTCCATGCCAGGTACTGTTCTAATCTAAACATTTCACTTAATTCTTACAGAAAACCTCTTAGGTAGGTACTATTATTATCTTGAGTTCATAGAGAAGGAGATTGAAATATGTACTTTTCCCAAAGTCGTATGGTTAGTAAATATGAGAGTCTGGTTCCAAACCCAGAAATGTTTACTTCAAAGCCCAAACTCTTGAGTCATGTTTTACTGCCCAACATGGAGCCACTGGAAAGCACACAGAAATACAGACACTCTCCCGCCAAGCCTCCTAAAACAACTCACCTCCCCCTTGTTTGTATGATTTGAACACTAGGAAATTCTCATCCATTTGCTCCAGGACTAGCTCCTGTGCACTCTGCTCAGGAAGCTTCCTTGCCCTTTATCCCTTATGAAACTCTCCAGGGCCCAATGGCAGCTAAACAACGCAGGCCAGTCAACCTGCGCTTGAGAGCTGTTGCAGGTGCAGTTATAGCTATGTGACCACTAGGTGGCACTACAGGAAAACGGATACCACTTCCTGCCCAATGGACCGTTTCACTGCTGAGCTACCGCTCTGGAATAAAACCCAGATTGGACAATAGATAAATAAAAACAACAATGTATATTATAATTATAAATGAATATAAACATCGTCATAAAACGATAAATATTATATATATTATTCAGAACAAATTAATAGAATTTTTCATGCCTTTTCTTCATCTAAGACCTCAAAGCACCGTGTGATGCTATAGATAGTTTACAGTCTGTTTTAACCTTGCTTGAATGGCTGATTTTGATCCACTACTTGGGTAACATCTGATTGGACTTAAAGCAGTCTACAGATGATTCTAATTAAAAAAAATTAAAGGGGAAAAACATTTAGACTGAGTTGAATAAGCCAAGGGGAACAGACCAGAGCCCATGGGACCTGGGTAGGGGGTGACAGCAGGGAACCCCAACCCTGAGAGAGAGAGGGAAGGGGAGGACCTCAAGGGGCTGAGAGGCTTGTGCTCCAGTCTCTGGATCATTAACGCGGGGAGAGCATTAATAAGCCCCAAGAAGAAACGTGAAAACAACAGTAGTAGCTGTGACTTGCTGAACATTTACGATGAGTCTGGTTCCCTGCTAATTGCTTTAATAGATTAGTTTATATAGGCTAGCTTTAATAGATAATAAATTACCTAGATATTATATAGATATTAATCTTTAATAGATAGTTTATTTAATTCTAACACCCTATGAGGTAGATTCTGTCTGTTTTTCAGATGAGGAAACTAGGTCAGAATGCTTGTCACATGGCCAAAGTCACACAAACAGCATGTGGAGCCCCTGGGTTGAGCCCAGAACCATGGCTGGTACCACTATGCTATACTGTGGTCCCCAATCTCTCTACTCTCTCTGTTCTTGCACATTCTAACTATCTTAGGATGCTGAAAACTGCAGCTGTCAAAATTTAGGGTGTACACTCTCTCTCCTCATGATCCCCATGAATATATTTCAGCTTGTCTCAAGACCAAGACCCCCCAGGGGACCCTCCCTCCCTCATTCCCTGTGCCCAGCTCACAGACTCTCCCCTGACAACTTCAGCTTCCTTCCCAGAATGCTGGCTCTGCTCTCCTACAACCTGATCCTCACGCTTATTCATCCTCACTGTTGGTTTCTGTGGTTGGCCTCTCCCACCTCTCGCTAACCTCCTGAGGGCAGGGATGGTGCCACAGGCTTTTTAGTACCTCAAAGCACCTGGGATGGAAGCCTGCAAATAGTAGGCAATCAAAAGGACCACCTGATTTATTCTGACTCCAATCAGTAGTTTTATACATGTAACAAAAGAGAAGAAAGTTGTCGTACAACTCACAACTTCTAAGAATTGATTACCTCTCCCAGGCTCTGTCTGTCCTGTTTGTCATCATAGCCCGAAGAGTAGAAATGCTCATAGGTAATAAGATCTGGACGTTCAATATCATAAATTGCCTTGACCTTGGGAATGGCTGCTAAATCCTTGTAATCCAGGATTTCGTTGTCCACTTTTGCCTGGAAAAGTTAAACAGAAAGAAAAATTACTCTATAGTCTCATTTCTTCAGGGAACTATTGTCAGTGCATTTCATGTCTTGCTCAAAAAGTGAAGACCTTAAAAATAAACAAAGACCAAAACACTTTGCTTAGCACGGTCATACTTTGTAGGAAGTTGCCCATTTATACCATTTATTGATTGTTTTTAAAACCAAGTCACCAAAAGCTTAGGAAAAGACTATGCAGCATTCATCAAGTAGAGAAAACTGTAAACCTTTAGGATAATTTCCTAAGTTTATTACGGAAAAGGAAAAGCTCAAACAGATGGTCAAAAAATCCTCCCAGATGGCTAAAAACAAGAACTGCATGTCTAATAAACTAAATATTTAAATATCTTTGTGGCAGAATTTAAGAACACTCAGTATCAGCATTATAAAATGTAGAATTAACCTCTAATATCTGTATGCATGTTAGGCACAACAGTTTTTTAAGTCCTGCATCATGTCACTGCATTTTACGGGTCATCTACTCGATCACACCACTGATGGTCACGTTCACTTATAAATTTAATTATCTGAAGGAAAACGTGATTGAGAATGCTGATCTACAAAAATGAAAATCGGATCTCACAACAGAAATAGAAATCCTCTGAATTAGCTTCTATTTTGGATTACCCATTGCACTCTGACAATCTCCTACCTTACCTGTCCCGAAAAGGTCTCTTCCAGAAGTAGATACTTACATAGATAGTGTGACCTGGCGAGCCAGGGATACTGGAGCCTGGTCTAGAATAAATGCTTTCCGAGGAAGTCCTGGTGGGCTGTAAAATAAACAGTGACTTGTAAGATTTCAGACCCTGGCTTCAGAATCCGGACTGGCCTGAGTCCCTAAGCTTTACTAAAAAACTAAGCTGGTTAAAAAGGAAAGATTTGTGACTTTTGTGATGAAAGGCCAATACAGCCTAGAAGGAAAGATAAATGAAAACTAGTTGTGCAAGCCAGCCTTGAAAATGCATTTGGGGTCTTCCTTTTTACCTGCTCTTCCTTGTTCCCCACAAGGCCTTCTGGCTCTACCTTCGCACACATTTCTCTCCATCTCCATTCCCAGGATCCTGGCCCCAGTCATCACCTCGGCTCGCCTGGACTACTGCAATGGCCTCCTCTGTGGGTTTCCTGTCTTCACTCTTGCTCTCTTCAAATCCACTTGGCACCCACCAGCCAGAGAAGGCTTTTAAGGACATAATTTGGACTGTCACTATCCTGTTTTTGGCATCAGTGTCCACTTAGAATAAAACCACATCTCCCAGACCTCAGGATTTTGTCCCTGCCTTCCTCTCCAACTCTATCACTCTCTAGCCCCCATCGCTCATGGGACACGGTGCCCGTCCCTGCTTCAGGGTTCTTAGCCTTGCTGCTCCCTCTGCCTAAAATGCTGTGAGCTCATTTCACTTGGCTGATATTTTTCCTCCTTCCATCTTGGCTTAACTATCACCTCCTCAAAGAAGCCTTCCCTAATCTTTCAATGCAGAGTTGGTTCTCTCTGTTATTTTCTCTAACAAAATTTGTAACTCCAGATTTACTGGTTTCCTTGCATCATGTCTACCTCCATGATTAACTTTAGTTATGATCTCTGTCCTCATAGGGCTTATTTTTTCACCACTGACTATGCCCAATGTTTTGCACAGGTACTCAGAAGACATAAATGTTTGTTGAGGAAATGAGCTAGAATTTATTACTTGTAAACAAATACTCAGTTTGTGGACAGTTGACTCATGTTAATGACATGATTTGAACCTAGCCTCACGGAGAGTCACTGAAGTAAGCTTAGTGGTCGGCCACTGGGGAAGGTAAAAGAAATGGGACTTTATAATATATGCTTGGAGAACTCTGAGGGCGAGTGGTGGTCACAGGAGTGGGAGGGGAAAGTATAAGCCAGGATTTACTGCCTCCTACCTCTGCTTAGCATATTCTGGAAAGCTCTGCAAAGAAAACTGAAGGCCTAGTCTTTTTGGAAGACCTGCTCCCCTCTGTGCAGCTACTTCTTGGCGAGGATAATTTATAGTTCTAAGTCGGGGATAGGACCTTTTCCTCTTCGGTACTGTTTCTACCCATATTTGGCACCTTGAATGTGAGTGTAACAGAGCCAAATGAGCTCCTAAAAACAAGGATGCTGCAGCACTACATAATTCCTATCTGAAGCAAGGAAGGCCAACCCACCCGGCCAGTTCAAGTCAGGCGGCCATTAGACTCACTGGAACAGTGAGAAGTAACTCATCGGGGAGACTGAGAGCAATCACGCTCAGGCAGCGTCTCCAGGATCTCTGAGCTACCAGGGTGGTGGGTTGGGGAAATCACACTGTGAACTGATAGAGGTGAGCCCGGCTCATCGCTTCTGCTCCTCCTCCCCAAGACCTGCCACACACAAGCACTTGCCTTCTAGAATGACAATTTTCCAATCACAGGCATATCTCAACGTGAGAAAATTCCTAATTCTGAGTATACTGAAAAAGAAAGTATTTACATAATAACACTACTCAAAAAGTGCAATTCCTAGATCCATTCCCCAATCAAAACACAGAAGTGACACAACCAAAGTGCAGCCCTCCTTTAAAAAGAGACGCCATCCCTTAATAAAGTTGAGCCAACATCCACCTCCGTGGGACTATTACTAATTACAGGGAGGCCGTCAGCTTCAAGTGGCCAGGATGTAACATTTGCCAAACCCAACACAAAAATGAAACCTCTTGACTAGCAACACAGGAATATTAACAGCAGCTAACATTTACTGCCCACTTACTATGTGGCAGGCCCTGTGCTGAGCTCTTCCCAGGCATGATCTCATTTAACCTTCTCAATAACCCCTTGAGGTAGGTTCTGTTACCACCCCTATTTTACAAATGAGGGAAAAGCACATGTGCACCAAGCCACAAAGGTAGGCAAGTGTGAGGATTTGGAGCCAGACACCCTACAGGCAGAGCCCAAGCTCTTAATCCCTGCACTAAATTTTCTCCCATATTGTAAGGCGAGTGTGACCATTTATCCCCTATCAACATAGCTTTGGGACAAACGAGGTGAAAGTAAAAGAAAAATATGAAGATCAACTAGCAAACAAGAGTGCCTGCTAACTGAAAATATTTTTATTGCCACCAGCAACATGAGAACCCCATACTAGCTCCCTGGGTTGGGGTGGGGCAGGAGAGGGTGTGCTCTAGCACAGTCAGATGTCTGCAGTTGCTGGTGTTGCTATGACAAAGGCCTGTTTTCATTAACAAGCATCTAGGACATTGCGTGAATAGCTGGAGTGCACGCTGAGCTTTGGGGTCTCTCCCACGTTACTCATCCGTATTTTTGCCAAATGTGGGTCAGGAACGCTTTCTTTCTTTCCTCTAACGACGCACCCGGGGATGGCTCTGAAGCGTTTTGTTCTCTCGTGTGCTGCACATGCTGCTAGGAATATAGCTGGAGGACAACACCAGCACATGTCAGGAAGCGGTCTTTAACGCTCTCTTCCAGGGATGACGAACGCTCTGGGAAGAAGAGGGCTCTTGGCCGACCTAGCCTGTTTCAGTTCAGTCTCTCTCTACCTTCCATCTTCCCTGGATTAAAGGATCCTGTGGGTTATGGAGGCTTTCTCGGAAGCACTTATCTTGTTCATGTACACTAAGAATATTGTTGGGCTAAGGGTTTTAAGAGTTGTCTGACAAACTGAATTCTTGTCAAGTCTCATTTGATTCTTTAAAAGTTTTCAGATCGGAATCACCTCCTATTTGCCTACACCTGTCCAGGGTTCTCTGATTCGAAAACAAATATTCTAGGTTTTTATAGTCAGTGTTCAAAGTCAAGTCAATGTTCACCAAAGCTGCCAATGCTCTGGTGCTTCCTAGAGAGATCACTCTGCCATGCGCATCTTTAGACTATTTAGGGCTGTTTGAGAAATGCTCAGGATGTCTCTTGAAGATTCAGAAGCTGCTCTTCTTTCATTGCATTTACCACTGTCTGCTTTGGCTGCATTCTGACCTCCTAACCTTACTCTAAGATCTACTTCCACAGGCATCGCGTTTATGGGTTGGGTTGCACTCTTGCTGAAATTCTTTCTTACAAGGGCCCTTCTTTGTTTTCCTGTCTAAAATGAAATAATGGGATAAAACACAACTCACTATAAAATAATATAGTGGGGTTAAAAGGCTCGCTTTGGAGTCATAACTTGGTTCAAATCCTGGCTCCACCAGTTGTGTGACATTATATGAGTTTTTCTTTTTCTTTCCTTTCTCTTTTTCTCTTTTAACTTTCTTGAGCTTCAACTTTTCTATTTACAGAATGGAGGAGAGGATGCTAACAACACCTATTTTATGGGGATAAATGAGACGATACATATAAAGCTTCAAGCACCTTGCCTGGCACATGGCAAGTACCCAGCACTGTCTGGATATTAGACTGGATTTCTTAGCCAGTTAATCTCAAATAATGAGGGAGAGTGCTGCCTCTGTTTTGCTTCTCATGATAGGATAGTCCTTTCCAATGTGAGTTACATAAACTAGACTTCCTTAGAGTTCTCTACAGCTACCACACTTGGATTCCTTCCCATCAGAACTCAGATATGTTAAGGAATTTATCACAGTACATGGGGCAGCAGTCCCACCTGAGTTGACAAATGTCCTTCCCCTTAAGAACTCCATGAAGTGATCCTGTATCTTCTTGAGATGGTGACTTCCTGCTTAGGTCTCGGCTCTAGTAATTAATGCCCTTCCGTGTCGGATGGCAAAGACCTTGCGCAGGCCCGTCGTATCTGCCAGGACACTTCCTGCTTTGCTGCCTCTTGAACTGTGCTCAAGCCTTACACAGCACACAGGGATCGTCTGCTTTTTGTCAGTCTCTAATGGCTTCCAAAATGTATTTGCTCACTCAGTAGAGATCAGAAGTCTCTCCCTTACGAAGACACTAAAATTACTTTTTAAAACTGAACTCTTATTTTTGAAGTTTTAATCCTAAATATTTAGAATTTTACATTTCCACTCTAAACATCTAGAACTCCAAACATGTTGAATTTTAAATGAACATCTTGTTTGTTATTGAAAGAACTCCTTTTATTCTTCTAGCTGTATTTTTTCCCCTAATTAATACACAACTTGCTGAGGGTCTCTGACGGCCAAGATATCTTCAAAAGGCACGAAGCTGTCTTCCAACAGCCCAAATCCACTCAAATTGCAACTCACCCTCCCTTAGAAGCAACAACTTATTGATATGCTTTCCCTCTTTCAAATCCCACTGATAGTTTCTTCTTTACCATTAACTTAACTTGGGCTGTAACCAAGTTTTACAGATGTTCCATATTTCCACAGATGATCCTTATGCACAATCATTTAACCTAAATTACCATTTTAACCCATTCAGATGTCTAGGTTAACAATAGTGACCCAATAATTATGAATTGAATTCAATAACCCAACGGATCAGCAGCCTTTTTTTCTGGAATTCTCTATAAGAGTTATGATGAACAAAATTACTCTCTTGCCTATATTATAAATGAAGATAATTTCAAATATTTATCCCCAAAGACATGCCCACTTCTGTTCTACAAAGAAAGGAAACAGGGATCTGTGACTAAGCTGTTAAAAGCAGTTGTAATTTACTTACTTTTCTTTAAGCACATTTTCCTTTATGTTTTGCAGGAAAAAAAGAACTTGAAAGCACAGATGGAAAAATTCAGTTCTTTCTTTTGATGCCATCTTTGGCAAAAAAAAAAAAAAGGCAGAGAGAGGAGTGGAGAAGGCACAGTAGATATAGAAAGGATCATAGACTGACTGTGAGCTCTCAGAGTATTTTGCCAACAAAATCAGGCAAATAATTTAATCCTTATTTTGGCAACAGGAGGAAAGGAGCCTTCAGTAGGAACTTTCTAGTTGGGTGTGGCTGTCCACACTCCATCTCTCATGCAGAAGGGGTCCATATATGACCTACATTTATTTCCCAGCACACCTTCACACTCACTTTTCATTTCAAAAGCTTTTTTATATGATTTCAAAAAGGTTTTTTATCCGCAAGAAAGAAAAGTAAAAAAAATCAACAGAGAGGTCTCACTAGAAGACTAGTGATTCACTGTAATGGGAACAACAAAAAAAATGGCATTTGATCACTAAGAGTAGATGTTTGGAAATGCATATCTTTTTGTTTTCTGTATGAAATCTTTTCAAAAAGCCCTCTAATGACATTGCATCTGATTTTTTCCCCTTTGCCTTGACTTTGCCCATCTGTCCTACCATTCAGAAGGGAAATTACACTGAAGAGATCTTTTTGTTTCCACTTCAGCTGTCATCATTCTTCAAATATTGACCATTAAAAACACTTACCAGAGCTCTGCCTGGCGAGTAAGTGGAGAAATGACATTTTCCACTTACTTTCATTCTGGGCCACCACGTACGCCTGGTCCCTTCTCAGAAGGAGAGTGCTGGAAAGCACTGCTGCGCCCACCCGCCCCCGACTCAGCAGGAGCAGCGATGCACGACTAAATTCATCTAATTTGCGCTCGTCCAAAGCCATGCTCTACAGAGGGAGAGAAACTACAGGCGACTGGCAACCAGATCAGGAAGCTCTTAGGAACACCTAGGGGACAACTACTGATATAAGGTGACTGCACCTTATACGAAGTGCTGCTGAGCATGACAGTACCTGCCTTGGGTTTTTGTGGAAGTTCACTAGACAGGGTGGTGGTAATAGCTGCAGAAGAAGGAATACTTTTAAAATCTGCATACACTGAATGTTCAGTGCTAAGTCAAGAAAGGGTGAAGCCATCTCCTTCGGAAAAAGAAATTCGTGTTTGAGAAGATGGAGGAGGGGCTCGTGGGCACACATTTCCTTCTCTGGAGACAGTTTCCCAAATGCCATCAGCCTTGATTATGGCCAAGAGGCCTCAGTGTCTTTGCAGTGTAAATCTTAACACCTATACATTCTGATGAATTGCAAAGACACACTAAATAGAATAAAATATTCGAACACAGCGAATGCTGAGAATAGAGCAAGATGTATTATAGCGACACTAATAAAACAAAAACCACCACTATTATTCCGTTGTTCTAAACATACATAAAGACACTAATTTGCTCCTTTTAAAAAAACATACACACAGTATTTGGTATATTATAGGTTTGCAAGTGCATATGTAATAATAGGTGAATGTTAGTTTCAAAAGAAAAAAAATCTCATGCCCATTTTGTATGGCAGTCCATTCATGCTTGAGCCTCCAAAGGCATAGCAAAGAAGCCCCTTTTTAGAATGAAAGCAAGGGATCCACTCCGGATTATTACAGATTTGGTCCTGGGAATATCATGTGCTGTGTCTAGAATGAATTGCAACAGGAATTACAAATGCTCAGTACTGAATTTTACCTATAGACAAAATCTGCTATTCACATAAAACTCTTACAAGTAAGTAAGACTGGAATATGTTTTTGTTAGGTAATTCTATTTTCATCAATTTCTTTTCCCTATGATTTAGCAAGAGGAAGGAAGGAACAATGTCAGAATATAAATAATAAAATGACTTTCCTCTCTTAAATTTGACTTTCCTCTATAGCAAAACCAGGGCTCATTTCTGGTGCATACCGTGCTAAACGTTCCTGCAAGGATTACAGTTTATCTAACAGCTAAAGGTGTTTGATATTATCTGGTGAAATGAGCTGCTGTATAGGCCACAGTATTTAAAAGATCAAAACATCTGTGTGACTTGAGAATTGCTTTGGAGTTTTTAGGCTACTTAAAGGTTCTAGTGAGCTGCTCCTCCATGGCCAATGGGTGAAGGAAGACCTTGTCAAATGGCTCATTTTCTCTGCCAGGTCCCAAGCTGTTTACAACTTTCTGTGATAAAGCTAAAGTTGACTTCATTGATATTTACGGCTGAATAATTGGAATCAGATGTCCTTTGTGAACAACAGAAGAGGAAGAAAGAAGTTATTAAAAACAGACCTCTCTTTCTTTCCTTTAACCTATCACTTCTCAAGACGCTCCACGGCTCTTAAACTTAAGGATCTGGAGTAAACCAAAACATTTCCCACTTGATGAATGTATTTTTCTTCATGTCCGGAAGATACATCACTTGGCTATACCCTTAGGCTAACAAAATAAACACCATTTGAGTTATGAAGTATACTTTTGGGGGAAAAAACCCAAAAACTATTGAAAAGGCAACTTCTTTCCAACTAGAGGTACTAATTCTGGGCAACACTCATTTGCAGTGGGTACAAGCTTTGGCTGTTCCTCTGGATTCATGAGACTGTAATTTCACTGTATGTGAAAACTCTGCCACTGGAGCTAAAGTTTTAAGACACAATGAAGATCATACAAGAAATACAAGTTGGAGCGTAACCCAACATCACGGCCAACACAACGCACCCACGGCCTGGAATCTGTAGTTAAGTCTTGTTGCTCACGACCTGCGTCGTCCTGGGTTGACTTCACTCTATAGATAAAGAAACTGTCTGAAAGGCTTCTTTCCACTCTAAAACTCTACTTCTATCTTTCAAGTCATTTAAAGAAAGAAGGTGAAGTTTTAATAAAAGTAGATGAAAACCAAAACTCTTCTCAACCTTAGTGCAGCTTTGGCAGGCACAGAAAAAAGGCACAGGAATGAAGCCCAGACCACGGTGCTGTGCTGCAATTTGAATTGTTAGCAGAGCTACAAAATGGGTTTCATCTGGTCAAAGATGGGATTTGGAAAGACACTTGTAATTTAACAGGTGAAGGTTTCACTGATTCTCAGAGACCCCCAAAGAAGGTCAACTACGTGCAGGGAACACAGTCTCCTGCCTCGCTGCTCATCTGGAGAGCTGGCCGAGTACTCTCCCTGTTTCTGCACAGGTCCCACAGTCATCTGCTCTCTTCCTTAAACACTACCAGACTTAAGCCAAGATTTAGTGCTCTCCTCCTCCTGTCTTCCCAGGTTTCTTGCTCTCTCTCCTCTTGTGGCATAGAGGAAAGAACATGAGTTATAGGCTTACAGAGACCTGGGTTCCAATCCTAGCTGTTCCACTTCCCGGTGAGGAAACTCTGGGGAAGTTCCTTAAATATGAATGGTCCCAGTCTCTGCATCTGTAAAAGGGGAATAAGGATGGCTACCTTAGAGGAATTCTTAGGGAGAGCAACTGAGAGTACACGTAAATCCTCCAGCCTCTGCAGAGTAGGTCCCTGATCTCATTTGTTTCCTTTCCCACTTCACTACTCCATTCTTGAGCCCAACCACTTCCTACCTGAGCACTGCTGTTCCCTGGCCCTATGCTCCTGCTGTTCTTTTCACCAGGCCCACCCCTTTCTTGTCATCTCCACATGTTCAAATCTCATCCAGCCTCCAAAATTCAACTCAAAGACCACTTTTCCCAGGAAGTGACCCTGGAGACTTTTTCCTTCATCTGACATTCTTTGGTCTATCTGACCCATATCCGGTCATGCATTTCTATGCCATTTTATAATTATTTATATGTTTTTTCTTCCCTACCAGTCTAGGCCTAGAGCATCTAACCCAGCATTAACTACACCTGGGTGCTCAGCAAATACTTGTTCAATGAACAAACGTGAACACAGGACCAAAAGGGTAGCTTCTAATGTGCTCATTTTAATGAAGACAATGCTTTAGCCACTGCTCTAAATGAAAACATTGATCAGAGAAGAAATAGCCAGAATCAGGATGTGAGATACACTCTGTGGGGTGAGAAAAAGCATCTGCCGCTGCAGGAGCCAAAGAAGTTATGTGGGAAAAGCAGCACACAGAGGGAAAGCGACAGAAGCCTGGGGCCAGCACAATGGCTCTGAGCCTCAGCCTGGACACAGCGCCAACCTGCAGAGACGGAGACCGTCCTGTGCGTCGAATCAGACTTTTGGGATAAAAGAAATCGGATGAAGAACGACGAACGTTTGGCTGCCGTGAAACATGAGAAAAGGTAAGAATGAACAAAGAAATATCCTCAATTCAGAAACACTATCCAAAAAAAAAAAAACTTTCAGGAAAACTAATTTGATAGTAATCCCAAGTGGCGTTGCTTTAGTTGATACGTGCGTGTGTGTGCGTGCGTGCGTGTGCGTGTGTTTGGGGGCCCATGTTTAAAAGCATATTAACTGGTCTTCCAGTACATTTGTCTATGTTCCAACCCCCAGCCCTTCCTTTCCATTTATTTTGGCTTAGACATTCTTACATATGAAGAGTAAGAAGCCAAGGAAGCCAATGAGAGATGTTCTTAAGAATCTGTTGTTATAAACGCCCCACGAGTTCTTAAATATCAAGAATGTGGATTACTCAGTGGGGTTGCTGAAAGATTCCTAAAACATTTTCATTTTGCTATGGTAACTGCATTAATGCGAGACCCAGTGAAAGGCCTGGAAATCTTGGCTCAAGATTTGTGATCTGTAGACACACCCTTAAGAAAGTACAAGATTTATTCCCTTATTCAAAAACTGATTCCCCTTTAAACCCCACCAATGTCAGCATGTCCCCCACCCGGGGCAGACTGGAACATCTTCCCCATGGGGGTGCACCATCCTTCTCACTACTGGGCTTCCCAAAGGTGAGTGAGCTGAGGGCTGGCCTGACCTCCCAAGTGGTAAATGTTGGCTTTAGGAGAAGAGCTTTGGAATTCTCTAGAAAGCTTTTACTAAAGGAACGAAAAACAATAGCTCCTCTTGACCAGAATGAGTGGAAGTATTTCACTAGTTGTTTTCATAAGCTTATCCAGAGAGTTCCATCAAGATGTGATCAAGAGTGTTGATTTTTTAAAAAAAAATCATTTTAGTAACACGATCTGCGAACTCAAGCAATCCTTACAGAGAAAAGACACACATTCCACGCAGTCTGGCCTCATTAGCATTCCTCCTTTTGTCTACCAAAAGACTTCATCAGGGATGAAGGAAAAATGATAATTCAAAAAACTAAAAGTACCACTGTAGAGATAGTGCAAACCACTATCTACTTGGGTGGTTTCTGGGCAGCATCCCCTAGCTGTGTTGTGAATTTTACATTCTTATGATAAAAGTGACAATAAGTACTATCTTTAATGTCCCACTATTTTATAAAGATAACCCATTTCCAAAGCATCTATGGTTCCTCAAAAATCCCAGAGTCTGGCCCTCAGACACAAGTGACTGTTCTAGTGTGGGCCTGCCTAGTCGATGGACTTGATGGTTATATTCACACATGCTCAAGTTGAAGATGCATGTCGGAACAGAGACCAAAACCATTCTGATATCGGCATATAAATTCCTTTTAAGTTTGTCTTGTCCTTACTCAACTATTCTGAGAAAAAGTAGTTTTTCCTCCACTTAAAGCATGCTGTACCGGGTTTATATACATGGCTCCGTAGGCCTGCTCGTGGCAGATTGAGAAGAAATGATACCATACTCCAGAGTCTGGCCTCCAATATAAATTCAGGCCATTCTTTTCCCTGAGACACCAAGTGGAGTACAGTCCAACTCCAGTTTTTCCAAGGGTACCACTGTGTTAGTTAAACGGAGAGACTGTGGACTGGAATCCAGTCTGATTATTGCTCTGAAAAATACTTCACAGCCCAGGTCAAAAACTGGGCCATCTGAACAGAATACGGATTATGATAATGACCTTACAACTGTGCATAGCCCTTTGCTTCTGAAAGAGACAAAATATTGTCATCTGGAGGTCTTCTGAGACTTGACTAAGACCAGGAGAAAGCTTTAGAAGTTATAGATAAAAGGATTTATCCTTTTGTTCATGTGCTCCATGTTCTAGGATAGTTACTAAAACATTTTGATGCTACCTAAGAGTTAAGTTACAAAACCATCCAGGGCTCTTGTCCACCTTGACACATCTGGGATCATCATTATTTCCCCCAAAGGTTTTATCTGACAAACCATCAGCTTTTGGAGATGGAGGCCACTCAGTGAATTCGGATTTGAGAGGTCAGTAAAATGTACCAAGAGTGGAGCAGTGAATGCAGAGTTTGGGTTGGAGTGGTTACAGAATAAGTACAAAAAAAAAGGTCTGGTAAGGAGGTCACTAGATGTTGGATCTAGAACTTGATGAATCATTTTTTCACATCTGTATGATTTGACTTTTCCCTTGATTGCTTTCCTAAGGACCCGACTAGTGAGGCAAGGCTTACTTTGTCTAACATAAGCATTTGGAAACAAAACCCACAATCAAAGGGAACCTCCTTTCCTGGACAAATGGTTTTTCAATGGCTTTTCAATGGACAATGGCTTTTTTTGGTCTGCTATAGAGAAAAAAAGTAATTTCACCCAAACTCCAGTCCCAAGAATTTGTGACTATAAAATATAGGGCCCGCAAATGCACGAGGCCTCACAGCTCTAATTACTTCCTTACCCGCAGCTTTTCCTCAGTCTTAGTAGATTGCTTACAGTCGGGATGCCAAACGGTGGAACCTGGCAAGACATAAAGCACCACTCAGAGTAAAGGAACTGGAAAGAAGGCATAGTTCTATTAGACAGAACTTTGAGAATGGTTCATATCCCTCTTTCCCCATAACAGGGAGTGTTAGAGCCCTATGGCCAAGTGAATTACGACAACTCCAAATTCTGCGTGAGTTTTCCTCATCCAGTCTGAGCTTGTTCTTTAAAGGTCATTATTGTAGACCACAGAGACCACTAACTGGGCACAAGGGTATTTTGACGCAAGAGATATTTAGTTCTTGACTGGGTGTGTATTTTTTTTTTTAAACCATATTATTATCCTTTAGAAGTAATGTCTGTGTGCTTACTACAAGCTGCATGTAACTTCAGAAATATGGGCCACACGCCATGTTTATATAACATCAAAACAAATAAGCAATTTAGATGAGGGAAATAAAGTCAAACCGCGCAGTCTACATCGAAAAGCAAAACTCTCTGAATTCTTCTGTAGATCCAATTTTACACACAGTCATCTACACAGACAGGGGAAGTCAAGCCAATCAGTAGAAAGGCTGAAAATTATATTACAAATCCCAGTTTCCTTTAACTTCCAACCTTTTAATTAACAACAACAAAAAAGTCTCCACTTTTAAACTGGTGAAGTTACTACTTAAGTGTCATTTTCCACTCCAAGGTCAATGGCCCTCTTTCTCAGAGTATGAAGCCCTTTCACAGACAGAACCGATGTCAGGAAACTCAGCAAAGTACTTACATCCAATAGAAAACTCTTATCTTGTGAGAATGCAAGCCCGCCTCTACTATTTTGAGTGTGTAGATACATAATATATGTCATTTATACGATTGGGGAGAAGACCTATACACAAGTCCCAAGTTCACAAAAGGGTATGTTCGAATGTGGGGATGGGCAGGCAAGCTTGAGGGAGCACTCAGAAAGACTTAAGCAAATCAAGTTACTAAGTTGAAAGCAGGGAGTAAATATATAAATTTAACAAGAATCTCAGTATGAATATTAGACTTTCTCCATTTTATTGTTGAAATCTTCACCTCTTCCAGCAGCAATCTGTGTGGACTTGAAAAGTCACCAAATTAAAATAACTCGAATTATTTTACACCACTGAGCTAAAATAACACTAAATTAATGACTCAGAAAATACATTTTATATCAGAATAATATTTTAATCCCTATTTAACAATCCTTTCTATCTCGCTTAACCCAGGTCCAAAAAAAAAAGAAAATCAAACAAACAACCATCAGGCAGACACACAGTCTCTTCAGCACTAACATTTACTCGGAGGCTGGCTACAAAGCACAGGAAATCCTCTTAACGTGCAGGGCCAAGGGGTCAGGGGCCGGGCCCGGGAGCAGCGTTCTCTGTGAAGGCTCCATTGAGCGGGAGTCCTTGGCCAGAACACCAGGTTTGTACACAGTGTCACATTGTTCTCCAGAGGTCAGACACCCAAAGAATGTGACTCAGAGGGAACATCAGATGTTGAGGAAGATGAAGCTGCTCATTCTTCAAGGATGTGCTGAGAGGGCAGGCAAAGAGGACCAAAGCCCAACTCTAGAAGAGATTTATAGCAATGCTGGAATTCTGCACGGAGCCCATCTTAACAGACAGTTGTTTATTTGTAGTACGAATGTGCTGTATTGGTGCCCAGCTTGAAATCACTCTCTCTATTCAGCTTCCAGAACCATGTGAACGTGCAGAACTACACCCAGAGCCTTTGAATCTCTGTTCCCAGCAGACGTAGGGTTGACGTGCGCTCCTGTGTCTTTGTGTTTGAGCTATAATTAACACACTCAAATCTAAAACAAAGCCTGGAGACCAAATGAAGAATAAATCGGCTCCATGCTGAAAATGCAAAATGACACCTGCCTATCGCTACTGCAGATTCACAGCCTATCCTTCGGGAAATGTGTCACATAAAGCCCACATGAGACCATAGATTCAGATGCTTGTCACTTGCCTTTATGGGGTCCTTTAAAATTCAGTGGATTTTTTTAATCTTAATTTTTCAGAGTGATCATTCCAAAGCTAAAGGATGTTTGGGTTGTCAATTTCTCACACAGATAGCCTTTTTTAGGGGAGAGTAGCTGAAGCTTTGCTTTAATACTCAAGAATCATTTCTGTAGACTTTTCTTAGTTGCATAAAAACAAAACTGAGAGCAAAGCAAACCATTCATTAAAACTACACATAGTGTTACGTGCAAAGAGAAACGAAGACACAACGCGCAAAGGCAGATGAGACCCAGTAATTACCGAAACTGAACGAGCAAAAGCTCTTACGGTTCTTGCTAATTTTACTGATAAGCCCTTGTCTATTTAATGACTCTTTTCCCAGCTAAAAATAGTAAACCGCTTGCACAGATGGTGCTGTTTGACTGGAAGAGAATCTTCCCCTAAAGCTCTCTGAGAGGCTCCAGAATTTTAGAGGAGACAAAAACTAAACATAGTTGTACACTGGGTAAATTTCTCAAAATCATTTTCATTAAAGAAAAATCTAATGGCCTTCTGGTAATGGATACTTCGTTGGCTCCAGAAACTTCTCAATTTCTCTTTCAGGGACTTTGGGTGTGTTTGCTCTTACTCTTTCAATATGAGAGCTATGTCATCTTCATGGGATGAAGTACGTCCGTGATACAATTCACCAAATATGAGATTTTCTTCTTCCTGAAAGCCTGGCTAAGAGCAGCTGAGAGACCTAAAAAAAAACCTTTCTTGCAGCATAGTGAAATGAGAAAAGACAAGTAGCCATACAATAAGTTGCACATCTAGAAATGCATTCTCCCTTTTGATCTTTTGTTTCCCAAACACATTCCCGGGGAGGGTTGGGAGGAGGTATTGCTAATTTTCACTCTTGCTTTACATCTAAAGCATCAACATCCAGTCCTATTCATTCATTCCAGAAGCAGCACAGTTCATTCGTTAGCCTCAGGGGCTCACTGCCAGCATGTCATGTCAATTGCTCAGCTGATTAATATTAACTGATGAGGTCACTTTTGGCCACGTTCATTTTGGATCTGGGTAGCCTCACAGCTAATGAAATGCCTCCTCCTCTAAAAACAGTCAAGCAAACATAGCAAGGTTTTCCTTCCCCAGCTGGGGAGAACTTATTGGATTCTTGAGACCATCTTACCTTGAAGATACATTTCCTCTCCTTCTGTGAACATCTGGTTGCATCTGCTGCATCGTGCACAGCTGGGGTGGTAATGTTTGTCACCTGCCTGCAAGAGAAGAGGTGGGGAATATTTAGTCTACTCCTGGTCACCGTTCTCGGCCCCTTTTCTGGACTTGGGGATTTGCAGGAAAAGAGAAGAAGCTGAGGCAGGAAAAATAATTGTCCAATTGACCAAACTTTCTACACCAACAGCCCTAGAAGCTGACGCCAACCCACTGGAACTGGGAGGGGCTCAAAGACCAGCTATTCGTGCCTGCTGGGATGGGGCTGCCATGCTCCTGGGGTTTCTGGCTTCCCTTTCTCTCTTGCCTTGGGCTCTCCTGGATGGTTGCCAATCACACCATGTTCCTGAGGTGGGTCCACTCCATCTCCCAAAATCCCCAACTCATAACATCCGAATTGATGTTGGAAGCTAATGTCAGTTTGTACTAAAGCAATAAAAAGAAAAGATCCTATTTAGCAGGTTCTTGCTTTCTTAGCTAAACAGTCTGAAAATAATGAAATCTACCCAGCATACATCAAGACGAGAAAAACCATAGTAAAAGACACCGTCCACTTCTTTTATCTCAGAAGGAGCTCAAGTTCTCTTCCATGCTGCTTATAACAATCTTTTGCCAAAGTCTTATGTTAATTGTTTTCTGAAGAAGGCATTTTATTGAGGTGGCTCTGCATTATTCATGGGCATTTCACATCCCTAAATATGACAGATGCCATCACAGCAGGTGTTGACTTCCCCACAGCAAAATGTTACCGGACACAGGGACAATTCTCTAGACAGGTGCCAAGTCACACTGAGTCACACTCCAAATACATGCCTGACGAAATGAAATCCTTTTGTTTATAGCTTAGCAAAAACTCTCACCACCTAAAAATTATCAAATGTACTCTGCAATTAAATCAACCGTGAAAACATTTCTTCAGCATTAACCATGTGCAAGGCAGTGCTGAGAGTCCAGAGTTAAAAGTGGCTGCATTTTGTACCTACGTAAAATCTCACCAGGAAATCAGAGGTCGTATAGTGAATCCTTTCCCACACCTTCCTGTGGAAACTACAAAAGCCACTTAACAAGCAGAGTGTGAGACGGTGGTCAGCTACTCAAGATAATCAAGTAGAAAAAAATTGAAGTTATTTAAAAGTAGAAGCCAGGAATGAAATCTTTCCAGTGGTGTCTGCCAGAAAATTCCAGAAGTGGAAATCTTGTTCTTGTCCACACAGTATTTTTTATTTATTTTTTTCCCAGGGGGTGATGGGAGAGTAGAAAATGTTAACACAAAGTAGCTCCTTTCCTTAGGCCATCCGGGGTCCAATGTGAGGAAAAGCAGGAAGAGAAAAGATATTACTCAGTTCTAGGGGCTGGCCCTGTGGTGTAGTGTTAAGTCTGGTGCTCTCCGCTTTGGTGGCCTGGGTTCACAGGTTCAGATCTCGGGTGTAGACCAACACCACTTGTCAAAGCCATGCTTAGGCGGTGACCCACATGCAAAGTAGCGGAAGACTGGCACAGATGTTAGCTCAGGGCTAATCTTCCTCAAGCAAAAAAAGAGGAAGCTTGGCAATGGATTTTAGCTCAGAGCTAATCTTTCTTGCCAAAAAAAGAAAAAAAAATTATTACTCAGTTCTAAGCCACATTTGCTCAGCTGGGATGTCAACGCTGGGAGGTCTCAGGCAGTTGAGATAATCTCTGGATTCTCAAGGAAAATGTAAGGGAAAGAATGAAGGCCCCTTGGTAGGAATCTTGTGTAGTCTATAGTGAAAACCAAACTCCTCAGTAAGCTAGGAATAGAAAGAAATTTCTTCAGATTGATAAAGTATAACTACCACATTTAGTGGTGCAACATTAGAGGCATTCTCATTAGAAATGGGAACAAGATGATGTACATTTTCACTAATGTTTTTCCACATTGTTTTAGTCCTAGCCGATGTGATGTCAAGAAAAAAAATAAGCATGAAGGTCACTAATAAAAGAGTTCAATCAACTAGCCAGATAAAAAATTAACATACAAAACCCAATAGTTTTCCTATTCACTAGCAATACAAATTTAGTCAGTGTAATGGGAAAACAGGACCCCATTTGTAATAGCAACAAATAAACTTCTCAATGCAAGGTCTACACAAGGAAAACTACAGAACTTAACTGATGGACATAAAAGACTTAGTAACATACACTGCTTTTGGATGAGAAAACTAAATATTGTAATTTATCTAACATGAGCCTATTAATGCAATGCATTCCCAATCAAAATATTCACAGCTGTTTCCTCTATAGACCTTGACAAGCTGATTCTATAAGTTCCCATGGAAGAAAAAGATGCACAAAAATACAAAGACATTTTTTTAAAAAGAGAGAAGCAATGAGGGGGGATTGTCCCTTCTCAATATAAAAATTTATTCCAAGGCTAAAGTAATTAAAGTGCTTTAATATTGATGCACGAATAGAAAATAAATCAGTGGAACAGAAGAGAAGAAACAGTTGCCCAGCCATCCACACAGGAATAGAATTCAGTTTTGATAAAGGTGGCATTTGAAATGAGTTGAAAAAATGGATTATTCCATTAACAATGAAGATGACGGGTTCTCCACTTAGGGAAAGGCACAGTCTAGACTCCTAAGACATAACCTACACAAAAACGAATTCTAGAGAGTTACAAAGCTAAATACAGAAACAAAATTATAGAAATATTAGAAAGACATATAGGACACTATTTTTAATAAACTTGGGGTAGGAAGGCTTTCTTAAGCAAGGCAAAACCTAGAAACAGTAAGGACAAATATTGACTGTGCACAAAAAAATAAAAATCTCTAGACATAAAACAAAGTTAAAAGAGAAGTAACAGGAAGAAAATATTTGCATGCATTTCAGACAAAAGATTATTATCCAGAATATATAAAGAGCATCTATAATGAAAAATAAATGGCAATGTGGGCAAAAGGCAATTTCTAGAGGACATGTAGATAACCCAAAAAATAAAGAATTAGCTCAACTCCACTAGAAATCAGGGAAACACAATTTAGAAAAAAATATTTCTGTTCATCAAATTGCCAAAGATAAAAAGAAGACTAGTGTGAGGAAAGAGGCATTCTCACAGTGTTGGTGAGCAAAATTCTGTTTTTTGGAAGGCACCTTTGGCAGTATTTATTGATGAGGAAGCTGAGGGTTGGAGAGGTTTAGTAACTTGTCCATGGGCACACAGCTAGGAATGGTGGGGCTAGGATGCAAACCCAGGCAGTCTGGCTCTGGAATATGTGTTCTTAACTAGAATCATAACTAATAACCATACAGTACTCCACTGCGATAACTACCTCACAGTGATGTTATTAGGGTGAATGACCAAGTGACACTTTGGAAATGGTGTGACAGACTGCATACGATAATGATAGGAATAACAACACAGTAACTCTGCACAGAGATGGTTCCTGGGCCATTCACAAAAAGAAGGCTTGTTAGTGCGGTTTGGGATGCTGTCCCAAGGACAGGCACAGGAGAGTAACTGTGTTATATGAACTGTCACACCAGATGGGTGGACGATACATCAAGGTCCCATTGGCAGGGATTTGCTCTAAAAATTAGCAAAAACACTGCTAAGAAACAGTATCATCATAATGCCAGGGACATCAGTCTTAACCCATGCACTTGCTTCATCCCACAATGCCGAACATGTCAAGAAATTCAGTGAGCCAGAATCAAAGGGCAGTTTCACTGCCATTCAAAAGCTTTTCTGTTTTTGTCGCAGTGCAGGCCTGGGGAGCCACAGAGTCAGGTGCTCAAGGATAAGGGAGCTCCTCCTTTGCATGTATGGGCAACCCCCTCTCTGTTTCACTTCTTCTTACACTGGTACCCATGACGGTTCCCAGATCAGCTTTGTGCACAGGACCAGAAAAAAGTACCAGAGCTGAACACAGACACAGGGTCATATGCAAACTAACCCCCCAAAAAACGGATGTAGTTGAATCAAAATCATTTAAATTGGGTCATTTTTAGAAGAAGGAAAAGTATTTCAGATCATGAACAAAATGAAAGTCTAAATAGTACCCATATAAGAACAGATGATAAATATATAATTCATTGTGGAGAGGGGGCTACTGATACAGACTTTAAAGCACAGTGGGCTTTGCTGTGACAGGTGATCCCATGAACAGTGGGTACCAGGTACCTGGCCCCAGGCCCAAACCCTGCAACTTGGCTCTGCCTGAGTCTGGAAGGCCAGATGTATTGCCAGGGCTCACCAGAGCTCTGTTGTCAATATTCTCCAACCATCTTTGTGCCCTGCTATTTAAAAAATTACAACCTTATTTTCTTCATTTTCATATATTCAAAATGCACATGTTAAAAGCCCACATTCTGGCTGGCATTAAAATCCACAGACAATAAACAATTTGCTTTTTTAGCTGAGTTCTGAACTCCTTGTGGATCTGGGGTGCCCCAGGAAAGGGCTATAATATTTGGAATCAGGAGATTTGGCTGTCATTCCTCAATTTCTTATTCATGGGACCTCAATTACGTCACTACTTACCCTCTCCAAGCCCCAGGCCCCTCATCTGTAAAAAGCGAAGGCTGGACTAGACAATTTTTTTTTTTTTTTAAAGACTTTATTTTTTCCTTTTTCTCCCCAAAGCCCCGCGGTACATAGTTGTATATTCTTAGTTGTGGGTCCTTCTAGTTGTGGCATATGGGACGCTGCCTCAGCGTGGTTTGATGAGCAGTGCCATGTCCGCGCCCAGGATTCGAACCAACGAAACACTGGGCTGCCTGCAGCGGAGTGCGCGCGAACTTGGCCACGGGGCCAGCCCCAGGGACTAGACAATTTTGAGTCCCATTCAGCTGTAAAATTCTGATTCTGTGTGAAATCCCCTATCTCCACAAGCTGACACAGCAGTGTGAACAGAAAAGCAATCTGGATAGAGAGAGGAAACTCTTGGTGGCAGGAAATGGAATTTAATCGAAGACCCCATAGTGTTTGATACCCAGGAGGGACTCTGCTGCCCTGACTGAGCCCTGTGCCTACTCTAGTAGACCCCTGGGAGGAAAGAAAGAGAACTGTCATTACGCCTCATCCTTGGACAGATCATCTGCTTAGCTCCTGGACAGCTAACTGTCCTTTTTAGTTTCTCTTTCCCTCCTTTCTCTTGGAGCGCTCTACACCTGACTCGAGCCCAGGAGATGTGGAAAACAGCCCTGAGGTCAACCTTCAGCCATTTATAACTTATGCCCTACCTACTTCCAAAAAGGCCTTGCAGATGCTTATCAGAGAAGGCCATGATCAACTGGGCAATTGGATAACAACCTTAGAGGAAAAGAAAAATCAAAAGATTTCAAACTCAGGCAAACATGTTTGCTGAGATCTGAGTTTCATAGTAGATGAAGACAAAAGGGAAAATGGGCCACAAAAGTCTCACTGTGTGAAAAAATGGCCACACACAATTGTCACCAGAGGGGCAAGGGTTCCCGATTCTAAATTAATAACAGTCATCGTGGGCTGAACTTCCATAGTGTCTTGCTCTGTGCCAGGCATTGTACCAAGGACTTCAAGTGACTGGTCTTACACCGTCCCTGAGGTAGGTGCTATTTTATAGTTTCGTATTGCAAAGAAAGTAAACAATTTACCCAAAGCCCCCAGTGCTTGCAAACAGTAGAACTGGCTTTGAGTCCAGGTGCCTGACTCCAGGCCTCCCCTGCTACACTGCCTCGAACAGCACCAACGGAATTCTCATAGAGGGAGCTCAGCTCTGGACCAGAAAAAGATCTTCCACACTCATTTTGCTGATGTTTGGAAACGTTCAAGTAGTTGTGTCTTATATAGACCCTTGAGAAAAACTAAGGCTGTAGCACTGAAAGAAAATTGAATGAAGTCATTTCCACAGGGGAAGTTCAACTATCAACATCTAGGTTTGCAGTTTTCTTAAAGATCTGACTTGATTCAGAGATGGTGCTTGGAATACCCAAAGGAACAAACAAATTGCTTTCCTGTGCCCGTGACTCTTGCAAACAGCTCCGGTGGGTGGTGATTTCTGACTAAGGATATACAAACGCCTGGAAGTTAGTGAGCTGGCCTAGACCAGGAGTTTTCTAACTTTACTGTGAGCATCCAAGAGCCTTTTAAAAATGGGTTCAGTGGCCCTAAGGTGGGGCCCAGAAATCAGCTTCTTTGTTTATTTTATAAGTGCTGAAATGAGACTACGCAGATCATCATGAACTGGGGAAACACCGACCAAATCCCAAACCTGACGGTAGATGAGAAAACCAAAGGGAGTAACAAGGATGTGTTGCTTACACGGCAGGTGCATGGGTGGGAAGGAAGAGGCAGAATCACTCAAGTTCCTGTTTGACTCCTGCAGAAAGACAGGGCAGGGGCTGACTCAGCCTTCTTTGCTTTTGCCGTTTTTTTCCCTTGCAGTGGGAGAGGTTTCCAGTGCGGCTGGACTGGCTTGATCTCTAAGCTGGACACTCCCCTGTTTCAGGAGGCTTTTTTTCCCCTGATGCAACGTCCTGAACGGGCAGGATAATGAGGGTGTGCCTTGGCCCAAAGTTTGTATCCTGGGCAAAGGTGAATAAACCAGTCTGCTCAGGCAGCTTTCACAAAGCCCAGAGGGTCTATACAAGTCTGTGCAAAGCCAGCCTGCATGGATGAGAGCATCCTGCAGCCCCACCGCCTCACCAGCTACAACCCCTGCTCCAAACACATGTGCTCTGTCAATGGGTAGGGTGATAGCTTGTCAAGATGCACAAAATAATGCAGAGAGAAATACATCATTGCCTTCCAATATTCTGGTTTCCTTTGACCAGCTACTCAAAACAGAAAAGATAGCACCAACTCCCTTCTTTTTTTCTTTTAAATTATTTTACTGAAGTCATATTGGCTTATAACATTGTGTAATTTCAGGTGTACATTATCATTTATCAGTTTCTGTATAGACTGCATATTGCACCCCTAATAGTCTAGTTTTTATCCATCACCATACATATGCTCCCCTTTACTCCTTTTGCCCTCCTCTACACCCCCTTCCCCTCTGGTAACCACTAATCTGTTCTCCTTATCCATGTGTCTGTTTATCTTCCACATATGAGTGAAATCACATGGTGTTTGTCTTTCTCTGTGTGGCTTATTTTGCTTAACATAATACCCTCCAAATCCATGTATGTCATCACAAATGGGATGATTTTATCTTTTTTATGGCTGAGTAGTATTCCATCATATATATATATATGCCACATTTTCTTTATCCATTCATCAGTGATGGGCACTTCCAACTCCCTTCTTTTAACGGGGGGTAAAGAATGAAAAAAGTGGCAACATCCCAGCATATATAGTGGCTTTTTGCAGATGGTTATTGCTTTCCCATCTCCTTCCAAAGAATTAAGTGCAAAAACTTTAAAGCAGTCTTTGCAATTTAACAGTGCTTTATAAAAGTTATCTGTAAACATGTGCATTCCTAAAGTACCTAACCAGTCTCTTTAAATTGAGCTATAGATTCAATGCAATCTCTACTGAAATCCCAGCCAGGCTGTTGTAGAAATTAACAAGCTGATCCTAAAATGAATATGGCAATGCAAGGGACCTAGGAGAGTCAAAAATTTTTGAAAAAGGAGAACAGGATAAAGTTGGAGGACTTAAACTACCTGATTTCAAAACTTACTATAAAGCTACAAGTATTCAAGACAGCATGGTATTGGCATTGGAATAGACACATAGGTCCATGGAACAGAAGAGACAGCTCCAAATAAACCCACATATTTGTTGTCAGTTGATTTTTAATAAAGTGCCAAGGCAATTTGATGGGGAAGGGATAGTCTTTCCAACAAATGATGATGGGACAATTGGATAAACATAGCCAACCAAACCCTACCTCACACCATACACAAAATTTAACTTAAAATGGATCACAGCGCTAAACATAAAAGCTAAAAATATAAGACCTCTAGACAAAAACATCACAGAAAATATTTGTGACTTTTGTTTAGGCAAAGATTTATCAGACATTATACAACAGCATAATCCATAAAAGAAAAAATTGCTAAATTAAATGTCAAGACACCATTAAGAAAATAGAAAGACCTGCCAAAGACTGGAAGAAATTTCTGTACATCATAAGCACCTTACAAATCTTATCCCATCTGACCCTCCTGGCAACACTGTGAGGTAGGCATTATGTCCATTTAACACATGAGGAAATCAAAGCTTAGGGAGATCGAGGAATTGCCCTAGGTTACCCATGTAGCAAGGGATGGAGCCGTGACCTGAACTCAGGTCTGTTCAACTCTAGACTGTGCTCAGACCATTGGGTCCTACAGTCTTCTTCTGCAGCTCAGTCAATGAGGGGAGGCGCCAGCTGAGGTCTGCCCTGGCAGAGCAGATCTCCTATGACTTGATGGTATCATCTTTCAATTTCCTTCTTTTTTTTTTTTTAAGAATACAATCAAAAGTTTATTGTACAAAATTAAGGCCTTCAAAATTTACAGTTTGCTTAGGTTAAAAAAGACTAGATAATTTTTAAGTCCTTAAAACAAAAACAAACAAAAATTTTACTTTCACTATCCCGTCCCCAATTATTAAGATGGTGTGATGAAACGTTACGAAAAACAAAAATACTATAAATAACACCAAGTCCTTTAAAGACAACTATCTCAAACGTTTCTTGACCTAGGTGATCTTCATGGTATGGGGCAGCATGACCCTAAATCCTCGTAAAGTACCCTGGCACCTCCAGCCTGCGTGTCATTTTCGAATTCAACAACAGCAACGTTGTCTCTCCCAGGTACCGAATGTACTTCCTTGAAACCAGGAACTGACTACATCACATGGATAACATCATCTCATTCATCTCTTTCGGTAAGTTATTAAGGAATACAACATAGTTGAGAGGGTAATGGGGGACCTGAGGGTTTGGGGTTGAATGTCTCTGGGTGTTTGCTGATTTGGTATTTCCTGACCAGCTGTTTTGTTTGTGGTTGTTGCAGTCTATTCCACAGATTGGCTTTTTTCCTTTCTTTGTCACCAAAACTGCCATGCATTTTACATATTATATCAGATTGTTCTCCCTTACAAGGTAGGTAGAAAGCCTTGAATATACTTCTTTTTTTTTCCTTCTTTGGAGTAGGAAAGAGGTATGCCTTTATTTTTTTCTCTTAAGTAAACTTCTTTATTGAAGTATAACATACACCAAGATAAAATGCACAAATCGTTAAGTGTACAGCTCAATGAATTTTCATAAATGCAACACATCCTGTAACCAGAACCCGAATCAAGAAACAGAAGATTCCCTGCACCCAGAAGCCCCCTCAGGCCTTTTCCCAGTCACCATGCCTTCTAATCACTATGCTGGCTTCTGCCTCCACAGGCCAGCGTTACCTGTTTTGGAAGTTCACATACACGGAAGCAAATATGTCTGGCTTCTTTTACCTGACACTGTGAGAATTATTCATGACGCTGCGTGTGCTTGCGCTTCACTTCATCTCAGGATTGCACAGTATTCCTTTGGGTAATTATACTATATTTTATTTATCCACTTCTACCCTTGACAGGCATTTTGGTCGTTTTAAACTATTGGCTGTTTTGAACAGTGTCGCTGCGAAAATTCTCGCCCCCGTCTTTTGGTGAATCATGTAACATTTCAGTTGAACACATACACAGGAGTAGATGGTATATAGCAAGGTCATTGGGTACATTTATGTTCTGATTCAGCAGCTACTGCCAAACAGTTGTCCAAAGTGGTTTCGGCCTTTTATTACGATTTTAATCCGAGAGGAATTGAAGGAATTAAATAAGAAGAATCAAATTAACAGCGCTTTGCCAAATGGATTCCCAAAGTGTTTTTCTAACCTCTGTGAAGTGAATGATCCTTTTTTTAATAAAATGGGCTCTAAGTAAAAGCTCTGTAGTTTAATCCCATCAGGTATCCATTATTTCAGGACCTCCAGAGTGTCACTGAGCAATTTCAATCCTTTCATCCTCGTCCTTCTGTTGGTAGTATCCTTTGAACTGACAGGGAGATGTAGATGGAATGCAAATAGCCCTCATATTTAATTCCTAAACTGACTCAAGATCAGCAGGCAGGAGCTGGCATTGCCAGGATCACTCTGCATACGTCTTTCCATGAAGCCTCAAAAGTGGCTTTTTCTAGTCAGGGCCAAGGCTCACTGGAGATTTGGAAGGTTGAGGAGTTGAGCGGCTACTAAAAGATCTAATTTTTCCTCTCATGATTGAGTTTAAACATTTCTTATCAAGTATTTTTATTGTTAATAATACCCTTTGCATTTGTTCTGTAGTTGAACATTCAGAAAGCATGTTCACATTTAATCCACCCAAAGCTTCCTGGGTGGATCCTATTATTTTTGTACCTATTTACGGACAAAGAAAAGTCTTCAAAGTTACAGAGCTAGTGTTCAAATCTGGGTTGTTTTTTTTTAATTAAGTCCATTCTCCCCTGTCCCCAAACCCTGCTCCATGTCAAGAGTCAGAAAGACAAGAAATTACTTTGGTAGCTTGGATAGTTTAAAAATAATAAGCGTTCTTTGTCTCCTTCTTCCATAGATTATCATAAGGGAGTACAGAAGCTAACCATCCAGGCAAGAGCCGATGGATCTTTGTAAGGCTATCCTTTGCATAATAGCAACTCACTCACGGTGATGCTAATTTGAAATTTTCAACAAGAAAAGGGGCCTGGTTATTAGGATCTCTCTAAGAGGGGGTCAATTAGCTCGTTTTAGACATGTTATTAGGCTGCCCCAGTTTCTGTACGTGCAATGTCAGAAATGGTAAAAAGGTGCATGTTTGAGAAATCGGTTAGGTTGAACCCTGAAAGGAACTTTCAGAATGACTGGATACATGGGGACCTGACTGTTTTGTTCCCCTGACCCTCTGTATATTCTGAAAAGACTTTTATGGTATATAATGTTAAAAGGATATGAAAGTCTTGGTTCTGTCTAGCTCACAAGATTAGCTTGCTGTCTGGGTAAAAGAAATGTTAATTATTTATAAATTCACTTTGAGTAATATGACATGGGGAGATGAACTAGGTTGCAAAACACCAGATGACTCTAGGCCATTTTCTGTCCAAAGACTTATACTCTGAAAGGAATTTTAAAGGGGTTTCTTCAGGAGGTTGGACCTAAGAGGGAGAGACTCTCAGAATCCAATAGAACATTACTGTGAACATTGAGCAGGACATCAAGTCAGCTGCTGCTCTGCACGTGGTAAAAACGATCAGCATAGTTCCAGGGAAGGAACAATGAGAAACTCATCCTGTTTCTGGCTTAACACAACCTGCTTGCCAAACTCAGACACCACCCTACAGTTGAGGTCAAAGGTTTTACATCCTTTCCTTTCTTAACCCCAAAAGATAAATATTTGCCTTCAAGTTCAACACTCTTGAAACCTAATCCCAATGGAATAATTTTTGTCTCTTGTGCAAGGACAAACACAAGTTTTCTTATTACTCATGATGTCATTCTTGGTCTCCCTTCCAACAAAGAGCATGTTGGAATCAGGAATGTATAATAACAGCAATCCAGAGGGTCTCTTCCACGCCAGCTGCTCCAAGAGAATCAATGATCAATACGCATGTCCTGGTGGCCAAATGGCAAAATTAAACGCATGGGGGGCAGGGGGAGGAATATGGCAATACCAGATTATGGGACAAGTCCCCTTTGTTAATATCTTCATAATGACTTTGTAACTTGTAGGAAACACGCAGAAGACAGGTTTTGCAAATTAAAAATATTTCAGCTTGTTATATAGTATATAGCAAATTTGTTATCCCAATTCAGTGAGATTCCAGTTTGTCAACTGCTTCTCTTCACCAAGTTGCTACCTCTAAAGTATATTCCAGTTCTGTGATTTCCATCCTCCTCCAGAAATTACAAACATTTCCCCATCCCACCCCACTCTTTTTTCTTCCTCAGTATTTCTACCCTAAAATGACTCTCAAAGGACTTCATGGGAGCTGGATAAGACACAGAGTCTTGTACGTAGCCCGTGCCTCTCTCTGGAGTCTTGGGTGACCCCTTACAAGTTATTTTCCCTGAAACCATTGCTCTGAGTTATCAACTCTTTTACAGATGGTTCGGCTCTGGGCTGCCTACAGAACACTATCAGACTAAAAATATTTTTCCTTCCCCAGGGTTAGAGGAGCCTTCAGGGTGGGAACCAACACTGGAGCAGTCAGAAAAACACAGCTTGCTTTTACAAACATCCTTGTCTGATTTCCTCTCCCATTGTGGCTGGACTTCACCCGCTTTAACAAACAACTACGCCCTCCAGCCCAGGGTCTACAGAGCCCAGACTCTGTTGTTTCACTGCGAGCGGCAGGGAGGGGTGCTCTAGCCATCAATGAGTATCAGTTCTAATTGTCAGTAGGAAGAAAAAACAGTGAAAAGTAAATTCTAAGAAGGAGGGGAGATATATGAAAGAATTCAGGACTCCCAGGTTTGGCAATATCCCAAATCAGAGCCCATTTAAGGCAAGGCTCTTGCCTTTGGGTGACAACCAAAGCATTTCTGTACCCTACAAAGAAACAGATACATGAATTCACATTCCAGACCCCTGCCCTGGGTCCTCTGGATTCCTCTGGAAGTGCAGGCCTCAGGGACTGGAGTCAGGAGAAGTGGGGAGGGCTCTGCAGTGGGCGCCCTGCCAGCTGCACCTGCCACACCTCCCACCAGTCACAGTCAGGCAAAAGGGGGACCTGTCAGAGGGGAACTTCTGACCCTGCCATGGCTGGACACTGGGACCCAGATGACAGCCAAGCCATATACACCTGACTTTGTGAACTCTGAGTTCCATTTTGTGCAGTCATGTAGCTCTGTACCTTCAGAGTGTTAGAGTCGGCCACCAGAGCTGACGTCAAGCCAGAATTTTGCCTCAGGGCAGCAAACCGGCCTGAGTTCTAAGGTAAAGGCATTCAGGTACTCCTTAGCGAAGCCCACCGAACTTCGTCAAAGCCAGCTCCTCTGATGACAGACAGACAGACAGGAAAAGCCCAGCTTCCCTCGTAAAGTAGCCGCTCTGCTAAGAAATGCTGGTGGTGCCCCTTGGTCAGTCCTCTCTCCCCACTGCTCAGCAGCCTGCCTCAGAGGCCCTTTACTGAGCTGAGGACACTGAAAGCCCAGGTTAGTTTTCATTAACTACCACATGGATCCCAATACTCTCTGGATAAGTCTTTAATGTCAGCCCATTGCCTACTGACAAAAGCTGAACTTCCTAACCCTGGCCTTCAACAACCTCCACAATCTGCTCTCGACCTACTTGTGCAGCTTTAAAAAATTATAGGGCCCCCTTGAGAGAGGGTGGAGCAGGTCTGGGGAAGGGCTTGGGCCTCAGCACCTTTATAAAGCTCCCCAAGTGATTCCCAGGGGCAGCCCAGGTTGAGAACTTCTAGACTACAACGAGCTTCGCCAGCTCTCCAGACTTACGCATTCCCTTCGTTCTGCATCTATTTCTTGACTATACACTTTAGATACATTGATATAAAGTAGGCACCATTAATCTAATGCAATAAATTATATTATAACTGCTGGTTGCTTAACAGGTTTTCTCACTAGACTTAACTTCTCAGAAGCAAGGACGTTGTCTTAGCCATTTTTGTATTTCCAGAGTCCAACAGGTATTAAGCACGTATTAGGTATCTTTGGTAAAAACAGTCCACTTTGCATAATAAAATATCAATGCTCCAAGCTTGGCTCAAATGCTGCCTTCTCTAGGGAACTTTTCTTATCAATCTCAGCCGGACGTGATTCCTCGCTCCTCTGCACTCTTACAGCATTTATTTATTCCACTCATGCAGTGCCTTGAGCTGTAGATATTTATGTGTCTTATGACTCCCACTAACTTTTAAGTTCCATTAAGACAGGCACTGCGTCTTTTATAATTGTATATTATAACTGTAATTATACACTCAGCTAGCATAGTACAAGCACAAAATGTTAAATTCTTGTATAAAGAATTATACAAACTAGTAGACCAAAAATATGCTATGTAAGTATAGTGCTGAGAAAAATTATAGTGCTTCAGAAATACGGCAGAATAAATTTTTGAGAGTGAGCTATATCGGTGAAGCCACGTTAGGATTTTATTCTATTCTAAGCTATGTTTTCCTTCAAAAATTATTTTTACACCTCCCTCACCTCTTTCTAAAATAGTCTTATTTCTTGAAATTTTTCTCTTCATGCATTTCCTGGCAAAGGGTAATTCTAGTTCTTTCAGTATGCAACAAACAGGTCACGTCCAGAAAATACTCCCGACTCTCAGCAGAAAAACCAACTGTCTATATTCTACAATATTCCCTTCCAGCTGTTTGGAGCATTATAAAGTTTAAGGGCCTTCCTCTCCTGTTGGACCAAGCAGTTCTCCCTCTGCCACTGTCTCAAACTTGAACACAGTTATCAATAAACTATCTCAGGTGGACAGATGCTCTCTCAGCATCTTTCTGGAGCAGAAAGCCTGGTCCAGGCAATCCCCATCCAAGACAAGTCAGTTGCCTTCTGTCCAATTAAGACAGTAAAGCTGCTCACACTTCCTTGCTGCAGGCCAGCCATGATGAGCACAAGATGACTCGCATGAATCATGGGTGGAGGGGATACTTATTCCAAAAGTAATGAGTCTATTAAATAGGCAGGAGGCTGAACAAAATGCTGTTTTCTCCTGTGCGTAAAGAGGGCCAGAATTAATGATCTGGGGAAAGAAAATGTGTTACAACCCAATGCAAAGCACACTTGCTGAATATCTAGTATATACTAATGTCATGCTGCATCCTATAGGGGCCAGAGGCCTGTCTGCATGAGGCCAAAAGCCTTTAGGCAGGAGCCTTATTCATCTTTGCATCCTCAATTTGTTCAAATAGTAAGTTTTCAGTAAACATCCATTGAATGAAAGACTCGGCCTTTGCATCAAGAAGAAGGGACAGTGGTTAATTATGATTCAAGGGGTCAGAGAAGACTTCATGGAAAAAGGACCTGTAAATCAAGATTAGAAAGAGAACAGAATCTCCCTTTCATTACTCTATGTACCAAAACTCAAGAATTTTTTCCCTATTACTTACATTATAGTCAGAAGATATCCATCTGTACTACTCCATGCACCCTCCCTTTCCCCAGAAACCCCAGAAAACCAGACATTTCTTTACCTAAAGCTACTTTTCCATATAATTTCCATGTACAATGCTCAGGTGAAAGTTCATGTCTTATCTCTTGCACATTTAAATGATAAATGTGATGAATTTAGAAAACAAAAAGAGGCGATAGAAAGAGAAGAGAGAAGGATATTGGTTCTTCATTGCAGAAAAGCAGGTATCTTCGGAGAAAAATGTCCCTACCATGCAATATAATGGCTCAGAACAGGAAGAAATTAGCTTTATTTCAGTAACAGCCAGTATTCTACCACCTCTTAAATCAAGCAAAAATAATTATCACACACACGCATACAAAACCCACTGGCAGGCAATATCCGACAGTAATGATTTCACACTCAATTTATCCTGAGCTGGTTTACACCACATCACAGCAATTCCATCAGGTCAACATGCTTCAGTTCACCCCTTCCCCACCTTAGCAAATAACCAACAATAAAAGTCCAACTCAGCCTATAGCACTAATGTGCTTAGAGTCAATGTGAATTTAAAGTCCCTCACTAATTCTGGTGGCTGGTGAGAGCAAAGGGTGTCTCTCATTAACCAGGAATGAAAGAACCGCTAAATGGGTTCTTAGCACGTCCTATCTTTTCCAGAGCTCATAGATATAAGCAATCAATTTTTTCATGAAGGGTGATGAATTCAATGCTACTGAGAAATAGATCCTTCACCAAGAGACAGCAAGGATTAGTGCCCTGGCAGAGTCTACTTAGCTACTGAGATGTGCCAAGTTTGGGTCCTATTACAAATTTCCAAGACAGAGAGACTCTTAAAAATGTCATCACAAGCCTGAAAAGTTTTGAAATGATGCCATCTCTCAAGTGATTATACTCAAGGAGTCACTATGTCCACCTTTAAGCTGAATGGGCATCTCTTCTTGGATTATCTACAGATTAGTTATCTCAGGTGGCTTTCTCTAGGCTGCTCACAGTGGACCCAGAGAATAAAGTTATTTTTCCTTTTTTTTTTTTTAAAGATTGGCACCTGAGCTAACAACTGTGGCCAGACCTTTTTTTTTTTTCCTGCTTTATCTCTTCCAATCCCCCCAGTACAAAGTTGTATATCTTAGTTGCAGGTCCCTCTAGCTGTGGCATGTGGGACGCCACTTCAACGTGACCTGACGAGCAGTGCCATATCCCCACCCAGGATTCGAACTGGCAAAACCCTGGGCCGCCGCAGCGGAGCGTGCGAACTTAACCACTTGGCCACAGGGCTGGCCCCTAAAGTTATGTTCCAATATTAGCTAGAGACAAGCACAATTAAGAAGTGGAATGAGCACTCTGAGTTGTGAGCTGTTTTGATAATATATGCAGTCATTCCCTTGAATTAATTTTCATAGTTGAAATGGAACAGCACTTTTTCCAGCAGTGAGCGCATGAAAACGCACACAAAAAGGCATTCGAAGTACAGGAAACAGGCTTCCTTCAGGCCCTTTAGCAGAGTTTAAAACTGCTTCTACACTAGTGTGATCCCGTTTCAAAGCTTTAGTTTGAAAACTAAAATAAGAGGCAAAAAGCACCTGTCGTTGATATCTACCATCAAGGCGTCCTTGGGGATTAAAGATTAAATTACTAATCTCTATGCGCTTTCTGCCTGAATGCAAATACACAGACCTTTCAGACAAATCAAAACTCTAATAACACGCCTGAGGACATCGCTCAGAACCTGAAAGTGGGTTAGTCCAGGTAAATGTGCAGCGGATGGAAAAGAACAAACCCAGGCACCAGATCACATGAACAGCAAGTCAAGACAAATAACAAGTCAAGACAAGGGTCATTTAAAAGTAACGTGTGGCAGTGGCTACACCAAGCTCACAGATCCCCCAGAGACCATGTCAAGGCTACCATGCTCTTTTGGCGAGCCTCATCCTCCCCCAGCTCCAGACATGGGAGCTGCCATTCTCTCCACGACCTGCCTCTAGCCACAGCGAATGGTCCAGGCTGGACAGGTGAACGCATTGCAATGGGCTCTTCCCCAGGACTTCCTAATGTGAGCAGAGGAGAGAAGAGCCTTTTCTGCTGAGGTTGAGAAGCTCTGATCTGCTGCAGCTGTCCTTCTCAGGCAGGGAGAGCGGGTTTGTGAGCACGAGTGCCACACAGAGACAGGCCAACGGAGCTGAGAGCAGGCTGATGGCATCTGAGGCCCTGGCTTCAGTCACTCCTGTCCCCTGCAGCAGCTTGGTGATGTCAGTCCCTGTCTGCTTCAGCTGGTGTTATGGGTTGAACTGTGTCCCCTAAAAAGATACGTTGAAGTTCTAACTCCCAGCACCTCAGGGTGTGACCTTATTTGGAAATAGGGTTGTTGCAGATGTAATTAGTTAAAATGGGGAGACACTGGAGTATGTACGTCCTTAATCCAGTATGACTGACGTCCTCATAAGATAAGGAAAGGGAGACAGACAAGGAGAGAATGCCAAGTGACAAGGAGGCAGAGATTGGAGTGACACTGCCACAAGCCAAGGACTGCCTGGAGCCTCCGGAAGTTGGAAAAGGCAAGAAGGATCCTTCCCCAGAAGGCTCAGAGAGAGCCCGGCCCTGCCCACACCCTGAGTTCAGACCTCTAGCCTCCAGAACTGTGAGAGAATAAATGTCTCCTATTTTAAAGCCACTCACTTTGTAGGACTTTGTTACGGCAGCCCAAGGACACTAACGCAGCTGGTGTGAGGTGAGATTCTGTCACTTGTGACCAAGAGTGCTGTCTCAGAATCTGAAGTGGGCAGGCCTCATTCCTCAATTTAAAAAATTAAAACCTTTTTTGTATCCAAGTGTCTTGTGCAACATAAATAAGAGCTGCTTCCTCAAACTATTAAAAACAGGTCACAAACTCAGTCACAAACTATTAAAAACAGATCACATACTCAGCCTCAGTCCTTTATTTTTGCATTAATACAACTTTCTCCTGAGAAATTATACAAATAGATGGTGTTGCCTATCCGAGCCTCACACTGGATTCAGTGAAACCTTGAAACTCAACAATCAGTGCTGGTTCATTTCAGGGAAAGGCTGCCATTCACTGGCACCAATGGAAGGAAAAACTCCTGGGGATTACCAAAGAAAGTTTTCCTTCTGCTTCCTTTTCAATTAAAGTATCAGATATGCAAACACTTTTCTCATTAGCCTCTTTCTTTGCTGAACTTGGTAAGAAAATTCCTAGAAGTCTTGCAGTTCTGGCTGCTGCTTCTCTGCAACTGATATCTTAGACTTGCAAATGACTATAGCAGATGCCATTCCTGGGATTTCCAAGGTTCTCCTCAAAGAGCAGGGCTGTGGATTATGACAAGAAGGAGGCTCTTGCTCCTTTCCTCACAAACAGGAGGAAAAGCCTCAGAAGGAAGAACACTCTGATTTTCAGACAGAGGACAATGGACTGAATTGAATTGTGGCCCCCACAAGATATGCCCATCTAGAACCAAAGAATGTACCTTTGTCTGGAATAAGGGTCTTTGCAGATGTAATTAAGGATCTTGAGAGGAGGTCATCCTGGATTAGGGTGTTCCTTAAATCCAATGACATGTCCTTTTAAGAAGAGACAAGGGAAACAGATCCACACACAGAGAGGAGGGCCGTGTAAAGATGGAGGTAAAGATCGGAGTGATGCGTCCACAAGCCAAGGAAGGCCCAGGACTGCCAGTAACCACCAGAAGTGAGGACAGAGGTAGGAGACAGGTTCCCCATCAGAGCCTCCAGGAGGAGCCAGCCCCGCTGAAACTTTGACTTCAGAAGTCTGGCCCCAGAACTATGAGAAAATAAACTTCAGTTGTTTTAAGCCACCGAGTTTGTGGTACTTTGTCACAGCAGCCCCGTGAAACTAACACGGGGCATCTCTGAAAGCACAGACTTTAAAGGGTGAGCACAGCGTGTGGTGTGGGTCTACCTTGCTTACCGCAACCCACATGCCACAGCATTACGGAGAACCTGGAATTTTCACAGAAATCTCTTCAAACACGAGGTTAACCTTAAAATTTGCTCTGAATCCTTCGTTGCCATGCAAAACCATTTATTAACTCACCACATGTCCACAGCGCTGGGCTGGGAGCAAGCTAGGCTGAAGCAATCCCCCCTTTGGAAGGCTAACATGGAGTGCCACCAAGACATACAGGGCAATGGGAAGCAAACGAGACATCATCTTTGACATCAGCCAGCAATTACTTACATACATAGTTATTCTTTTGTATTTGGCATGATTTCTTGGTGGAAGGTAAAGAACGAGGCCATGATGTGGCCATTAAAAAAAAAGTCATAAATCTAAAAGCACCGACACTGAGTCACTGCCAAGTGAAGAAAGGGAAACTGTAGAACAATATGCACAATATGGTCTTGTTTGTATAAAAAAGAATATATACCCTCCCACATGTATCTGTGCATAAGAAACAGGAGAAAAGCAAGATACAGAACACCACATTCTGGATGACAAAATTTATGTGACTAAACTCCATGTTTACAAACATTTCTGTGGATGCCAAGGAAAATATAGACTGGACTCTCACAATAACCACTTCTGCAGAGTGGGGTTGAGGAGTGAATGGAGGATGTTTACTTTTACCTTCTACCAGGGTTGGCAAACTGCAGCCCATGGGCCAAATCTGGCCCGCAACCTGCCTTTGTAAATAAAGCTTTATTGGAACACAGCCATGTCCATTCATTTGCATCTATCCATGGCTGCTCTGGCCCTCCAACAGCAGAGCTGAGTCGCTGAGACAGAGACAGTTTGATCCATGACGCTGGAAATATTTATTATTTGGCCCCTTACAGAAAGAGTTTGCTGCCTTCGACCTTGAATGTTTCTATACTGTGCATTTAGTTGTTTATTCACATATTTATTTACAGTGAGCACATATTACTTGGTAAAGAAAACTTTTAAAGATTTTATTTTTTTCCTTTTTCTCCCCAAAGCCCCCTGGTACATAGTTGTATATTCTTCGTTGTGGGTCCTTCCAGTTGTGGCATGTGGGACGCTGCCTCAGCGTGGTTTGATGAGCAGTGCCATGTCCACGCCCAGGATTCGAACCAATGAAATACTGGGCCACCTGCAGCGG
This sequence comes from Equus quagga, assembly GCF_021613505.1. Lineage (NCBI taxonomy): Eukaryota > Metazoa > Chordata > Mammalia > Perissodactyla > Equidae > Equus > Equus quagga. The sequence continues at coordinate 167,782,777 of NC_060268.1, forward strand.
AGTGTGCGAACTTAACTACACGACCACGGGGCCAGCCCCAGAAAACTTTTAGAAGTTGTCTGCTTGGACTTTGGGAAGGGACCTCTGGGCAATTATCAGCAATCTTCCAGGAGGCAGGCAGGAACTCAGGAGTTTTTAGGATGAGAAGAAAGGCTCTAATGGCCTGGGAAAGGGAAGGTGTTCCAAAACAGAGAGAGTATGAAAAAAAAGGTTTGAGCAAAAACTTCTCAAATATCCACTGAATGCCTTCAGAGAAATCCACTCAATTCCCTAGCACCTTGCTTCCACGTAACGGCTTTAAGATTCCAAAGGCCTTTTGGAGATACCTGGGTTTTGTTTTTTTTGGACAATGAGCAGAGAAGTAGCTGAAGGCGGCAGCCTTGGGGGTTGGGAGGGGTGGAGCACTGAACTGCTCTGAGGTCTACTTTTGGCTCTCTCACCAATGGACTGTGCCTTCTTGTGTTTTCTGGGTCTCAGTGTCCTCAACTTTAAGATGGTCAGACTAGATTAAATCTATGAAACTTTTCTGCCATGATATTTCAAGGAGTCTAGAGCAGCAATTACTTTAATACATATAAACAGGTAGAAAAGAGATGTTTCCGGTTGGTGCAAGGCCAGGTCTGGGAACCAGCCAACGAGTCGCAGCCCATGTGGTTGTGAGTTCAGATTAGACAAGGCACCAATTAACAAATGGCTCTGGGCTAGAAGTGGCATGAGAGAACTATTAATCAGCCATACATTCCTTTCCGATACTCTCAATGCACAGCAGTTACATTGTAAATCACGAGACATGTTTATTAGTGAGTCCATCCAAGGCCACAATGCCCTTGCAGAAGCTGTGTTAAAAAGTCAGAGTCCTTCCAACCTTGCTCAGGCATGGTCAAAGGGACAATAAGTGGCTGTGATCTTTGTGATGGACAGAGAAGCCAGATGACACTTTGGGTCTCACTCACAGATTCCTCACAGAAGCCACAACTGAGCACTTCTCGGCAGTGCTACCTCAATGCTGGAAGGCCTTTTGAGTTCTCTCACATTCATAAATAGCATGTAGGCAGCACCTTCTTGCTTATCATCCCTTCCACTGAGGAAAATGGGAACCAGCTGGGTTGGCCCTAAAGCTGGGTGAAACTTGGTTATGTGCCCAGAAAAGCTTTGACAGACCAGCCTGACAAGGCTACAAACTCTGCCCTGTTGTCATCAGGACTTGTCTTGTGCTGGAAAATTCAAGATGTCAGACAATGAGAGACCTGCACCTGACAGGCCAGCACAGGCTGCTCAGCTCCCACCCAAAGACTCCACTGCAGAGGGCACAGCACAGGTGCGGGAACCTCTGCACGAGAATAGTCAACCATTTCCACCTCGACTTTATGTAAAGACAGCAGTTTTCTCATCTTAGAACAGGCTCAGAGAATTACATTTAGATGGCAGCAAAGGCTTCTGATCTTGGCTTTCTGCTTCAGCAATGGGACATCCTGGGGCCAACCAAACTCACAAAGCCTGGTGTCAAGGAGAGGCAGCTGATTAGAACCACCGGGTTATGTCAAAAACACAGAAGAAATGCTGACACTTTCAAAATTTTAAAGATTTTTCCAAGTCTTTCCCACTCGAAATTTCTACCTCCGGCTGCTATGGTGTTGTTCTCAGTGTAAGATTTATGTGTTCTAAGAAAAATCAATGTAATGCTGGGAGCTGAAGAAAGAAAAACTGATTCCTAGGGCCGCTTGGGTTAAAGCACAGACCGTGAGTCAACAGCAGCTGAACCTTTTACTAATAGAGTGGCTTACATAAGAAATACGAGAGTTGAAGCAATCAATTAAGCCCTGTCAGTGAAAAAAGGTGACTTAAGACACAGCAGCTAGTTGTCCTTAGAGATAAACTCATAAACTCATATTTATAATATTTATATAATATTATAGATATTGTAAATAATATTTATAAGCTCAAATAATAAAGAAGAGAGGGAGAAGGTGAGATCTTAGGTTTCACTCATTTGGCAAAAGTCTGTGGCAGGCCTGTGAGTCAGGTACCAGATATCTGAAGAGGAGCAGAAAAAGACCACAGAAAATGGGCGTTGAGGTCAGATGTCTTGGATTCCAATCCTGGCCCTGACAGTAATCATCTGTGTGCCTTTGGGCAGCTGCTCTGAGCCTCAGTTTCCTTATTTGCAAAACAAAGAGAGAGGTTTATAAAGTGCTGTGGAGGTAAGACTAACAACAAGTACAACCATAATCACCCTTTATTAGATGCTCCCGCCCTCAGGAAGCTTCCCCAGCAGAGGTGTGGCTGAGGCGTAAGCAAGTGACTACAACAGGATGAGTCTGTTGGTGTAATGCACCAAGTGAGGTGGGTGTGGGGAGAAAACTGTCCAAGCCTACAGTGCTGGGGGTTCAGGGAGGCATCACAGAAGAGGAGCACTTAGTTTGACTTAGAGAGGAGGAGTTTACTAAGCAGGCGGCCCACCCTTCCTTTCCCTCTCCTTCCCTTCCCATTCATCCATTCATTTATCCATCCACACATCCATTTATTGAGCACCGCCCTTCTGTCAGATAATGTTTTAGGTCCTGGAGATACGATAGCACCTGTCAGGAAGTTTACATTCTAGCATCGGATGACAGACAATAGACATGTATACAAACAGAAGAATTTCAGACCGTGGGGGGAAAGGTGCCATGAAGAAATAAAACTGGGCCAGGGGATAGAAGATGACCTGGGGCCTGGGTAGGTGGAGGCACCTTCAGCAAGGTGATCAGGGGAGGTGTCTCCAAGGAGCAACAGGCGGGTTGAATGATGGGGGAAGAATGTTCTAGGCAGGGGAAACAGCAAGTGCAAAGACCCCCACATGGAAAGAGTGAGTGCTTGAGGGACAGAGAGAAGGCCGGTGGGGCTGGAGTGAAAGAGGGGGAGAGATGTAGGTGACCAGGTCGGGGGTGGGCTGTGTAAGCCAAGATAAGGTTTTTACATTTCTGAGGTTTAAACTCAACACAAAAAACCCAGTCAAGCACATTTTTTTCCTTATGCTTTGAAACTCTTTAAAAAAATACAAAAGAAGACTGGAAATCTACCCCCCCCCCCCCCCCCACCCCCCCCCCCCCAACCCCCCGCAAGTCCCTAGGCCCTCGACTTTGTCATATAAGAACCAACACCTTCTTTAATCTGTTGCCAGAACCAGATACACTTTGCATCCTAAACAAGCTGCCAAAACAAAGCAGAAAGCTGGGCTTAAACTCTGTTAGAGGATGTCCTAAACTTTGCAAAACACATTTCTCTCTCTTTTCAAGTATGTTTATTTGGACAAGGTATACGGATATAAGCACGGATGCAGGCAGCCAGCTGCAGAGAACCCAGACTAACAGAACGATTATTTAGCAGTAGAGAAAGATAAAAGCAGTCTTAAGTGTAAGCAAACATGTCTGCTTCATCTAATGTTTATGAGCAAAAAACAACCTCAATGGGAGCCAGCAATGCTGAGGAAGGGACAGAGTCATATTTGCCAAAAACATTCTGGGTTTGGTGAACAAGAAAAGCAGCAGGGTTTGCTTCCTCTTTCATTAGGGCCTCCTTCCCCCAAGGCCTTATTTAAGCCTCTGCAGCTTAAGGTACTGGTTAGACTCATTCTTGTTCACACAGACTCATACCAGGGGCTCCGCTCAGAAAAATGCAGACGGGGTCAGTCTCTGAGTTACAGCATTAAGACCATCTTTTGCTTCTTTACCTTTCCTTACATCCTGCGTATTCCAAGATAAGTTCCCATTTTAAGTTGTCTGCCTCATCTGGACACCCTGTCCTGATAGCTGGCTCAGGAAATGGGGGCTCTTTTGAGCAGTAGCATTCTGATTTACCAGCAGCCACTGCCAACCCTCTAAGGCTTCAAAACAGGACACGTACAGTAAACGAGATGTGTTTCTCCCGTATGACCTACAAGTTCTTTCTTTTAACTGGATAATTTTCTTAAAAACAAGGCGGCTGGGAATGCCTGGCCTTTGGGTCAAATCCCTGGTTAGTACACTTTTTATCTTATTGAATCTATGATGCACTCAGCTGCAGGTTCCAGAAGAAAAAAAGAACTAGGTGTGCCCAGATTTACTCAAAGCCCACATATCAAAGAACCTATATTTGCAGACCTGATAAGTTATGGGTAATTATTTGCTTTATAAAATGGGCTATTCTTTGAGATTCCTCTTTTTAAAAATAGTACATTCCTGGAATGCACTTAAGATAGGATTCAACTTAAGAGAAGTTTGATTACCATGCAACCAACGCACTATATCAAATAAGGCCCACAAGGGACCACGAGGGGAGAGGCCAGGAGCAGAAGAATGTGCATCCAGAACAGAGTTAATGCACCCACCCAACACCCCAGCATGTGATTTCAAACAAAAACTAAACAGAATATATGCCTGAAACTTATACAATGTTATAAGCCAATATAACCTCAATAAAACAACTTTTTTAAAAGTTGTAAAGAGCAAACAAAAATCAATACAACTGAAAAAAAAAGAAAACCCAAAATGATCAAGGCAAAATATTTGTCCTGTCACTGCTCCCCTGACTCAGCCACCCTCCCTTGGGATCCGGCCTCCTTCACAGCCCTCTCTTCCTCGTCCCTCCTCAGCAGCAGTAGGCCTCAAAAGTGGTTTCTCTACAGTAGTGGTTCTGAACAGGGGTGATTTTCCCTCGCAGGGAACATTTGGCAGTGTCTAGAGACATTTGGTTTGTCATAACTAGGGGAGGAAAGCTACTGTCATCTGGTGGGTACAGGCCAGGGATGTTGCTAAATATCCCACAGGACAGTCCCCCACATGGTGCTGAGGCTGAGAAACCCCAGTCTACAGGAGGCAGAGTCACGGCTGTCCCTCCACAGAGTTAGGAAGCCAGTACTGAGTACTTCTGACTTTTCGTCCTTTTAAATTAGCTATTATTTAGTTGGAGGGCAAACCCTGCAGACCTCTGTTGTCATGATATGCTATTCCCTGAACCAGCTGGCTAAGCCACTGATGCATGGGTTAAACTCACTGACACATGAAAACGCCTAAAAAACCCACTTGAAAACTTTTGGTCAAAACATGTATTCCAAGTGCTATAATGAGAGGCTTGGTAGGGCCGCACACTTAGTCTTAAAAAGGCTTCTCAAAAGTAATTTATACCAATGAGCCATGGCAAATTCACCTATTCTGTAAGTACATCGAGACCCAACAAGCCTTTTGATCCATTATAGAATGGCAACAATTATATTTTAATTAGTTATTTTTCACTTACTTGTCAGAACCTGTTTGGATAATCTAAATAACTTCACATCCTCTTAACATTCCTCATGAGACTGTCTCAGAGAAAACACACTCAATTTTCTCTTAAATCCTCAATCCTAGTTAAGTGAGAGAGGAGGCTGCTAGAGCGACCACACTCCTGCTGCTTTTTTGGCTAGATGCACTTTTTTTTTTAAACTTTCCCATATCATAAATCTATTTCTTTCAAATTTGGATGACTTTTCTGGTCTCATTCCTTCTTTAACACTAGCACAGAACACTTCAGAACTTTTTTCTAAAAAATAAACTTTAGAGTATGGTTTAATAACTAGGTTTTTAGAAAAACTATTTTCATGAGAAAGACAAGAATCTCTAGATTTCTTTCATTTCCTGCCCAGAGATGGCAAAAGAGGCAATTATCAAGCTCTTTCAACCTGTAGCTGTAACGAAATATGAATAACGCTGAACGTTTGCTTCCTCATTTCCATTCTTGGAGAACGTCTTAAAAAAAAAGGCCACACATTAATAGTAGCAGATAATCTTCTCAATTCCCTGCACCACTTTTACCACCAAACGCTCTAAATATGCCTCCAAAGTCCTTTCATCTCAAAGACAAATTCCACAGAGTTCTACAAACCACAGACAAAACAAATCAAATCTGGAAACCACACTCTCAATTTGGGGGGCAGTAGCCTGAAAAAACCACAAATATTCTTTAAAAGGTCAATAAACTCTAACTCTCAGTAAAATAATCTGCCTTTCCTGCTCTTTACTCCAGTCCTGTATCAATGAAACAAGCTTCGTAGTTCATCTTGCATCATAAGAAAAACAAAAGTTTAACTAAAACATATTTCAGGCCAATGCAAGTGGCCTCTGTCGCCAGCATCCAGCAGACCACATCTGCAGGAGGCTTGGGGTCGCCGACGGCGCCACGGAAGCCAGGGGTTTCAGTCTGCCCTGCAGAGCACAGGACACCTCGTGCAATGTCTGCTTTACCTTATGCCAGGGCTCCTTGTCTTCCGTTCCTTGGCTGTGCTGAGCAGGGAACTCCTCTGGGTTTCAAGTCAGAACACGGGGAAGAGGCTTGTAAAAGCCCGACCTCAGCTCACCAGACTGGGGCTCCCCGCCCTCCCCTGTTTATAAGCGGGCTCCTCTTCTGCAGCTCTAAGCGAAGGAAATGTGCATCTCGAGAGACACACACCCGAAAAAGGAGCAGAGCGGGGCAGGCGATCCCACGCCGCCCTCTCCCCGCTGCACTTACTAGTTAAACACACCACCAACCACTACGGGCCAGTCCATGTTTCTAAAACAGGAGGGGAGTAGGTTTTCTTTTTTTTCAAGGCAGGTGGGGAAAGTACCATTTCTTTGCATTGACTCACAACTGTCTGCATCATAAATCTGACAGTAATTGTCCTCGAGGCAGAGGCTTGCAGTGAAAGCAGAGTCTTATGCTTTTTAAGTTTCTTCCATGGATTGAGATGATGGGAAGGTGTACCACTGAGCACAGCTATCAAATAGCTGGCAGCCTTCCCTCCCAAGTGACTGCTTTTGAGGCACACATTATGGAATCCTTTATGTAAGTGCAATAAAACGGAGTGCAACTGGATTTTGATTTCTATTTGTTATTCAGAATTTTTGTATTTCAGAATTTCCACATTCAGATTTTTTCATGGAAATGTGACCCAAAAAAGACTTTGCTTATCAAGCTTCCTTGATTCATATTTTTGGTACAGCTCGTATTGTGCTCTTTTATTGCAGCAAAAAATTATTAGATACCTACATTCCAGGCACTTTACACACATGTCCTCATTGTCAACGAAACCGGCCTGCAGAAATCCCAGGTGAACCAGTGACAGAAGGAGAAGCCACAGGCTCTCATACATGTGAAGAGAGAGAAGGAGTCAGAAACCTTCTACTGTGAGAGCACAGCACCTTTTTATATTCTCCTTTCATAGGACTAGGGCAAGATTCTGTTACAACTCTTGTCATTTTTAACAAGACTAAAGTGATTTAGGGAAATTTTTCATGGAGATTATTTGCCCATAAAGATCAGCTAATAAAAGACCCTTTGTGTGTGTGTGGAATCTCTCTAAGCTGGTTTGGAAGCAATCCCAAACATTGTTGAAGAAATGTTAAGGTTTTTAGCAACAAAGCAGTGCTTCTAAAAGGAAGAGGAAGCCACTGGATTGCACATTATAATAATTACAGAGGGTTAACTACATTTCTGGTGTGTTTTTCTTCTGAGGCGTCAAAGCCTCTGTGAATGTTCCTTCACCACACCCTTGCAGGGCCAGTTTCTCCAGTGTGATCTGCAGCCTCCCACCCCTACCGCAATCACCCAGAGTAGGGTGGTGTGTTAACACGCAGATCTCCAGGCTCCAGCGTGGACCCCCTGAAGTAGAATCCCTGGGTGAGGCCTCGGAAGCCATACTTTAAACAAGATGTCCAGGCAATTCTTATGTATGGCAGTTTTAGGAACCCAGCCTTGGACTGTAAAACTGAGGCAGTTAGGGGCTGTACCTTTGACCTCTGTGACCTCAGAACTTATGTTTGGGATATTAGCAGGCAGTCAACTATCTGTCAGAGAAGTGAAGGAGTCCTCCTCATAAAGGAAATAGGGAAACTCAATCAGGCTTCCAGTCACACAGCTAGAAGTACTGACCGGAGCGTTGGAACTGGTGTCATTGCTCTACAGACTTCATCCTCTTCCTTCTCTCCCATATTTGGAATACCGGCTCCTCTGTCAGATTTTATTTATTTAACCACCTCTATGTCTTCTAGGATGGGGAGAAAGAGGACGGTTCATCTTCAAATTTACCAAGCAAATTTCCAAATTTGTGAGTTTCCAAATGAAAAGAGCCAAGAACCAACACCATGTGGAGTCAAGAGGTTCAAGAAACTCGCCTGGTTGGGAAGCCCTTGCTGAGCACTATGAGATGCCTTTCCTGTCCTCCTGCCTCTGTACATTCGTATGGACAGGATTTGGTGAAAGAAAGTGAAAAGTAAAGAACCAAAGGATGGGCACAGGGATCTGCTTGAGGTGATGGAAATGTTCTAAAATTGGAATGAGATGATGGTTGCACAACTCTGTAAATTTACTAAAGATCACTGAATTACACACTTAACCTGGGAGAATTGTAAGGTATGTAAATAAAGGTGTTACTAATCACAGGGGTAGTTGGTTCAAATCTGTTCCAAAGGGACTCAGTGCTATATTAAGGAGCTGATACAGGAGCTCTTACAGTCCATAGAGGCTAAGAGGCCTCTTCATCATCACCTTAAATACTGATGAAGGCCCCATCTGGGCAAGTGTGCTGGGCTTTATACAGAACAATGAAACAGAATAGCATGAATCCTCCAGAGTTCATGCTCACACAGATCATACTCAGGTGGATGCAATAAGAGAGACATTAACAGACAGGAGAAAGGCAGGTGGGCATTCACTTCACATGTGAGTGAAAGGAACAGGTATTTAACAGGGTGGCGAGAATTTACGCCCAAAGAGTATGTGGAATCTTTAATGGTTTTGGTTCAAGCCCATGGCAAAAATTCATAATGGGGAAAAATAATAATTTTTCAACAAATCTGTATTTGGCAACTGCTAGATGCCTGGTAAAAAGTAACAGAAAATACTTGCTGAAGCAATGGTAGATTGAATTTATGGGCATAAATGCATGTGAATACAGTCACTCACTGCATAATGACATTTCCGTCAACATTGGACTGCATATAAGACAGTGGTCCCATACGATTGGTACCATGTAGCCTAGTGTGTAGTAGGCTATGCCATCTAGATTTGTGTAAGTATAGTCTATGATGTTTGCACAACAAAAAAATCACACAACGATGCATTTCCCAGAACACATTTCTCAGAATGTATCTCCACATGACTCTATCTAAAGTAAAGTGATTTAAGAAATTTTCAAACCAAAGCATCAACATGACTGTTCACACGATTGTTAACCTGTCCATCTGAAATAATCACACAACTACATCAGAAAGTAAATAGATAGGGGTGAGCCTGACTCCTTCATTCAAACAGGAAGTTGTGAGCTCATTCAAAATATTGGGCTTTTACAAAATCTGTTTCTTCATTTACAAATGAAGGAAATGGAAAAAAATTCTTGAAGCACTGCATGTCAGGGCCTGTCCCAGACGGCTCATTTACTATCTGATTTAAGCCTTTAAGAGGTAAGCATTATTGTGCAGCTGAGGCTCAGAGAGTTTAGGCAACTTGCTAACTACTCAGCTCCAAGCGTAGCTATTGAAATCACCTCCTGGAGTGTCTGGCTGTATCAATTCTTTCCAGTAATCACTCTTCTTTCCCTCCCACCTTGCCTAAGACCACTTCAAGCTCCAAAATTCCAGATTCTATCTATGTATGTTCCCAAGATGCTTGCAGCTTTGAGTTTTGCCACAGGGCCATGAACATAGATAGTTTATAAACAGTTTTCCTTTGCAAGGCTACTCCAAAATGTCCTTTTGGGGGAGGAATTACTGTACCACTTCGTTTCTGCTGGGCAGGATGGGCACCAGCCCTAACTGTCACTCCTTCTGACTAGCTGGCAAATTCTAAGCAGGTCCATCTGCTGGAATTGGCATAACATGCCTAACAAGGTGGGAAGCCATGAGGTCCAGGAAGCAAGCACGTTCAGGAAGCAAGCACGTTCAGGTGGAAAACAAAAGAGGAGGAAGTCTGTCCTAGTAGGACGGGCAGCAGGCAGCAGTATTGCTTGGGGCCAAGAGGATGAAATGCTCCCATTTCCTCTGAGCATTCATCATCTCCTGGGCCTGGCGGAAAGTTTCATATCCTTACCTAGAGAAAGCTGTACCCAGGGTAGAAGTTGTCCTGGTGACCTTTGGATGGTGCCATTTTTCAACGTATAACCTCAAGTCACATGCTCACTGAAAGAGGCTAAGTGGACAAAAGAACTAGGACAAAACAGAGCAGAGGTAGCTTGAGACGCCGCTTTTTGTCTGAGTTGTCACGAATCCAGAGGCTAGAGAAGATTGCTTGAGACCCAAAGGGACGTCACAACGTCCACCAGAGGCACAATCCAGATTCCAAGAGAAAGGCTGGTTCTGGGTGTAGAGAGCCATTTGGGTCTCTTGCCATCCACCATTGGCCAGGTAGGCAGATCCAAGTGGATGGGAAGCATTTTCTAATAGGGAAAATCTTTCAGACGGAGAATGGGTCCAGGCGAGCCCACAAAAGCCAGTTTACCTCAAAATTAAACTAAAATAATGCTAGTCTGTAACAGAAAATATTTTTTCAATTTTTAAAATTTATACACTGACTACTTACAAAAATGATTTGAAGTGGAAAATAGCACATTATGAGTATGCAATTAAACAAAATGGCAAGACCAAATCACATGTTTAAAATCAAAGACTCAAACAAGGTAGGAAAGAGGTGACCCATGACTTCGATAAGAATAGCAAATGGAGATAAATTTCCCACTTTCACATGCCTATCACTATCCATTCCTCAAGATCCAAACCTGACTTCTTCTGTAATAAGTGACAAGAATCTCTCTTAAGCCTGGGGCATTTACTGTATGTGCTTCTGCCTTGGCCCTCGTACTACTGTGGGTCCCCAGTTATTTTTTGTGTACTGAGATACACTGCTAAAGATTGAACTCTTCTTCTGCTCCACCAAGAGAAGGTCAGGAAAATTTCCTTGGAATTCATTGAAGGTCACCTCTGAGGGGAGGTGAGGCACCTTGGAACTGATTACTTAGAAGAAGGGGGTATAATCATCCCTTTTAGGTTTATCGTAGTAAAAGATGACGTGAAAGGAGGCAGGTGGGGAACAGCAGGAAGGCAAAGGATTGGTGCTCTGGGTCCATGAGAAACCAAACACACGAGTCCTTCTGAGGCCCAGGAAGTATTAGGTCCTGGAGAGTTGAAACGATAACCCTGAGGGGTCTTCACTTCTGTGTCCAGACCAGGAGATCCACCCCTTCACTGTGCTTGGCAGTAACCTGCCTAGACAGGCTGTCTCTCTGCTGTTGGAGACTAGTCATTTCTAAAGTTCAATACCCTTACTGAGAATCCCCTCAGACTGAAGATACTGCAATAGCCTTGGGCACCCATGAGCCCTGGGGGTCCCCTGGACACTCCACAGGTGTATTACTTTTAGAAATATACATCTTATCTATGTCCTAAATCTTATCTACAAGTCCTAAATCTTACATTATCTTCTGTCACCCCCAATGTTGGGCCACCAGCATGTGCTCAATACTACTTGTTGATTTCTTTAGAAGAGTCATATTCCACCACTTTTTCAACTGTCACCCCCTTTCCTGCCAGCACACACACACATTTCACCAGCAATAAGCTAAACTCTCTAAAGTTAAGTAGCACTGAAAAATAAACCACCATTTTAACTCAAAACACAAATTCTTTTCAAAATGTCATTTCCGGATAAGGAAGCCCTTCTATTTGTGCTGACAGGAAATGGAATGATTTTTTCATAAATATCAAATTTTTACTCCTTGTGAACAAACTCTTCTGCTACCCTGGCAACACATTTCCTCTTTTCATTAATGTATGAGAAACTGAATAACTCTGGGTGAATCAGACAGATTCTCCTCAAATTATGTATCGTGTCAAGGTGCTTACGCCCTACTGGGTCAATTCTCAATCTGTAAATGATGGAAAGGACAAAATATTAGCATCAGGTTATTCTTCACAAATAAGATGTTGCAACCAACACATCATAAACCATATGCTGGTTAAACTTGAGTTTGCTTTCCTGCACTGGAAAGATTTTATACTAATCAAGTCACACTCTATGATCAAGGGCAGGGTTCTGCACAATGCAAGAGAATAAAAGTTTAAATGCCCACAAAGGGAAAGAACCTGGCACACAGTCGTGCATTAAGACATTTATTGACTTAAATCCTCATTCTTGTCTTTTCCCCATTGTTCTTCTACCTAATAAGTCAAACTGTCAAAGACTTCAAGAAAGAAGAGAAAGGGAGAGAGGGGAGGGAGCCAACCTGACTAATTATGCCAGGGGTTTTGCATGTCTTTTTTTAATAATCCTGCATCTCTATGAGGTCACAATTAGTATTCTCATTTTATAGACAAGGAAACTGACAATAACAGGATCCCAACTCTCTATCACCTGTATATCTCTGCAAAGACAGACAGATGTGTATGTACATATGTAGGTACATATATATATATATTTAAATTGAGATATAATCCACATACCATAATCACCCTTTTAAAGTATAAAATCCAGTGGTTTTTAGTATATTCACAGAGTTGTGCAATCATCCACCATTATCTAATTCTAGAACATTTTTATCACCCCAAAAAGAAACCCATGCCCATTAACTGTCATTTCTCCCTTCCCCCAGCCCTTGATAACCACTAATTTACTTTCTATCTCTATGGGTTTGCCTATTCTAGACATTGCATATAAATGGAATCATACAACATGTGGTCTTTTATGACTGGCTTCTTTCACTTAGCATATTTTCAAGGCTCATCCATGCTATAGCACACATCGGTACTTCATTCCTTTTTATTGCTGAATAATATCCCATTGTATGGATATACCACATCTTGTCTAACTTATATTCAAAATGAGGCCATTTCTATAGTTTATTGTTAAGCTATAGATATAAATTAGGAAAGGTAACTGGTGTACCTGCATTGGTCCTCCCACACAGGACCTTCTTGACTATCCACTGAGCTCTGAAGAGTTCTAAACTACAGCTCTGTGAAGAAAGTGTGCTCCCTAACCTGAGACAGCATCATCCATCTATAATATTCTCCCAAGGTCATGCCAGGTGCCCTTGCGGAGCCTACAGATAAATAAAGGAGACAAGAAACTATGAAGTATGACTGCATAGACAAGACACTATGAGATATGCCTGCATAGAACAGACTCTATGAGCAGGGTCACTGACTTGCAGTGAAATTTTATACTTTTAAAAAGGAAACCAAACAAGCAGCAAATGTTTATTCTCCTGAAAATAAATATAACAAGGCCACTAATGAGATAGACTTTCCCCATTTCACCAGGAATGGTAAATTTTGGTCCTTCAGTACGTTATTTTGGGAGGCGAACTAATTACTCATTTTCTTCAACGATGACTGCCAGGTGGATCATGAAGCAGTGTGCGTGCGTGCATGCATGTGTGTGTGTGTCTGTGCGTTCCTATCTTCTGAGAACTGAGAGACCTGGCTTCTAATTGTGGTTCTGTTACTAATTAGCCCCCGAGTCCCCAGCGCTAAGCAGCCTCATCTCTAAATGGAGGTCAGTAGTAACTGCCTTGACCACTCTACAGGCTTCTTGTGAGAATTAAATATTTATGAGATCATTTGCAAATGTTAAAAATATCATACAAAAGCAGGATATTGAGGTGGTTCACTGTCCACCAGGACACAGACCAGTTCAACCAATACTACTAAGATCACACGATTCTTTTCCCTTTCCTGATCCTCAAAAATATTTGAGTCCACAATTAAGTGTAAGAAGGCATGAATTCCTCTGAGCACAGTGAGAACGAGAAGAATGCAATTAGTTTTCTGCGTGAACACGGGTTATTACTCTTGCTTTGCATGTATATGATACACACAAAACAAGAAAGGGGAGGTTGGCATTTCAGCCTGTCCTTTGCAAATTACATCTTCGATGGTCATAAAAAGATTATATGCTATGCAAGTGCCATGGGATAACCTGTTTCCTCTCACTAGATAACAGGCCGGCCAGAACAAGACTGACTCACTGCTTACGGCTATTCCAACATGCCATGCTTAAAATACCCACAGCAAAAGGAAGGACGAGGACAAGGGCCTCCAATTTATAACGTGAATTAGTTTCACAGGAACATTGTAAATATTTGCCCCTGGGCTTTAAGAAAAAGCAGTTTTAGTCAAAAAGTAGAACAAAACAAAGCTACCCGTTTTTAATCCTTCAGAGAATCAAGAAAAAGGATTTGGCTGAATCACGTTGTGATTCCATTTCCTACACCGCAGGAGCTCAGCAGGAGGGAGACTGAAGCAAGTCTAAACCCTGTCCTTTGTCCATCATTTCCAAGCGAACAGATAAAGACTGGACAGTGTTGCCCCCGGAGGTATGATGGGAAAGGCATTAAAGCGGCTGGAGGATTTGGCATGTGCTGCATTGGAGGGTCTCTCTCTGACATCCTGTGGTATACAAGTAGTTGCACACACCATCACACATTTCTCCCCGGAGAGCACAAGAGGCACGGTAAATACCACGCCACATAAAGACGTGTGCCACCAGCCTTTCTGGAAAGACAAGGAGGATTGATTTCCTGGGTGTGGTGATGTGAGGAAGAAAGGAGAGGGAAAGCCCATGAGACCCAAGGAAGAAAGCAGAGCCCGCCTTCCTCCTCGGGGTAAGAAGGCAGGGATACAAGTTTCCTTTGTCTCTGAGAGAAGAGCATGCAAGAGGAAGAGGAGGGCTCCAGCGTGCAGTCTGGCAGGTGCCTGCTAGGGAGGAAATGTCTGCAGAGGGAGCCAACGGATGAGAGCATTCATCCTGAAGGAATGAGTGGAGTGCTCAGTAAACACAGAGCCCCTGGGGAAGGGAGTTGTGCAAGAGAGCTGAGAGACTACGAGAAATCAAGCCCACCCTTGGCCTGCTCATGGACTGGCCCAAGACACAGGGGAACACGGAGGGGACAAACCATTTTCCTTTACCCTCAAGACTTCTGTTTGACATTCGCTTTTTTTTTCTGTGCTGCCTTCACTTTAAAACTATCTTGTTGCTGTTTTCTTTCTGCATGAAGTTGGCAGGTAACAACCTGTACCCAGGAAAGGAAGTTTGCTGGAGTCAGAGATCTCCTAGGACCTTCCATTACAGATGGAAGGGAATTCATACCAACAGGATGCTCCCCCGCACCCCCCCCCCCACATCTGCTGACATCTGTGACCTAAGTCTGAAGTCTCATGTAGCTTCCTGTTACCATGAGGCTGCTAAAGCAGAAGGGAGTAGAGTCGGGGTGGGGCCGGGGTAAGCTTGCTTCAGAGAAGAGTTTAGAGGTGGAGATCTATTTTCCAATAGAAGGCTATTGGAAAACTCCAGTCTCTCACACTAATTTGCTTCTGGACTTCTCAATTAGGAGGCAGGTTGTAAAGCTCTTCAGAACTCTCCTGAGGAGCTTCTAGGATAATTAGCATAAGCTTTTAAAGATGTGCCATTTATAGCACGATCTCTCTAAAAAGAGAATCTCGCTGTCAAAAACAAAACTGAGAGCCAGCAAATGATAAATAAAGCTACAAATGGAGTGTATGCTATATGCTGAGTGTTACATGCCAGTTTCCAGAAAATCTCTTCAGAAAAAAAAAACTACTGGTTCTGACCCCTTAGATCTAAGATACGAGAATTACTGAACTCAGATCCTTAGAGCCAAAGAGACTTTAGGAGTTAAGCGGTTCAAGTATTGGATTTACATATTTATTTTTAATGCTTGTATTTAAAGAAAACTGAGGCTCAATGAAGTTGAGAGTTGCCCAAGGTCACAAGGATGAGTTCCAAGGGCCAAGAGTAGGTTCCAGATTCCCTGTCACCTGGGGCCCTTTTCAGTAAAACACAAGAAGCTCTCCCCCCCCCCCCACCCCAACAGCTTCAAGCTGATGTGATGGGTGGGGTTTACAACTACTAAGGAATCGCAGAGGGAGATGCAATTTTAGAGCAGGATGGAGTTTCAGAGGTTACAAGCCTCTCCCTTTACCTGTGAAATGAAGATAGTCTCAGAGAGGCTGAAGGACCTGTCAAAAATGACTCGGGAATTCATGACGTAGCTGAGCCTGGAGCTTCTTGATCATTGCCCAGTGACCTTTCTCCTTCTCAAAGTTCCCTCAGGCGTCTGATGGCATCTCAGGTGAAACCACACTCAGAGAAGTGGCCTTAGGGCACCCCCAATGCTTACTGAGGGTTCAATTAAAACCACACCGGAGCTCCAGCCCTCATTGGGATGACGTAAGTTCCCAGGTTTACTGGAGGGGGTTGAATGGTGGCTCCCCAAAAGAGATGTCCACGTCAAATCTTTGGAAGCTGTGAATGTCTGGAAAGAGAGTCTTTGCAGATGTAATTAAGAGAAGAATCTTGAGATGAGGAGATCATCCTGGATGATCTGGGTAGGCCCTAAATCCAATGACAAGTGTCCTTCTAAGAAAAAGGCAGAGGAAGGTTTGACAGAGAGAGAGGACACAGAGAGGAAGGCCATGTGAAGGTGGAGGCAGAGATCAGGGCTACGCAGCCGCAGCCACCAGAAGCTGGGAGAGGCAAGGAAGGGTTTTCCCCTAGAGCCTTTTGGAGGGAGCACGGCCCTGCCAACATCTTGATTTTGGACTTCCGGCTTCCAGAACTGTGAGACAATAGGTTTCTGCTGTTTTATGCCACCACTGTTACAGCAGATACAGGAAACGAACAAATTTACCATCTCTACGGATGAAATCAATCAGAAAAAACAACTAGAAAAAAATCAAAGATCACAGAATGGAGAAGTACAATGTGGTATATCCATACAATGGAATATTATTCAGCCTTAAAAAGGAAGGAAATGCTGGTCCATGCTATAACATGGATGAATCTTGAGGACTTTATAGTAAGAGAAATAAGCCAGTCACAGAAAACCCTAAATACTTTATGATTCCACTTATATGAGATACTTAGAGAAGTCAAAGTCATAGAGACAGAAAGTAGAATGGTCATTGCCAGGGGCTGTGGGGAGAGAGGAATGGGGAGTTACTGTTCAATGAGTACAGGGTTTCAGTTCTACAGGATATAAAGACTTATGGAGACGGATGGTGCTGATGGTTTCACATTACGAATGTATTCAATACACTGAACTGTTTGCTTAAAAATGGTTAAGATGGTAAAGTTTACGTTACACAGATTTTACCACAATTTTAAAAATTGGGGGAAAAAACCAAAAAGCAAGGATTACAGTATTTACAACAAATCCACAATGTTTCACCAATGACGGAGTCAGAGAATGAAAGGCAGAGGGAGGAAGGCGGAATGTGGAGACCAGTCCTGTTTTATATGGGTAATCAAGCCAAACTGACTCATGAGCTGTCACGTGTCAGAGTGCTAACTGTGCAGGACATTTTTCTAGATCACACACCCATCTGAGGAGGACGGCATGCCTGCTGGGTGGATCTTGAATCTACCAACAACCCTACTGCAAACTGCTCCCAGAAGGCCCAACTCTGAAGGCATAGTGTGGACCGCGTCCAAGCCTTCCGCCTTCTAAGCAGCCCTCGCTGAGACCTGAAGGCAATCTGGTGAGAGTCCCTTGCAGCCGCAGCAAACACTGAAATACTCAGGCCTTCAGGGAGAAGCCAGAGTAAGCAGATGTTTCTTCAAAATGGCACATTCGTGGATCTAGTTTTATTGTAGACGTTCCTTCCCACAGCTGTTGAACTAAATCTGAAGGGAATCAACACTGCCCCCGGCCCCCAGCCCTTTTGCCTTGCCAACTCTTTTGGGGGAATACAGTTCCAGATGTGGACTGAGGAGGCAGCTGTTTTGATCCACACCTTCTGAGAACGTGGCTGCCTCAAATCCAGGGGCTGTGTTCTGTCTCTTCCTACAGCTGAACACCTGGGAAATGGTTCTGGTGTTTTATTATCGTTGTTTTAAAATGAAATTTCCCAATTGCTCCCAACTCAACAGGTTTATTTCAGTCTCATGCAGCAGACGGAACTCGGGAACCCCACAGGAAATGCTGTCGGGACCCCTCAGCTCCTTTGGAGAGCAGCACTGTGGGGCTCCATGGAGGGATGAAGGACACATGCAGAGGACAGGCGGGGGAGCACCCTCCACTGTACTTTGAGTCTTGGGATGTGACCACTGGACTTCACGCTTCCTTTTGGATGGGTCACATCCGTCTTCTCCAATAGCTTTCCCGGGGATGTGCTTCACCCGGGGCCCAAACCGCAGCCTTGACAGATACTTAGGCTGACCATTAGAGCTTTACTGGAAAGACCATGAAAACTCCTCCTCACACCCATACTGTGCGTGTGTGGGGAGGATGCGGGGGGTCCAATTCCCAGGTTTCCCTCCAGCCAGTGCCACCGCTGTTTTGTGTCCAGAGTTCTGTAGTCGTCTCCTAACTGGCCTCCTTGTCTCCAAACTCACCCCTTTTCCATTCATTTAAAAATTTGAATTCACATAACATAAAATTCACCATTTTATTTTATTTTTTTAGGAAGATTAGCCCTGAGCTAACTGCTGCCAATCCTCCTCTTTTTGCTGAGGAAGACTGGCCCTGAGCTAACATCCGTGCCCATCTTCCTCTACTTTATACATGGGATGCCTACCACAGCATGGCTTGACGAGCGGTGCCACATCCTCACCAGTGAACCCCAGGCCGCCAATAAGCAGAACGTGCGCACTTAACCGCTGCACCACCGGGCTGGCCCCAAACTATTTTAAAGTGAACAGTTCCATGGCATTTAGGACATTCACAATGTTGTGCATCCCCTACCTCTAACTAGTTCCAAAACATTTTTATCACCCTAGCTGAGTACCAGTAAGCAGTTACTCCCCATTTTCCCTGCCCCGCAACTTTAGGCAACTGCCAATCTGCTTTCTGTTTATAAGGATTTACCTATTCTAGATATTTCATTTAAATGGAATCATACAGTTTGTGGCCTCTTGTGACTGGCTTCTTCCATCTAGCATAATGTTTTCAAGGTTCGTCCATGCTGTAGCATGTGCCAGAATCCCCTCCTTTTTAAGGCTGAATAATATTCCGTCGTCCGTATATACTGTATTTTATTTTTCCATCCATCCATCCATGCATGCATGCACACTTGGGTTGTTTCCACCTTTTGGCTGTTGTGAATGGAGCTGCTGTGAACATGGGTGGACACATATTTGAGTACTCCCATCCATTCTCTTCACAACAATCTGACCCAATCACATGATACTCCAGCTACAATCACTTCCCACTGCTCTTAGGATAATGCCCAAGCTCCTAAATGTGACCTTTGAGGTCCTCACGCTCTGGCCCCTCCCCACTGCTCCAGCATCATCTCTCCCACCTGCAATCCTGCCCGACTGACTTTTTGTTTCTTGCGTGTGCTGTGCTTTTCCTTGCCTCTGAGCCTCTGCAGATGCTGCTCCCTCTCTCTGGAACACCCTTCCCCTGGGTAAGAGGCAACTGCATTGACAACACTCATTTCCTTATCCCTCAAGTCCAACTAGCTGCACTAGGTCCCAGCAGAGCCAACAGTGACCTCTCTGTGGCATCGCAGAGCTTGCTGTGGGATAAAGCCACGCTGGACCTTGCTGTGAAATCCCACGGAGGCCATCCAGAGACACCTTGGGGCCTCTCAGATTTACGTCAGGTGTCACTGAAACACACCCTGCTGGGAAGTTTGAAGGTGGTCATGTGGACTCAGTGTCCTTGTGTCTGCCGAAGGGATGTGACAAGCTGCAGGACCAGTCCGTCGCCTTGCCAGCTGCTGGGTGTCCTGACTCACGTCTGCTCGGTACACATTCTCCACCCTGAACTGTGGGATGGGTATGAGGCAACCTTTACTTTTTCCATCGGAACTGGTTAACTCCCCACGGGCTGTAAGAAGTGGGGCAGTCGCTGTGAACTCTGGCCCCGTAATTCCACGATGGCCTCGAGCCCAGGAGGAGCCTGGCTCAGCCCAGAGGCAGAAGCTGGTGGGGCCACTGCTGAGAAAGCAGGAACCAAGCTCTCCAGTGCAAGGTAGTCACACCCTACCTTGACAGGCTCAGCCTCGCCCCCAGGGGGTTCTGGGTCACGCAGGATGTGGTTTTCTAAGGGTGGGGAAGTCTACACCTTCACTCTTCACACGCCGTTTCTTTTCTCAGCTTCAATTCTGAGCCTCTGCTCCCCGAGTCTGTACTCTCCCACAGGTGCTCACGGGACGCAAGAGCACACACACGTAGACGCACACTCCCACGTGGACCCGCACGCGTGCACACACGTACACTCCCACACTCAAGTGTACATGGACACACACGGACATGGACACATCCACGTGCAGACACACATACACGTGTGCATAGACACACGTGCACACATATACCTGTGGCTCTAACATGCTCTTCATTTCCTCTTTTTCTAACTTCTAAAAATGAGAACAGTCTAATATAACCCTCCCTTCTACATAATTCCTAATAGAGCCTTTATCATTTTTTTCCTTCAAATTCTCCATCATGCCAATTTCCGCATGCACATTTAGTAGAAACTGCCTGTGAAGACAGTACAACACATTCATTCTCTAAGAGATCAGTCATCTGCAACGACTTTCTTTTCTCTCTGTGAGGAAAAAAATGGAAGACGAGGCTGTGTGTTTATGAGGGCCTTTGAGGAAATGACTGGCTTTGAGGGGAGCCCGTCTGTCACTTACCTCCAGCACCTTCCCTGTGATAAACTGATGACAGGCTTCACATCTCACCCCAAAGAGCCCCTGGTAGTCCTTCTCACAATACGGAGCGCCGTCCCTGCAGGACAGAAGAGGGGTCAGCTCCTGAGAGGAGGCCGAGGGGTGGGGAAGACCCCAAACCACATTTCTGGGAGCCCTTTCCCACAGAATGGTCATGGAACGTGCTTCTCTGATCCCCGGCATTCACGTGCCTGGAGATCCACTCAGACATGATCAAAACCCATGAAACCAAGCGATCCGGGGAGCGCCGTGGTTCTCTGGGTCACACAGAGGTGACAGCCGAATCACCACACGATGCCCACTGCTGAGTCCACGCGTGTCTCAGACCTAACTAGCACAACCCGGCATCACTCCTGTTCACTACCAGCCACGTGGGCGTCAGACGCGCTCTCGGGTGTCCGTCTTCCTCTGAGGAGGCCCCACCACCACCTTCCCCCCACTGCCTTCTCAAGCCCGGGACACCGTCTCCTCAGCCCTTGGGAGGCCTGAGGGGCCCAGGGCCTTCTCATCCAGCTCCCGCCCTTCCTTCATCTACCTCAGAGCACAGGAAAAATACCACCTCCTACGTGTGTTGTTGCTGGACAGGTGGCAGAGCACCACTCTAGACGCCCGTTACTGACCACTGCGCAGCCTTCTGTGTTAGTCAAAAGCTGGGCGTTTTTCTCATGTTACTTTGGCTGTGCGTCAGAACCACCTGTGAGTGCTCCCTTTCTAACACAGGTGTTTCAGCATCACCCCAGACCTACAGAATTGGATTTCTAGGGGCTGGGGCCCAAGCTGCTTTTTTCCTTTGTTTCACTATATTCTTAAGTTAAATTCCTTTAATTTTTTTGAGTAGGCAATGTATTCACCTGGTTGGAGGACACTTTTTATTTATTTATTTTTTTGAGGAATATTGTTGCTGAGCTAACATCTGTGCCAATCTTCCTCTATTTTGTCTGGGATGCCACCACAGCATGGCTTGACAGGCAGTGTGTAGGTCTGAGCCTGGGATCTGAAGAGGTGAACCCTGGGCTGCCAAAGCGGAGTGTGCAAACTTAACTGCTACACCACCGGGATGTCCTGAGAACATTTTCTAAAGCATAAAAAAATGTATTGCAGGGGCTAGCCCGGTGGTCTAGTGGTTAAGTTCGTGCCCTCTGCTTTGGCAGCCTTGGGTTCGCAGGTTCAGATCCTGGGTGCAGACCTAGCACCACCCATCAAGCCATGCTGTGGCAGCACCACATATAAAATAGAGGAAGACTGGCACCGATGTTAGCTCAGTGACAATCTTCCTCAAGCAAAAAGAAGAAGATTGGTAATAGATGTTAGGTCAGGGCAAATCTTCCTCACCAAAAAAAAGAAAAAAGAAAAAAGTATCACAGACAATTTTCCCTCATTGTCACTAGATGCCCCCCCACCCATGCTCATTCTTTCCTCCTTAACTCAAAAGGTAACCACTGTAACTAGTTTCTCCAGGCTACATTAAAAAAAAAATACTTCACTTACTCTAACTTTTATCCCCACGAGCATCTGACTCTAACACCAACCCATTCCCTAGCCGTTGTTTTGTGCATTGGTCTTATTGGGCTCAGGGCCTAGACCCTGTGTGTTTTTTTGGGGAGGGGTCTACAAATATGTTCAAGACCTGGAAGGAAGACAAAGGGTCACTAGTTCCAAATAGGAAAAAAAAAATTAGCAGAAGTAAAACTATTAAATGCTTAATTAGTTACAACCTACAGTATAACATTATGTCACTTTCATTAACAGTTCAAGTAGACGACGATCAACATTTTGTTAAATTTATAGTAGGCAAACTAGGGCAACAGAAGAACAAAATTCTTTTCAAAAAGTTTACAAAAACTAAAGTTTTATAGTAGAAGTTAATATGGATTGCGGGCTGTGAATGTCTTTCCTTACGTCTGACTGGAGGGGGAGGGGTCCCCCAGAGCAGGGCCTACAGTACAGGCAGCCACGGGCCCCATCCCTGCGTGAAGGATCCGCGCAGCCCTGGCCCCTCTTACTTGCTGATGTACTCCCCGGTGAGGACCTTCCCGCAGGACTTGCATTTAAAGCACCCCAAGTGCCACTGCTTTTCCAGCGCCAGCAGCGCCTGCCCGTTCTTGATATCTCTTCCGCAGCCAGCACAATCTGGAAAAGAGCAGCAGCCAGCAGTTACTACATGTTTGTTTTGCTAAATCCAGTCATGCAGGCCGGCTCTGAACCCCAGAGTAAAACCATCACAAGCTCAATAAATATTTACTTAAGCACCATTTCATTCCGTTTTCTTTCCCTTTACAAAATTTTTCCCGGTTGTCTCACAGACCCCATTCTCACACAGCACGGAAACTTCATGAACCTCGGTAGATCCAAGGGGATGGATGTTCTTCATCTGTTTATTTCCTTGGGGTTTATTTAAATACCCTCTGAGCTCCAGCTGGCCCAGAGAATATTTAATTATAGTGTCTTGGCTGTGATTTTAAGAACCTGCTCATAGGCCTTTATTAATTGAGGGCACATGTGAGCAGCTAAGCACCTCCTGCTGGAGGCCACATATCACACTATATATGTGATTTCTGGAATGCTGTCCATAAATCTCATTTTTGTAAACAGGACTCTCCTTCCTTATCAACCTAGACCAGACTTTCCAAGATTTGTGATCATCAATTAAATGGCTCCTAATTCCTTAGCTTTAAATTCTCCTTGGCAGCCTCCTGTGAAGCAGATAAAGGAGAAAGGGTTTCTTCCTGTGAAAAGCGTGGGCCCTGGAATGAGATGGCCCAGTTCTGAGCCCCAGCTCCACGCTTCATTGGCCAGCCACATGGCCCAGGCTACCTCTCCCCTTTCTCAGCCTCGGTTTCCTCATATGGGAACCAGGATTCAATAAAAATCACGGATTTAGCACGGTGCTTGGCACATAGGAATTGGCTCCATAAACATCTGTTATTATAATTGCCATTATTATTCTGATTATTAAGTACCTCATTGTTAGGGAAGTTGAGTATTTAAAAAAACCCAGAAGAATGTAAATTGGTGCAACCTTTTTGGAAAGAAACATAAACATCTACAAACATTTAAGATCAATGTACCTGAGAAAGTAAAAGAAAGCAGGTGGCAGGTTGGCCATGATTTCCCCAACTGATCACGAAAAACACTCATGGAATAAAGCTATGTCCAGACAAGGCCACTCAGTGGCCATTCGGTACACAAAATGATTCAATACCCCCTCTTCTGAGCACATCCACGACGGCTGGTCCTTACTAATGACACTTCTAGCCCAACGTGAACTCTGTCTCATCCTGGAAAAACTGAGTGAGACACGCAGTCACTGACTGACTCCTGCTTCCTGACAACACCCAACCCAGAACTGCTCCCATTCCCCTGAATCCTCCCTAAAACTATCCAGCACAAGCTCAAACCCTGTAAAACTTCCTTCAAATGCCATCCCGAGATGGCTCACTACTCCTCTGGTTTTCTCCCTTGCTGCAGTTTAAGTGAACTCGGCTTTTTTTGACTATAGGTGTGCTTCTGCTGATCTTTGGTCAGTGGGCATTATTAACATAGCTTTAGATCCAGCAATTTCATGTCTAAGATTTTATTCTAGAAATAAATTTGCAAAACAGTGTGTGTGTGTGTGTGTGTGTGTGTGCGCGCGTGCACGCATGTATTCCCTGAAAAATATATCCTCATTCCCCGTAGCATTTTTGTAACAACAAAACTGAAAATAGCTTCTATGGACATTAATGAAGGACTAATTAAATTAATTACAGTATAGTCAATAATGGAATACTATGTGCTGTTAAAAATAAAGCAAATCTGCATGCTGACATGGAAAGATGTCCAAAATAGATTAAGTAAAAAAAAAAAAAAACAGCAAGCTGTAGAACACTACACACAGCATAAATTCATTCACAGAAAAATAGTAAAGAATAGGGTATATGTGTATTCGCAGACATGCTTGTATATAAATAGAACATTTCTTGGAAAAAAAACATAAGCTCGTAATACACTTCCTTCTGTGCAGAAGGACTTTACTTTTTTTTCATATCCTCTGTGTTGAGTTGTTTTTTTTTACCATGAGAATGTAAAAAAAAAAATTGAGCAAATATTTACAAAGTTAAAAATATATCTGCTATATAAGTTATGAATACTGAAGATTAGAATTTGTTAAAGTATAGCCCATTATAAGCCGAGTGTGTATTATATGGTCACAAAGCATCACATATTCTTTTAAAAGTTGGGTTTATATATATCCCAGCATCTCACCAAAAATCTTATAAAGGAAATCTCACATCTGGTAGTTTACTATAAAGATAAAAGTGAAGGGGTATAATATTTGCTTATAAATACAGATTTTAAAGGTTAGGAACACAGCACGGTCTTGAGATAAATTGACAGTTTTAATCCAAGATGAACTGAATTTTTTCTTCATTCTTCAGATTACATCATGCCCAGTAGGTGGCAGTAAAGATTTAAAATAACAAACCTGGGCGATAGAATTTTTAAAGCAGAAAATAAACTTTAGGAATGGCTTTTCAGTTCTACAACTGGAGACAGCTGGGCTCAGGGAGGTTGGCAGAGCCAGACGGGGTCTCTCCCTGCCTAGAGGTGAGATCTAGGGAGACGGAAGATGGGGGAAGCATAAGAGCACAGGCTTTGGGATTAGCAAGACTTGGGCAAGTTAACTCTCTCCGAACCATCTTTCTTCATCTATGAAATGCTGACAATAATACCTACTTCCTAGATTGCTCTGAAGGTGAAGAGAGATTCTGCATTACGAAGTGCTTGGTACGCGTTGGACACTCAATGTGAAAACCCCTTGAAAGAAGCTGAGACACAATTTGAGAGCAATAATGACCTCTCTGATCATTCTACGTTGAGGGCTTTCGATGAACTAGGCACCATGTGAAGGTTATATAGACATGATACTATTTATTCTTCATAGTCATTCCTTCATCCTAAATCTTGACATAAATCAAGCAAATCAACAAAGACTGCCTCCTAGAAAGTAAAACACCAGCCCATGATGCAAAGTATTCCAGTGTATTCCACAGAGGCTACCCATTCACTCTTCTCTGGACAAAGCCATATTCTCCACTTAAGCCTGACGTCATGCTGGGGAAAGTGGAAAAGATGAAGAGACAGAAAGGCTCATGCTGGATTGTTCTCGCCTCCCATGCTCATTCCACTTAAGCTCTTTTATAAAGAACGAAATGTCCTACTCTCTATCTTCATGTTTTTCAGCTGTTGAGAAAATTGTTTCCACATCACTGAAGCAGCTGCTGACAAATATAGAAAGCTGGTGATTGGCACTGGAATTATTGTCAAAGTCAGAAATAGGTGAATATGGAGCAGCATTAAGGGAATCAAACCCTCTAGCGACTGATAAGTGTTCTATCATGGACAAATAATGACCAAAGGTGAAAAAAGGCGACAGTGGCAACAATAAAAACTTCACCCCCAAGCCTGTCATTCTTGGCATTGGGAGCCAGGAGAAAAGCAGAGATTTGGTTACTCGTGTGCAAGCGAAACCCACATCCAAGTACACACCTGGTTCCATATATATTTCATTTCGTTCAAAGGCAACAGATATCCTTGAAAATAGGGATCCTGCTTCTCCGTTTAATGTATCTAAATTTTTTTTTTTTTTTTTTTAGCATAGGGCCATGGATACCTGGGCTTCAAAAGTATTTAAGTTGAAGAAGATGAGAAATGTCTCTCAGGAAGGAAACCACTGTTCCCAAGCTAAGAAAGGTGTCATCACTTGGGTAGTACTTAAGATCCTGATAGCCTGGATGCCTAGGTGCTCCTTGAAAACTGTTTCTGCCTTCCTAGAATTTCCCATTTGGGAAGAGTAAGGGCCCAAAAGGTGTCTTACTGAGTGAAGATGCCTCTCTGGAAAAGAAGGCTGAGGACATGGAGCTATAGAAAAGGGAACCACTTAGTAACCGAAAGCCCATGCATCCCCAGCTTCCCAGGCCTGCACACTTCAGTCATGCCTAGAACCACTGCTGAAGGTGGAAAGTGCCATTCAGAGTAGCTACCCATCTAGGATCAAAGCTTCCCGAATACGGAATTGGACTTTTTCTAGAGTCTTGGAATTTTTGGCTACGGTCTTAGAGCTGAAAACGATGGGGATAAACATTACATCTTTCAAAGAAGGGTGCTAGGAATATCCTTGCTGGACTCACCCAAGATCTACCTGCTGAGTGTCAGCCCCTACTGCCTGCCTATCTCTGGAACCCGAAATTCGAAAAGGCATAGAGGAGAGTCAGCAGGGGAGTTGCCCACACAGCTGGAGTGTGGTGTTCCCTCCCCTCTGCTGTGAGAAGACTCTTCGAGAAGGGAAGACCAGCCTCCCATTGTCTACCTAGATGTTTACTGAGTGGGGATGCTCAGGCCCTGGTGCTGTCAAGGGATCCAAGAGAAGCTTGTTGTTAGAGTTCTTGGGACAAACTGACTGGAGTGTCCTGGAGCTTGGAAGCGTTCATAAACAAAAAGTGTGCAGCCTGCTGAATTTGGAAGCTGGCTGGAGCCCCTCCTGATGGCAGGCTAAGGAGAAGACAGAAGAGGAAGAGGTGTGCACCTCCACTGTCTGGCTCCCGGGGGATGCACTTGTGTCCTGTGGATGGTACCCAGGCTCAAGCATCATGAATGAACCCACCTGAGAAGGCTGCCTGCCCAGGGTGGGGGACTGCACTAATAAGAGGCTGTGGGAGGCCATGAGTGAGCAGGACCTGAGGCTGCAATGGAGGAATGGGGTTTGTTGTAACAGGTTGGCCAGAAAATGTACACTTTTGTCAAGGAACTCATAATAGGCCCCATTAAAAAAACCATGTCTCCAACCAGTGTTAGCTGAAAGGAACTGTGATAATGCCAGAGTTACAACACCTTTCCTGCTCTACCTCTAATCCCCCCCTTCCCCCCCCTCCCCCCCCGCCCGGACTCCAAAGGAGCCACAAGCAGGACGGGATGGAGGTACAGAAGGAGTAGAAGAAGAGGCTGTGCCCCCTTCCTCGTTGCAGGTCTCCAACTTGGGTTGAGCCTGAATGCGAAGCGGTGCAGCTCTGAAATGGATATGAAAATAACATTTTCAACTGGCCTGGACTTTTAAGAGCTGAAAGTGACCAGAAAGCTACAGGATCTGCCTAAGATATTATTAAGGGTGGGAGAGAGAATGCTGACAGAGGATAATAAAAGTAGCCACGGGAAAACACAAGACTTTTCAGTGTTTTGTCCCACATGTATTTTGGCCCATTCTGCACGCTAATTGTACGACTCACAGCATTAGCAACTTTGGATGCAAAGAGATCTAGAGTCAAATTCCAGCTCTGACCCTGAAGCAAGGGACTTTGGGCAAACTAGGCAACCACTGGGCTCCAGTTTCCTCATCTGTAAAATGGGTAGGTTAACAATACCCACCTTCCCGGGCTGTTGTGAGGATTGAAGAGAATATGCACTATCACTGAGCAGAGCGTAGAGCACACGGTAAACACTCTGTGTCTGTTCTCACAGCTGCAATAATCTACAAAACCTACATTTCCTCTTCCTCTTAACAAATACACATGACCCACTGTCAGCCTCCAGGGAAGGCATTTTGCTTTCTCTGGTTCCATCATCATTATCATATTATTATCATTGTTATCATTCAACTTTTAACTTTGTTTTTGGTGAGGAAGATGGTCACTGAGCTAATATCTGTTGCCAATCTTCCTCTTTTTGCCTGAGGAAGATTGTCCCTGAGCTAACATCTGTGCCAGTCTTCCTCTATTTTGTATGGGGGACACCGCCACAGCGTGGCTTGATAAACGGAGTGTAGGTCCACGTCCGGGATCTGAACCTGTGAACCCTGGGCCGCCAAAGCAGAGTGCTTGAATTCAACCACTACACCACCGGGCTGGCCCCTCAACTTTTAACTTTTGAAAGGTCTTGTACTTCTGTTGACTCAGTCCACTCTTAGGGATCCTGCTCACCTGGAAGCACAGTGGTTATCGACATTCTACAGATCACAGAATGTTTGAGAGTCAGAGGGACCTTGCAGACCATTTGACGTAAATGCTTCATTTTGCAGACAGGAAGCTGAGGCCCAGGGTGGACCTGGGTTTTACACAAGGCCACACAGCTGAACAGTGTCTGACTAACTGCAGAGTGGGGATCTTCTGTTTCCAAACGCATGAGTCAGGCCTTTCTGGCTTATAGGGCTTCTCTGGGTTTAAATCGTCAATCATGGGTTTGTTTTCCTGGTTATTGCCTCTTCCACTGTCAGTTGGCTAAAACAGCCATGATGGAACTGGAGCACGAGGTGTTCACTTGAGGGTAAAGATTGTGTAAGTAGAGAATTATGGGGAACATAATGTAAATCGCAAAAGGGACCAGAGAGGGCCTTTACTCATTTAATTGATGCTTGCTGAGATACCGAGATGTTATAAAATATCCAAAGGGATTTGGAGTCTGTTCAGAGTATTTCCTTCTTTACTGTAAAATTTTAAAAATTAGGAATAAAAAAAATCAACTTTTAGTATTGAAACTGTTGCCCATATAAGTTCCAGAAAATTCAAGCTTTCTCTGGAATTCTTTTTTAAGAATAATACTAAAAAAGAAACTATATTTGTCATCAACAAAGATTAGCACATAAGTCCATGGCTATACACATGGAAACAAAATCATTTCAGATTTAAGTTGTCATTAATAGAAAGTGGAATAAGACTTTGGAAACCCTATAAAATATTCAAGTGATGTCCTTTTAATAGACTGCTAACTTGAGGCACTTTATGCCTGGCCAGGACTCAATCTAAGGAACTTCAAGGAAAACAAAAACCAAATTTAAGTTCCAGTTTGGCTAACTTGAGTCCTGAATTGAATGACATTGTATCTTGTCACTTAACTGTTCCTACAGGGCATGGATTTCCCATTATCTTGTGTGATAAAATGGTGAAGGTTGAATGCTAGAGGAGAGTTGTTCTGTCCAAAAGAGAGAAAAAGAAGGGACATAGAAAAGAGTAACCAGAACATGGGTCAGATTGTAAAGTTAAGCTGCTTTGAACACAAGCTTTCAACATGTGTCAGATCAGCCTCTGACATATGGATTCCCTCATGAGACTAACTGGAAGCATGTAGTGGCTGCCCACTTCATATGGGACAGATATTTCTAGTCTGCTAGGGTTCCCTTCCCTCCATAGGGTCTAAATGCCAATTGCCACTCATCGTCATGCTTGAACTGACTGCATGCACCTGTTACCTGCCTGGCCTTTTTTGTAAACCCTTGAATTTATAACCCATGGATTATTAAAAAATCTAGACTTTCTTGATATTATTATTTTTTTTAATAAGAGTTGGCCTACAGTTTTAACATCTTTAAGGTATAAAGGATTTGGGTATTTGAAAACCTTCCCTTGACCAAAATGTCCACATCATTTAGTAGTGATATGAATGTCCATCCAGCAAGTGGAGATTGCTGCATGTTGACTTTCATCTTCATCTGGGCTCTTAAATGTTGTCAGGTTGTCAGGTTCTAAACTGGACATCTATAAGTTGATAAACGGTGACTGGCCACAATCCTTTTTTTTGCTGAGGAAGATTAGCCCTGAGCTAACATCTATGCCAATCTTCCTCCACTTTATATATGGGTCTCCACACAGCATGGCTGAAGAGTATTGTAGGTCCATGCCCAGAATCTGAACTCACAAACCCGGGCTGCCAAAGTGCAGCACACCAAACTTAACCACTATGCCATGGGGGCTGCTCCCATAGTCCACTTTCTAAAAAAACTTAAACCAAGTCACTGAAATGAGTCCACAATCTTCCTTTTTGCATTTCATGGCAAATACCATGGGTATGGGGTCACCACAAGAAGGACAGGTAGAGGGTAAAACAGAAAGTAAAACTGCAAAAGTGTTAGGCAAAGCACTTTTCAAGAATTAGTCTTTAAAAGTGCTTTTTAACTTCTGAAATTCTCTGCCGCCATTAGCCAAAAAAAGCACTATGATGTCACAAGACAAATATTGACTGGGGGTGGAGGGTCAGAATGTTCATGTAAGTGCAATGTGTTTGCCACTCTGTAAAAAGGGTCTCAATGCTACGAATAGTTTATATCTCAAATTCACTAAAAATGACCCTGAATTATTTTAAAAGGTTTCTGTGCTGCCTGAATATGTAACCTTGAACCAGACTTTCCATAACCGCTCACATCCCTGCTTAGGTCAGTTCCTCCCTTTGCTGTCTTGATGGCCACAATGGAAAGGAACATCACAAGCCAGAGCAGACTCTGACCTGCTATTTTAAGTGAAGGATCTTGTTGTCTTTGGAAAACAATACCGCACAACAAAGTTTTTATGGGCCATAATAGCAACAGATTAGCATCATCAGCTTCATCAGCAAAACTGAAGGCAGGCCTGGCAGCAGCCATTTTCCAAGTCCTCTATAATCCAGTATTTGGCAATAAATCCTATCTTTCCTCCTTTTAAAGAGCATATCCTATATACTTATAGAATTTCAGTTACTTTGGTCATAAGTTTCATAAATATAGACCATTTACACATTTGAAACTTCCAATTCTAATCCCTAAACCAGTGCTCACAGAATTCTCTTAGGAGTATTATGGATTCCCAAGGTCAAGAAGCTTTCTCCAGGGCCAGCCTGGTGGCACAGTGGTTAAGTTCTTGCACTCTACTTTGGCAGCCTGGGATTTGCTGGTTTGGATCCTGGGCGCGGACCTACACACTGCTTATCAAGCCATGCTGTAGCGGCATCCCACATAAAACAACTAGAAGGACTTACAACTAGGATATACAATTATGCCCTGGAGCTTTGGGGAGGGAAAAAAAAGAGAGGAAGATTGGCAACAGATGGTCTCTCAGAGCCAATCTTCCTCACCAAAAAAAAAAAAAAAAAAGGAGAAGAAGAAGGAGCAGCTTTCTCCTTTAACTAGTATTTGGTGTGCTTTTCCCCATATTCATGACTAGGATCTGAACTGGAAATTAAAAGGAGCCAGATTGTTTGCCTTTCCTCTCCATTAATTGATTATGAATTTATTAAGCAGGAATCCCACGGCTAATGCTGCTAGGCATGATGGCAAGCATCAAAGAAACAGAAGATAGTCTGTTACAGACTTGGTACCAACTCAGACTCTCACCCCCAAACCTCATTAGAATCAAGAACTCATTAGAATTGAAAGTCTGAGAAAATCCACTAATTACCTTTGGAGTATGGCTTTGAATGGCCCACAAATACACCACAGTGCTCAGGACAGCACTCAATAACTGATGGGCCTATAGAGGCTGCATTTCTCATGACCCGCCTGGAACAGGGTGAATGACATGGCTGCCTTCTACCCAGTAAGAATGCCAGATATGTGAGAGTATACATTTATGGAGCAGAACATGTACTTTGGAAAGGACGTGGAAAAGTGGTTAGGAGCTGACAACTTTAACATCTGCTTAAAGAAAGCGTCCACTGCCTTGTGAAAGGAATCTCTTCAACAGCCACTCTTTCATTTCCCTGAGCAACAAATAAAAAGAACACCACGCCTGGATTTCCTAGGGCAGTAATGGAGATTCTTCGAGGAGAAAAAAAAAAAAATTAGCATAAAACATTAATACTATTTTTTTCACCTGCTCCAATTTTTAGGTTTAAGGTTGTATCAAAGAGAACTCTGTGTGTGTGTGTGTGTGTGTGTGCGTGTGTGTGTGTGTTCACACACATGTTTTCAGAACTATAAGTAAAAGGAAGGACTAAATGTAAGGAATAAGCCAACATCCTAATATGTACAGTCACAACTTCAAAATTCCCAGATAACAATTTCCAAAGCCCAGCTGGTGGAGGACAGACCCAGAGGATCACTGCTTTGCAGGCCCTCCCCCTGAACTGTCAGTCTGCGTTTGTCCCAGGTGGTTGCTCAGCATCATTTCTGATGATGCAAACATCATAGGGATTGACCCCAGATTAAAAGTAGGATTCTCTTTTGACTGAAAATGCCATGAGGACAGCAACAGGAAGATGGGAAGCTGTGACCCAATCATGGGATGCTCTCAGAAAAGGCTACAGTCACATGGCAGCCTCAAGGATACTGATTTCCAATCTGTCTAGGTGAAAAGTTCAGGCCATAGCTCCAGTGGACAGGGCGTTCTTGTCATGGGGCCTCCCCTAGGACAGGACAAGTGACCTCTCACCAGTACTTCTCAGTGGGTTCGGAGCAGTTCTCCTTTCTGCCTACAAGGTATAATCCACACAAGCCTCGTAAACATTATTTGATCCCTGAGCCACCCCTCAAAAGGGCAATTGTTACGTATTTTTCCACAAGAAGACAGAACTAATATGTCAGAAGCTCAAAGCCTGAGTCCTCAGCACTGTTGATACCCTTTTCGGGACAGGGTTTGGAAAATTGGGGGTCAGACTTCTACCAGCAGGCTGAGCAATGGCCAAGTAGTCCTCTATGGCCAGCAGCGGAGGAGGAAAAGGGGTGAAAAAGAGGAAGGAAGAGTGGGAGAGTGAGCAAATAAGGGAGGAAGCAAGACAGAAGCCCCAGGAGAAGGCTGCTACCCGCAATCACCGGGAGGCATTCAGTGGTGCCCACTCCACAGCCACACTGTGGACACCAGAGGACACCAGGCCAACTGTTTCTGGGGGGTGGTAGCCACTGCTTTAAAGATTTGTGATGGTCCCTAGCCTACCCCTCTGAAAGCTGTGCCAAGACCCAAATGAATCACAAACAGGGACTCAAACAAATGCTTGCACAGGCACATTCACAGCAGCACTATTCACAATACCAAAAAGGTGGGAAGGACCTACATGTCTAATTAACAGGAGAATGAAGAAACAAATGTGGTCTCTCCATGGTGGAATATTACTCAGCCACAAAAAAGAAATGAGGTACTGATAAATGCTACAACTTAGATGAATTTTGAAAACATTATGCTAAATGGAAGAAGACAGAAACCAAAGGCCACATATGTAAGATTCCATTTGTACGAAATATCCAGAATAGGTAAATGCACAGAAACGAAAGTGGATTGCTGGTTGCTAGGGGCTGAGAGGAGGAGGGAACAGGCAGGAGCTGCTTAATGGGTAAGCTTAATGGGATTTTCTTCGGGGCTGATGAAGACGTTTTGGAACTAGATAAAGGGGGTGGTTAGACGACATTGTGAATGCTCTAAAATGTTCACTTTAAAATGGTTAATTTTTGTTATGTGAATTTCACCTCAATGAAAAAAAGTACCAAGAAGGTTTGTTCCTGCACTGATTTCCCTAGTTCAAGTGTAAACTTTAACTGGTGAAGAGTTTTCTCATAAATCTTTAACTGGCTGTGGTTGCCCAGCATACACGGGCCCTTGCCCAAGAGGAAATCATACTTGGGTTTTACGTCAGTTTCTCAGGTTCACTTCTCATTAGCAAACTCCAGCTCATTTACTCCAAAGACAGGAAGGAGAAAAGAGGGGGGAGAATGTCAGTTTCAGTACTTTCATCATGTGACCAGTCACTTAATGCACGCACACACACACACACACACACACACACACACACACACACGGCTGAAGGTCACAGCAAGGGCAAACTGTAGTGAGATTTGTCTGGAATGGGCCTTCTATTTTATTTCATAAAATTAACATTATTTTATTTTTTATGTACTTGAGTTATAAATAGGTAATACACACACATGGTTAAAAAATTTATTTTCATATAGTACAAATAATTTCCTTCCTTCCTGGCTCCCAGCCACTCCCTCCCTCCCTGCTAGAGACCAGTACTAATAGCAATGTCTTAATATCTTTCTGGAGAATATAGGAATATACAGTTATAGGTATACCCAGCAGTCCTTTGAACAGCTAAATCTTTACCGCTACTGAAAAATTAAAATTAAACTGGCGGAATGACTGCTGTTGCAATCATTAAAATTGTAGTTTTATTGATAAGTTGTTAGAAGGTGTGGGTCTTATTACATAAGAGGCATATCTAGGGAAACAAAAATAGGAAATAACAAAATGCTGTTAACTTTCCATTGACTGAAAAGACTTTTTGTGCCCACTTCCACTTTTTGCCATTTAGTTGCACCCATTCCTTATAAAGCAGGAACTTTTCTTGCAACTGAGATAATCAAGGCTCTGGTTAAGTGAAAAGACGTGTCACTCTGGGATCTTTATGTCTGACTCATAATTATTATAGATTTCTGTCTGAAAAATCTGAATGTTAATGTTCCTTCGCGCAACATACCTTGTTTCTCTGTAACGAACCTCTGGCAAACATGTAAATCCTAAACTGTCTCAACACCCCACTCCATAGCCAGTAGAGCAATACTGGAACTGCCAAGCCAGGTGTGACCCCTGCCCCTCCAGGCCTGAGGCTGGCATCCTAAACTCCCAGAGAGGTGAGGCCTCCCTCCAACCTCCCACCCAAAGCTGGGGAAATACATTCCCTGATATTTCTACTTTTTAAAAAAAAAAAAAAAAACCTTGTGACTCTGTCGCCAACAAATTTTTCCGAAGCAATAACCACTTCCCCTTGCATTAAATAAGGGAAAAAGCCTGTAAATACGATGAGAAAATACAAGTTTAAATGGCCAATACTCCTTGCTTCCCATGCATGCAAGCTGTATCTATGTAATTTTACAAAACCACAAAAGTCATCTTCATTGAAGTAGCAGTCAGAACTCAACATTCCGGACCTGCAAGCTGAAAGTGACTTCCTCAGAAGGCTCTCCTGGGATGGCTTCAATTCACTCGCTAAGTGAACATTTATGCACTTGCAGTGTGCAAGTGCTATTCATAAGGACAAAAAAAAAATACAGTCCTTGCCATTAAGGAGCCATAGTCTGGTCAGAGAGATAAACATACAAAGAACAGCAGGACTGTAATGGGTAATAACTGTCAGAAATGCAAAGCACATCTTTGGCTAGGACACATGTGAGCTGGCCCTGATCCCAAGGCATCTGAGCAAATTCAAGGCTTTCAGCCTTTTGTGTGATGCTCAAAAGAAAAAATGATTTTTGACAAGAAGATAGGTGAATAAAATGCCATGGGAAGAATTTATGTAAAATTGTACACACATCTACAGCACTGAGAGCAATATGCAGAAGAATGTGCACCAGAATGTTAATAGAGGGGATGTCCTGGCGATGGGATTTCAGGTGATTTTTATCTCCTTCTTTGTACTTTTCTGTAATATTTGTACTCTTTTACGACAAATACTTAAACCCATTTAAAAAGAGAAGATTGTTATTAGCCCGGTTTAGAGAGAGAAACGGCTTTGACTCAATTTCCAGAATGTTGATCCAGGGCTTTATGTGCTAGACCTTGCATAAGAGAGGACAACAGGTCCTTATATTCAGTGAGTTCATTATCTTGGTGGTGGAGGCGGGCACACATCTAAACAATGAAAGTGCAATAGGTTACGTACCAATGTTGGTTTCTTGGTTGTGACGAATCTATCATAGTAATATATTACGCTAACTGTGTAAAAAAGAATTTGGCTGGTGCCTGGAACAGAGGAGGTGCTCAAAGAAACGTTTGCTGAGTGAATGAATGACATCCAACATCTTTCTTTGACATGGTCCTTTTTATTCACCTTCTTCATCTTTTCTCACAGCCATCACCTGTACCCACAATCAGTTATCTCCCCAGCCCTGACCACCGATGCCAAATTGCTGCTTTTGCATACCACTGCCGCCATTACTGCCTTAATCTTTCTAGCACAATGTTTTCATCTGGTCATCCTCGAGGTTTGAGACTACCTGAGGAGCTGCTCTTTGCCAAGCTCCTCAAGGCCTCCCTAAACCTGTCCCCATCGCTCCATCTTTCCACTTTCACTTCCCAGGACATGGAGCACAGCATCGGTTCTGTCCGGGTTTCCTCCGGCACTGCCTTTACAAGTGCCTTCCCACATTTACACTGCCCTTCTATGCAGTATCTCATTTAATCCTCATAACAACCTTTAAAAGTAGCTATCTTCCAATAGTAGGATGAGGGGACTGAAGTTCTGAGACATCAAATAACTCGTCCAAGGCTGCGTGACTGTAAGAGGTAAAACCAGGATTCACCCCAGGCATTCTGAGAGTAGGGCCACGTTCTTACCCATGTGCTATCTCCTCTTCCTTCTTTCCTCTCTGAGTATCTCTAAGCTTAAGTTCTAGTCTTACGATTTCCTTAAAGAATAATGGTTAACATATATACGTACTTACTAGGTGTCATGAATCTTCTAAGGACTTTCCTTATATTAATCCCAAGAACAACCAATTGAGAAAGGAACTATT
The DNA here is from genome assembly GCF_021613505.1 of Equus quagga. NCBI lineage: Eukaryota > Metazoa > Chordata > Mammalia > Perissodactyla > Equidae > Equus > Equus quagga. The sequence continues at coordinate 167,819,662 of NC_060268.1, forward strand.
ATTGTTTCCCATTCTATAGGCAAAGAAACAGAGGCACAGAGAGATTGCGTTATCAAGGCCACACAGCCTCTAAGTGGTAGAACTGGGATTAGAACAAGCCAACAACCTGTCCAGAAGCCATACTCTTCAGCAGTGTCCTCCTCTGCCACGCCATTCTACAGAAAAAAAATGTCTGACGATGGAGGAGCAGATGGGTTTTTGGAGACCTACCATAAAACACATCACCAAGAGTCAAACTTCAGCAATCTGTGGGCTATGTATGTGTTGATGTGTTCCTACCTTCACTGGTTTTTATACTGGTGGAAAACATCAAATGAGCAGAGAAAGACAGCTATCATGAACAGAAGAGTGAAAAAATTGGAGTCACAAAAAGTAGAGACTGTCTTACACAAAAATCCAGAAATTAATGCCTGAACAGTAAGTTATTGTTTTCTAAGCACACAGCACTCTTACGTATGTGCTCACTTCCTCTTACAAGGTAGGTACCTATTACTATCCCATTTTACAGATAAGGAAATGGAGGATGGAGAGGTCAAGAGACTGCTACTAAGTGGCAGAGCCAGGACCTGGCCCAGCATGAGATCATCCCCGCTCCCCTATTGTTAGGTGCCTCAGCAGACAAGTCCCACTCAACCTGTAAATGATTTCTTGAGAGAGAATATAACGATAAAATAAAAATTATCTTGCAACTATTAAAAGCTGTTGCACCAAACAGAAAGGTAAAATAACGGAAAAATTCTTCCTCCCCTTGGAAACATGCACGTGACTCTCTCTGGAATGCTTTAAATTCAGTCCAAGGAGCGCATGAGCCCTGACACCTGTAGGAGTTCCAGTTGCAGTTGGAATAATGACAGTGCTGCACAGAGAGGGATAAGAGAGAGAGGAAGATGGCTTTGGATGTATTTGTGTGTGGGTGTTCCTCGAGTCAATCCGCCAAACCCACACACAATCAGACATGAGTCATACAGCCTTTGAAACGGACTGGGTGAGTGTAGACAGCAGCCCACTCCTGCTCAGATGCCTGAAATAGACAGGAGCTGTGTAGGAAACAATGATCCAAACCCGATTTCCATACGCTCTAGTTTGCCACACACAGACTTCGCCCTCCCCTGGCTCCTTAACCTATGGGAATCCAGTCCCTCAGTTACTGGCAAATACATGAAGAACAGAGTGGAATTAAGTTTTAGAGGAGTGTATGCAACCTTCTGGTAGAGCATGATGTCTTCCGGACATATATTTCTGTTTTTAAAGCATGGATCAGCTATACATAGCGTGTTGATTTTTTTTTATTACTAGTAAAAGCAGTTTAGTTAATGTTCATCACAACCTTGTGAGGTAACTTTTACTATTATCTCCATTATATAAAGTTTATTGATTTTTTTTTCCTTGAGGAAGATTAGCCCTGGGCTAACATCTGCTGCCAATCCTCCTCTTTTTGCTGAGGAAGACTGACCCTGAGCTAACATCTGTGCCCAACTTCCTCTACTTTATATGTGGGACACCTGCCACAGCATGGCTTGCCAAGCAGTGCCATGTCTGCACCCGGGATCCAAACTGGCGAACCCGGGCTGCTGAAGCGAAACGTGCACATTTAACTGCTGCACCACCATGCTGGCCCCATTTATTGCTTATTGAATTTAAATTGCATTAGACTGGATGCTGCAACAATTTTAACTAATTCAGGGGCCATAATCCTTAATTGAAGTGGTTTGTTTCTATGAATAACTTCCTGATGGTTCCCATTCACCAAGCCTTGCTCCAACAGGGAGGCAATTATGGCCTGCAGAAAGCACACAGTCCTTGAAGGCAGACACTTGGATAAATCTGCAGACAAGTCAGGTCATCGTTCCAAGGCCCAGCACCTCCATCTCTGAAAATCAGACTGATACTTAACCTTGTAAAATAAATATCAGGGACGTAGCATGGCATCTGGGGCCAGACAGCCTGGGTTTGTATCCCAGCTCCATCACTCACTGTCTGTGTAATTTGGGGAAATTACCTAACCTCTCTGGTCCTTTGTTTCTTCATCTGTGAAAAGGGGATGGTTTTAGTATCACCTTATAGGGTGGTTATGAGGATTAAATAAGTTAAAATTTATAGACCAGTTACACATTGCCTGGTTCACAATGAGTACTACGGGAATGCTTGATGAAGAAAATAAAATAGACAGAAAGGTTAGAAGCAGCATTTTAAGGTGGAAGGAAGCACGGAGCAGAGCGTCTACAGCATCACAGGCACTCCACTGGCAGTTCTCCCTAAATCAGAGCAGTACAGACACGGCAGCCCCTGAGGGGCTGGAATAGAAACTGCATCTCTATCCGGGAAGCTCAAAAGGAGACTAGTTTATGTACATTCTCATCATCTCATTGCCTTGGCTTCTGTTGGCCACTCTGTGCTTCTCTCCCTCTCTTGTTGTCTTCACCTCCTAGCAATGATGGAAAACCAGCCATAGAATGCGAAATAAAACTGCACTTCAGAAGAGGAAACTCGTTTTTGAAAGAACATTTCAAAGGAAAAAGAAGATTGTGGCTCTCTAGTTCATCGACTGTGTGAACATTATCAAAGAAGAGTTTCACTTTTTGCTTTTATTTAGGAAGCTTCACTAAGTTAAAAAAAATTTCTTTAAATAAGAATCAAAGTCACATCAGGATAGTTTTAAAGTATAGGGCAACTCTTAAAGAATTACAAATAATGACCAAGTGTTTTCTAATTATGCTCCAATGAATTTCAGAAACTTGCCGAAAATTCCCTTGCTCCAGTCTTTGTGCGCCTGCCTTGTTTGGGCATTCTGCATGTGTGTAGCCATCTATAAGGGCTCTCTTCTTTACAGACACCCACACCCACATGCCCTACAAATGCTATTTGAGTACTTATTTAAATAGACAAGTACTTGTTGAAAATAAAAATGTTCTGACCAAAGCCATTGCATAGAATTGGGATTTCATCCACTGAGAGCAGAGGAGAAAATATCATTTGGTCTGTCAATTTGCGTTTAAGCAATATTCATTAAATTTAGCATTAGAAATGTGGATTTGATCTTGATATATTTTTACACCTAAACTTTTAATTTCTTTCTTATGTGCATAACATGTATGTCATATAAAAATAGAAAATATAGATAAAGCAAAGAAATGTTTAATAAAAATTAGAATAATCATTTTGCTAGATTGTGACTAGGAAAAATGTCCCCAAATTGCATGCACGGAGAGGACGGGAAGCCTTTACAAATATTACATTTCTGTTTCTTAAATTAAACAATGAGGAGTATTAGATAAAACCAAAAAGAGAGCCCCAAAGCACAGTCAAGAGGCCTGCCTCTAATCCTACCTTATTATTGGATAGCCTGAGTATGCCCACGAGCCTCAATTTCCCCACCTATCAAGAAAGATAATTGTACTAAGAGATGCCACAGAATTAGAGGATGCGGCCGTTCCTATTTATAGGCCTTTGGACACAATCCACCGTTACAGCTGTCATCCCATCCTCGGACTCCTAAAATCCTCTTTTTCTTAACTAGACTGAACAATTCCTCTAAAGTTTTGTTAATGTACTTTCAAAGCAAGCCCTCCCACACAGTGGGTGACTATTGCCACCCAGATCACCTTCCCGATGACCTGGTTAGAGCAGGGTAGGTAAGAACAGCGAAGGACTCGAAGTCCTGCTGGCCGCCCAGCACTGTGCCCTGCCTTGTAGCTATTATTCTAGTTTTTTACCAGCAGGGCATGTAAATTTCACATGCTAAGGATCCAGTCATGTGTATTGAATAAGTTGCACTAATACATTTATTTTCTTCTTTCCTCCCAATGGTCAAAATCCAATTTCTATGCAAATACCTTGGTCAGAACATTTTTAACAGGTATAAGGATTCTTCTACTTTAACAGGAAGATTTGGAATCTGTTGCAAATTGCACAAAATTCCTCTGGAGCAGAAGTGGCTTACCTCATTCCCATGGACTGAGATGGGCAGGGCTTAAAGGGGTATTTCCAGGTCTCCCAGGGACTGGAAAAATCCACAGGAACCAACGTAAACCTCTAGTCCACTTCCCAATGCCCACGAAAGAGAAGGAAGTAGAGCTTCTTAGTTTGGTGCCCAGAGTTCAGGATACGCCTCACTTAAAAGTTAACTGACCTACCCAGGGTTATTTACTAGAAGAAATAGTGCAATTGGTCACTATTTTTATTTTGGGGGAAGTTCCTTTTCTTTGGATTCCTACAGATCAGACAAAACCTTGTCATAGGAATCGCAAATCCCACCATATACGTATAGCTTGTTCCCACACTGTCTTCAGATCTCTCCTTAGGTGTCACCTTTTAAGAGAGGTTCCCCTCATGGGCCCTTATAAGCGCAGCCCCTTGACCTTGCTTTTTCTTCTTACTTTAGTTTTTCTACATATTAGATATTTTTGTGTATGCATTTAATAGCTACCTGCTCCCATGAGAAAGCAAGCTTCCTGAGGATGCTGGGCTTGTTTTGCTCACACCTGTGTCTCCAGTGTGAACAGCAACACACATTGTAGGTGCTCAGCAAAGCAGCTGTTCAATGAATAAATATCAGAAACCCTCCAGGTGAACAGAGAATAGTTAAGACAGATAAAGAATAAAGAGTTATATAAGGATAAGCATAAAGTACCACATTAGCCCTAGGCACAGTGGGGACAGCTTTTTTCATACACAGAGATCTCAGTCACTTCACCACCAAATGCTCTCACATCTCAACCCCCATGACTAGAGACGGGCATTTCTAATGTAAAGTTTTGGAATTCCTTTTCCTTCATTTACTGTCAAAACGTGCAGTTTGATGTCCAATTCTATTTGTCTTTTTGAAGGAAGGGAGATGCTCTCACTGCATGGGTTGTAGGGAAGGCTTCTCCACACATCATGTCTTACAATTGAAAATGCCTTAGACAGGACTACTCTTCTCTCCAGGTAACAGAGTTTCTCAAAAAGGGGAGCCCATGCCTAAGCTACCTTTGCGGTAGGAAGGAGTTTACGTCCAGGTGGGGCCGGGCACTTACTGCTGGAGCAGGAGGCTTCTTGAGGGCTGGATGACATTGGCTGCGCACAGAGTTGACAGAGGCAGTCTCTCCCATTGAATGTGACGCGATCTCCAGGTGGAAACGGGCGCCTGGAGACAGAAAGACATCGCCCTCAAGGTTATTCCAGCAATTTCATTCCTTTTCCCGACTCCTTCTGCTGCTGCCCTCTGGTGCCAATTCGTTTCTTGGAGGAGCACCAGCCAAAATGTCTCAAAAGCAGTCTTAACCAAGCCAGCCAGCTGGATACAGTTCAAACAAATAAACGTGCCACATTTGAGAAGAAGGGAGAACGCACGGCTTCCACAAGTGACCAGAGGGTAAAATGGAATGATTTACCTCTAATCCTTAGTGGAGGGATGTTCCAACAAGTTACCTAGCAGGGCACACATGGTAAAATTTTCCATTTTCCAAATGGAAAATCCTTCATGAAGAAACACTTTAAATGCCATAAATTCCTATGCAAGCTTAAGGCCCCTCCCCGGGAGAACTGATTACAGATCAAGCATTAACTTTTTCAGACTTTTTCCCTAGACCTATATGATAATTAGGCTCAATTAGACTTTGTCCTGGACATCTGAATGGGTGAACTGAATGTTTCACAGTGCTGGAGACCCAGTCCCTTATAAACTTGGAGAAATAAAACAGCTTGGCAAATATCTGTTAAAATTTAGTATTAGCTTCTTTTCAGAAGGGCACTTTCCTTTCACATTGGACATTCAATAACAGCACATTTTGCAAAAATATTCCTTCTGCATGTATGTTATCAGTTTCTTCTCCTCCCAGTTCAGCAGGCAAATAGGTTTTCAAAAAAATCATTAATTAATAGCCATATGACAGTTTCCATCCTGCTTACTTGCAATTGGCCAATTTGCCAATAATCTTCACCAACGTAAGTTTTCAAACGTGTGATTCTGTCAACTAGGAAACATAAAACTCTCAAGCAAAACATCCCCACACACCTGAGTCAGAAGCAATTCCTTAAGAACAAATTCAAGCTTCTTGACATGAGTTCTACTTTCCCAGCTGCTATTCCTCCTTTCAGTTGCCCTTAGGCTGCCCAACAGTTGGTAATTAACTGGAATACACACACAGATAGTAAATTTGGACTTAACTCTACAATTGGTGCCAGTCATCAAGGACACTTAAACTCTCATGCCCCCACATTTTAGAAGTGCTGAGTTGAGGTGCTCTCTTCCCCTTTCATGGTGCTGTGTTACTTTCCATTGTTCAGATAAGGCTCAGAGAGGTTAAGTGACTTGCCTAGATTGACCAGCTAGGGAGAGCAGGTCACAGGCAAGTGCAGGACCCTGAGAGGGAGTGCCCCTTTAAAATGTGCACCCTAGGTGCCTTGCCCACCTTGCTCTAGTCCAGGCCCTCCCTCTGATCTAAACTTATATTTTCTTACTTGAATCCCATACAGACCCACTATGGGATAAGCTAGAGTCCAGTTCTCAACACAGGGCCAGCCAGGTCTTTTGAACTTTGCATTTTATCTTCTAAATGACCCTCTTCAGCACTTTCCCCTTTCCTGCGTCCTCTGCCCACACGGGTTCACTTCCTTCTGTTATTGGCATGAATGCTTGTAATAGAAAGAGAACTGGATTTAGAGTAAGAAAATCTGAGTTGAAATCTTAGCCTTGCAACGTTAGGGACTGGGAAAGTCCCTCCGACTTGAAGACTCGGAATCACTCACAAATAGGGATGCTAATTCCTGCTCGGCTTCACAGTATTGCTAAGAGGGTTGAATCCAATTCTACATGAAGGCAATTTGTAAACTGAAAAGGGGGCCTCCAGTTCTGGTAGAATCCCCATCCTTCAGCAGTGGCAGCAGCAGCAACAGTGATCACCTCTCTGCTGGCTCCAGCATCCAGGGACATGGCTATCACCAATAAATGTCTGTCCCTCGTTATCCACTTTAAAACAACGATCTCTCAGGGCCAGGACCAGGAGGGCTCTAAGGGTTTACCGGGGCCACGGCCTTCCAACCTGGCTGATTCATATCATACTGGGGAACCCTCCAGAAACTACTAAATCAGCATGCGAGTTTTTTGGGGGGAAGGCTAGAAATGGATATTTTTAAAGCACCCTCCCCAGGGACTTCCAGTGAGCATCCCTGTTTGGGGAATCACCTGCATCTAGTCCACAGCCTCTCATTTTACAGATGAGGCAACTGCCATGGAAAAGCTAATTCACAGAGGTCTCGGATCAGCCTTGGAAGCAGGACTAGACCTCCAGTCTCCTGAATGCCAGCCCAGCTCTTAACCAGGATTCAGCCAGAAAAGGGAGAGGTCAAGAGGAAACTCTGCTTTTGAGAAAATGCGGAAAAATTTCCATCTCATGAATCCAGAATTTTTAAACCATGATTTTTACAAAATGTAATTGAGGAATGGGTTAATCATTAAAAAAGTTAATAAAATAATTTTACTAAGAATATTTCACTTAAATCTTATTGTGACTTATCTATGACTATTATCTTGTTAATTAATTATATAAAATTAAATTTACCCTTTGAGAGTGTACATCTCTCTGGCCTAGAAACAGGAAATGCTTAAAAACAAAACAAAGCACCTCCTCTGAACTGTAGTTTTCACAAAGACAGAGCAAAATGGAGCACACAATCCCCACCACTCCAAAAGGCATGGGATTGCCCAATTAGAATGGATCGATAAAGTCACTGACCCTTACTTGTGAATCTCCTCGTTATGGAAATCAAACCCACTTTAAGTTCTATAATGTGTAGCCCTCAAAACACAACAAGGAAAGCACATTTTCCCACCCACACGTCACACAGTTCCTTCTCCCTAACTGATCATTTTAATCAAGCTGGTTTGTGCAGTTAATATTTAACTTTGGTAGATGATAGATGCCTAGAGAGCAGCGGTTGGCAAACTTTTCCCCTGAAAGACCAGATTGTAAATATTTTTCTGAGACTTTGCAGACCATACGGTTTCTGTCACAACTACTTAACTCTGCCACTGTAGCTTGAAAGCAGCCACCGACAATACACAATACGTAAACAGATGGGCGTGGCTGTGTGCCAATAAAACTTTATTTACAAAACAGGTACTGGGTCTAATTTGGCAGTTTGCCCACTCTTGCTATAGAGTAAATGAGACTATTTTAAACACACACACACATATATACATAAGAACTTATACTTCCCAACAAGCTTTATCTTTCCAAACAGTTATGCCATTTCCTCCAATCTTTTAATGCTCAAAATGTTTTGAGACCCAGAGCTGCTTTCAGACTTAGTTTCAAGGCACTTAAAATCAGTCGTGTTATTTCGCAGAGGACATCATGCATAAAGTTTCCCAACTAAACTATTTTTTGACTAAGACTGATACTATAATACGAGTTTTAAAAATCTAAGGCTGCATCCGAAAAAGAGTGTTTTAAGACTACATACAACTCGAGACAAGAGCTGGATTCCCCAAGCTTTGACAGCAAAACGCGGCACTGCTCTGTGGGGGAAGCCATCACTTACTTGCAGATAGTGCAAGCAAAGCAGTTGGGATGGTACGTCTTGCCCAGGGCGGTCACCACCTCTCCTTCCACGAATTCCCCACAGCCATGGCAGCGTGTCCCGTACATCCTCTGGTAGTCCAGGGTGCACAGATACTCCCCGTTCTTGATGAAGAAGCCCCCTTGCGCCAGGTCACAGCCGCACACTGTGGGAAGACAAGTTCACATCTGGTCATCATCTGCCAAGCTGCTGGGCAGCAGCTGCTTTCTACTGCCTGCTGGTTACTTACTGTATGACCTCAGTGGTTTGGGGTTAGGGGAGGGGACTGGTACAAAGAGCTATTTATTGTTGGGCTTTGAGTTCTCTCTTGCCTCCCTCCCCTTTCGTTTCCCTCCCTTTGGGAGCTATGCAATATCTCATACAAGTAAAATCCATTGGCTAGGTCTCAGTGGCTTTTGTGGTATGTCTAAGATTCAGAGACAATCAAACAGTCTTTGATGGAAAGATACTCTTGGTTCATGCTGTCTCAAATACGAACAAAGGTGTCCCTGGCAGTGTTATTAGGAAAGGTACCCACTGCTTACCCACACAACTGCTTGGCTTGAGCCAAGATTGTTACTGAGCTGAGTAATAAATTCCCACTATACCAAAAGCAGTAGCTGAAATGTCCAATGTCTATTTTTTCACACTCTAGAAATACTTTCCCATAGCTATGAAAAATTCAGACATTTAATTTTCTCTTTGTGCAGTAAATAGGATAAGGCAATTATTTATATATTACAGAGAGAGATAAATATGAACAGGCAAAAGAGGAAAGAAAAGGGAATGTGTCCAAGATAAAACTGTCCTTCGGGACCTCCACACATGCAAAAGAGGATGCTTTGCTGTGTCTGGATTTTGGCATCTCTTTCAAACTGTGCAGCTATGAATTATGGAGATGGTGCAAAGAAGCAGGTCCTGGGCTGCCAGGGGCTTGGGTCTGGTCTACGTGTTCAGACAAGACCAGAGCAGGACACAGCAACTTGTCCAAAAATAAAGCCAAAGGCAGTCCCTGAGAATAAACATTTTCTACTGCCAAGTGACTGGGAAGCAACAGCCAAAGCTGGAAATCTCCAGTCTTACTCTCTAGATTCCCAAGGTTGGATGACTCCGATACAATTAAGGACCTTAGGGGAAGAATATAGGATTCTTCCTCATTATTCCTGCAAGCAGGTGGAATAGGCACTCAGTTGGGGTAGAGAGGAGGGGAGTTCAACCGCTAAATTGCTTTCCGAAGGACCTACTAGAACTCTTCCAGGGTTCGTCTGATTAGTTCCCATGACTCATTAACGCATCCAGATGCAGCAGTGCTGAGCACAGAAAGATTCTGACTGAGGTAACTACTCCCCCACCCTCAGTTAGAGGTCTTTACTAAGTGCAAACTATTAAAGACAATCAAGGTGACATAGAACCTACAAACAAGCCTCCTACTGTGGATTCATCAGTCTTTGTTTAGGTCAACACTCCACAGCTATGACCTCCTTCTTTGCAATTTATAATCAAGTAACCCAAGATGATGGCCTGAGTCCATCACATCTGAAAATGACCACCCTATAAATACTACTGTGATCACATTACCTGGAAAACAGCTCGTTCACCACCTGCTGCCTCCTCTAACCTGCCAGTGCCCCCACTGTTCTCACACCTGCTCCATCCCTACCAAATGGGTCCTGTGGGTCGAGGGAACTCAAGTATGGACTAGCCTCTCTTCAACAGCAATAAACACAATCTTAGGGGTCACAGAACACCTGAGAGATTTTTTCTTCAGTATTTTTCTATGTACATATCTTATTTTCCCATGAGATGACAAAGCACTTTATGGGTAAGAGTCCCCACCTTTACTTCTTTTGGTTCCTCTTTAGGAAACTTCAGCTATGGTATCTAAGGTAATACTGGGAACGCGATTTTTGAGTTAAGTTGAATCCAGCCTCAAATTTGGTGGGTCTCCCCGGATTTCACCACAGTCCTGATGTCTCAGTGACTCTTCCAAACTTGGGTATTTCTCAAAACCATGAGAAATGACAAAGTAATGCATTTGGACTGCTAGTAATTCCCTTTGTTCTCTCCTCCAATCACCTATGGTAGGTTTAAAAATTCACAGATCCTTTATAAAAAGACCAGGTGGCAGGGGCTGGCCCCGTGGCCGAGTGGTTAAGTTCGCGCGCTCCGCTGCAGGCGGCCCAGTGTTTCGTCGGTTCGAATCCTGGGCGCAGACATGGCACTGCTCGTCAGACCACGCTGAGGCAGCGTCCCACATGCCACAACTAGAGGAACCCACAATGAAGAATACATAACTATGTACCGGGGGGCTTTGGGGAGAAAAAGGAAAAAAAAAAAAAAAAAATCTTAAAAAAAAAAAAACTTATAAAAAAAAAAGACCAGGTGGCAACAGGGTAATCTTTATGCTAATACAGATTGTTGAGACAGCTTCAAGGCTAAATGTTTTAGAAATGTTCTCAGTGTTATAGAAATTCCTTATAGTTACTGCTTCCTTAGGATACCTCTGGGTAGTCTTTCTAGTTCACGTGGTTTTGTGAAATTGACATATATTCTCCTTTATTAATAAAATCCTAGTTTATATCAAACTAACGTAGCCTTAACAAAATGACTTCCTAACTACCATTGAGAGCTGCCAAACTACAGCGGAACTGTGCTCCTTTGTGGTTTGATATCGCTTAGTCCTTAACTTGAAAGCAGCGGCCTAGACTGGCTTATCGAACTGTACTGTTGTTTCTTGTGTATAATACACAAGGAAACCAGCATTTGAAGAAAGACTCATGGAGGCAGGGGTGGCTGAAGGTATAGAACAGGAAGCAGAGAGAGGGAAAGGCTATGCTGCTAATACCCGAAGATACTTAATTCTTACATTTCCTAAGAATGGACCGGTTGTGACATAACTTCAGACTCTTCCTTCTTTCGTCTCTCCAGGCTTTACTTGCCTGTTCCTCTTCCTCCTCCTCCAAACACAACTGCTCTCCTAGGCCAGACCCTTAAACGCAGATAACTCCCATGGAGGCCATCTCCTTCGTCTAGAATATAAGACCTCCCTGGGAACAGATCTCCTCCACTCTCAGAGCTCCAACTACGACTTTGTGCAAGGGCTCTCAAATCGATGTCTCTATCTATGATGTCTTCCCCAAGCTTTAGACTCTTATTTTTAGCTGCCTGCTGGGCACAAACAGACAGCATGCCTATCTCAATCTCAGCATTCTCAAAACAAACCCTAACATCTCCGCTTCTCTGCCATCCTCCTTCTAACCTTCTGCTATTCTTCTATTCCTTCTTTCAATAAAATGGCAGCACTTCTCATTCTCCCACTCTTACACCAAAATTTTCATCCGGCCACTAACTCCAATTCATTTTCCCAACAAAACATTTCTCTGATCCACTTCCTCCCCTGCCTCTTGGCGTCACTACTCAGATTCTGGCCTTCAGCATCATTCTCTTGTCTTAACAATTTTATTGTAGTAGTCTTTGTACTGGAAACAAAACAAAACAACTCAAATTTCCATCAGTAGAGAAATAGTTGAATAAATTACGGTATGTCCAGTCTATGGAGCTGGTATTATAAAGAAAGGATTAGATCAACATCTACAACCCAGAGTTATGACATGATATAACATTAAGAAGAAAGAACAAACAGCACAGAGTAAAGAATTTTAATAACCCCATTTAGAAAAAGGCTACTTACATTTTTATGAACAAGGAAAAGTGAGTCAACACAAACGTAGGGTTATTAAATTGATTATCTCAGCAGGATGGAGAATTATTAACTTTTTCTTCACATACCTATGTGTCGGCTCACTTTAAAAAAAACTAACTGTGGTGAAATACACATAACATTTACCATCATAACCATTTTTAAGTGTACAGTTCAGCGCATTATATACATTTACCCTGTTGTACATTTTTCATCTTGCAAAACTGAAACTCTGTACCCATTAAACAATAACTCCCCATTCTCCCTCCCCCAACCCCTGGAAACCACCATTCTCCTTTCTGTCTCTATGAATTTGACTATTCTAGGTACCTTATATAAGTGGAAGCTCACTTTAATATTAAGATGCTAAGAAAAAGTATCCCAAACTTGGAAATAAGGTAAGGGAGAGAAGCATATTCTTCTAATGTCATATTGGAGTATTAACAGCTCACCCAAGGATTATTTCATTACCTAGGGCACTGGATCTGTGTTTGACAAGTTCTTTACTATTGATAAAGGCCCAGACTTTGAAAATAATGGTAACTTGTTGATTCTTATCCAGTAGAGATACAGATGATTTCCGTCTAGCTTTTTTTAGATTATTTTTTTATTTTTTCTTTTTCTCCCCAAAGCGCCCTTGGCACATAGTTGTATAATTTTAGTTGTGGGTCTTTCTAGTTGTGGCATGTGGGATGCTGCCTCAGTGTGGCCTGACGAGCAGTGCCATGTCCATGCCCAGGATCCGAACCAGCGAAACCCTGGGCCGCCGAAGTGGAGCGCTCGAACTTAATCACTCAGCCATGGGGCTGGCCTCTCTATCTAGTTTTATTGGCCTGTTCGACTGCTCATCAGTTTATATCTAACCCTGGCATCTTATCCCAACATTCCTTCTTGAACGCCTTTATAACCCATTCCCTTGGTTCTCCTTTGAACCAGCTTTACCATCCCTCTGGCTCCCTCATTAATGAGTTGGATAAATTTTGGATACAAGTTCATTCTATATTTGTATGAGTGTCATATATTAAACTTTTTGAAAATTACACTTTGACAAAGGGGTTACTCATTTTAACCAAAAATATCTAAATCGATGAACATTTAAAATTTTGAAAAAGCTTTGGTCAGTTTTATATGAACAGCTTAGCAAATACTTTCAACTGATGGCACAAAGCAAAACTTTCGCATCTACATGATTACAAAATTTCAGTTAGTAAGGTCAAACTTCAGTAGGATATATTTAGATTTTTAACCTCAGGAGCGCCATTTGTCTTTGCTTTAGTTGAAAGGTAACGTATGCCCAGGGAAAAGCATAGATTTCTTTCACTAAAAAAACAGAGCTACCAGTGAATGAAATTAATCTTGATGATCAGTTATTTAAAACGTGCCCCACTCAAGGCCCCACTGAATCTTGCCTGCTTTCCTGTCACTAAGTCATGGCCACAAACAGACATACACCTTCTTGGTGTTATGCTCTTGAATCCGTTCCCTGCAAACCACTGAATACTATTAACTAGTGAAGCAGGAATATGTACATCCAAGCAATTTTATCTAAAAGTTGTGAAATTAGTAACAGGCCCATTTTAAAGTCTTAAATCTTTAAAAGAAAATTAACATGTTGCAAAAATACCACAGAGCAGGAGAGGAACTAAATCTGGAGGTGTCAAACAAGGGTGGAAACAGAACAGTATTTTAGTGCCATGAACAAGGCTGCTGTAGCAACTATTTCCTCAACCTTCTAAAAATAGCAGTTACATTTTATGTTGCAACAAATTCATTTCAGGGACATTCCATCTGCCTGTCAAGTGGTTCATACTGCCAAAAATTTAGAAGAATAGGTAGTACTCAAAGCTCTGCCCAGACAAGGGGTTGCAGGTAAAATGCAAAAGATATTTTCTTCATCTATATCAGTAGGCTGAAGGTCTCTGCTGGGCCACCGCTCTCATTTGTGTTCTAATCAATTCATGCCAGCGAGAGAGGGAGGGATGCTAAGCAAACACGATTAATGTTTTCAATTTAGTTTTGAGCAACACAAGCATTTTAACTGGGGGACCAGGAGCCCTTCTGAGCTTGCTCCAGTGACGTGGAGGCCCCACGTGGCCGGGACCTGAGTTACATCCCCTCACTACTGGTGATAAGGGCCATGTGCTCTACAATTGCTGCTTACCCTTAGCCAGGTCAAAACCCTGCTCTACCCTGCCTGGGCCAGCACCATCTCTGCCTCCTCCTAGGCTGCCAGGTGCTGAAGCTGGGGGTGAGATACACACAGGGTATGGAAGTCTCAAACACTCCACTGGCAGATTAGTGCTGTGAGTACCAAATACTCCTAATTCTCTTCCTCCATCCTTGACTCCAGCTAAATTTTAAAAGAATTTTATTTTATCCAAGATGTTGTTCTATTCATTTCCTCAAACTCTCTCTTCATAGAAAATACAAAGGTACACTTTGACATAGCATCTTCCCAAACCACCCAAAATTCCATTACAGTGTGGGGTCTCCTTGAATCCGTTTTTGCTCTGAAACCCAGAGTAGTGTGTTTCAAAGTACCATACACTGTAGCTCAAAAATGCTATATACTGTAGCCCAGAGCTCAAAACAGCTGAGCAGAGACTCATAAACAATAATATGAGGGGGTGGCTTCCCCCCAGAAATAACTATTTGCCAATGCATTATCCTGGAAGCAAATACTATGCCTCAAAAAACATATTTAAATAGATTTTCACATTAGCTTCTAAATGCACATCAAAATCAGTGATCATTTCTGGGAAAGAAGATAGCAGTCAAACCAGGCAAAATGGGCCCCCAAAGCAAGGCATTTGAGGGTTGTATTTAATTCAGAGTTTAAATTTATATTAAGTAAAGAGTCTTGGTTGGAAAGGAATCATTTCAGAACCCCTTTTGTTAATAAAATCTTTGACTACATAGTAAGTTTGTTTTTAACACCTGTTGTGGAACTTCATGTACAAACAATACTAATTATAACCAGCTCGAATAAGAACGATATCACTCAGAATAAGATCTCTCATTTAATGTACCATTTTGTTTTGTTTTTGCTTTCAAAGATTTATCCCACAACACAAGAACAAGTATTAAACTCTTCCATGATAGCATAGATTACTTTAATAATCAGAAATATCAGGCATAAGGGCTGAAAATGTGGACAAGGAAAAAATGAAAGTCTGGCCATGCTTAATAGGACCTTGCTTACCCCAAGTAAGCCTATCTCAAACTAAGGCACGCGTTTGAATTTGGGGCCCACAGGTAAATGTTATTAGGTCTATATTCTCTCCTCTCCTTTTCCCCTTTTCAGTCCCCAGGAAGAGCTGGGTCACGTATCTTTGCATGTTATGAACTTTGCACCGAGACAGCCTCAGTGAGAGTTGTATGTGTGTCTATAAGCTGACCCTAGAGAAAACAGATGAAAGCACAGAGGCTTTGCCATTTTTGCCAGCAACCACAAAAAGCAGTTAGCATGGGGTCTATTAACCCTCCCAATGGGCTCTTTTTCTCTAGTTTCTCCCCAGCCCAATTTACCCTACACAGTTCCTTCAAATTAATAGGATAAGAGACTGCTTTTATCCAGTGGTTCTCCTGCTCGCCTCTGCCAAATGCTTTGACCTTGTAAATAAGGTCCTCACATCTACTAAACCTCCATCTCACTCCTCCTGAACACCAGTGCTTTGCTCCAGTCAGTATGACTCTCCACTCCCTGATGGACAGATACCTGCTCTCACCTCCTGCTGACGCCAACCCCACCCAGGATCCCTGGCTCCACTCAGGTTCAATCTCCTGATGAAGCTGATTGCCTCCTTCAGTTCCCTCCGGCTCCACTTCCTCAGGCTCAGAATAATTAATGACACATGACTCCTATTTAATATACGTTGTCTGGTACCTTATACCGCCCTTGTGACTTTCTCCTTATCTCAATTGCAAGCTTACAGAAGGCAAAGACCACTTCTCCTGTTATTTTATATCTTCGCAACACATAGATGGCAAATTACTGTCCCTTTCCCCCTCTTTCATATTGCTTTAAACCAGGCTGGGGTCTGGACAGTGTGGGCAGAGCCAAGTTCCTTTGGCATAGCACATGGAAAGGGCCATTAGGCATGACTTTGAGCCAATAATCCTGTCTTTGCTTCTCAAAGTCCTAATTGGCATCAAGATGGTGGTGCCAAAGTAGTAACTCCACCCCCTCCCAACTTCTCTAGTCTTTTAAGGCCCTGAACTTCCTTAGCAACTGAAATTGACTGCAACTCAACAACTAAGAGACCACTTCAATTCACATGTGCTACATATGTGGTCAGACTACGCTCCATTTTGTGGTGAGCAATACTAAGAAGGCCCTGATTACAGAGAATAAGACTGTGACTGGTTAAGCGCTCCATGATTTATGGTGCATGAGAAGAAACTAAAATGGGATCACAGGGCAGCAACAGGAATAATTAAAGGGCTGAGAGAGAACACTTAAAAAAAAAAAAGTAGATGAAATTGGAATTAGACCAAAGAAAAAGAAGTTGGGATAATAATGGTCTTTAAGGGAATGGTGAGTCATTTTAAGGAAATCAATAATCACCTCTTTTCCATCTAAGAAGGCCAAAATGGGGGAAAGTTTGTTTTACATGTACCAAGAGGTGTAGGTAAGATAAGCTTACAGCTATAACCATAGAGATGACTACAAACGAGAAGAGGCCCCTAAAGGAGGCTGTATCATATCTATGGTTAGGAAATATTCATGATAGAATAAATGGCTTTTCCATCCAGGACAGCAAACAAACATTCTTCTGGATATGGACATTGTGATAATGTTACTTTACTGAGCTATACATTTAGGTCAAATCACAGAGATTACGTTGCAATGAAAAGAACATCAAATTCATCATTTTACCACTTTCTAAAGTTCCATTTTAGAAATGAGATATAAACATAAAGAGTTAGTTCTTATAGCATATAATTTAGATAATACAATTTTACTTTAAAAAAACTATCTAAACACAGAAAACCCTTAATCTATATACTCAACCTCCCAATTTTCATCCATTTTACTCCATAAAAATTTATGCATTTTATAAATGCATATATTCTACATGGAATGATTCTGACCTGGTAAACATCTTACAAACTCTAAGATGGCAAAATGGAAAGAGCTATTGGAGATGGGATGTTTTCCCCAAGACCCTACACAGAACCCAATCTTTAAAGACTAATTCTTGAAATACATATTGCAATTCATTGACATGAGTAGAGTTGTAGCCTGAATTTTCTAAGTTTTAGATACACATTTAAAAGTAATTTTGGGGGCCATCCCCATGGCCGAGTGGTTCAGTTCTCATGCTCCACTTTGCTGGCCCAGGGTTTCACTGGTTCGGATCCTGGGCACGGATATGGCACTGCTCATCAGGCCATGCTGAGGTGGTGTCCCACATGCCACAAGGGGAAGGACCCACAACTAAAAAAAAATATGCAACTATGTACTGGGGGGATTTGGGGAGAAAAAGAAGATTGGCAACAGTTGTTAGCTCAGGCGCCAATCTTGAAAAATAAATAAATAAAAATAAATAAACAAAAACAATTTTGATGTTCATGGGTTCTCTTGATGGATTGAACATTACAGAGGCCAAGAGATTTTTTTAAAGCTATCAAAAGATAGCATTTTCCATACCCTCTAACACACAGTTAAGATTCACATTGCTAAGTGGTGACAGCCTAGTAAAACATAATTCTATATGAGGATTTGTGCTAATGCTACCTTGAGAGAAGAGTTTATATGATCTGATTTTTAAAATTTTTCCACAGATACCCAATATTCAGAAGTCTATTTAAAACTATGTGGTTATGAATAGCATATAACACTAGTTCCATTTTTGAAAAGGAATAAAGTTACTATAATTAATGTTTAAAATGACATCTTTCAAACGACAATAGGAACATCATGGTCTCATTTATTTCTGGTAGAAGGCTGCTTGCCCAAATGAAAGCCAATATGCCAACTCTAGCCACACCTCTGTCTTCACCACCCACTGCCGTGGACAAGGCAGCCCCTACCTCTGACCACACCTAGCAGGCTCCCGCTTTCCAGTCCCGGGAAGGTCAAGTTTTCTGCAGCAGCCATGTTTCATAATATTTAGTCCCCTCCTTGGCAACATCCCCAGACCACTGAGCTCTAGGTGATCTCTGCAGCCTCTGACTCACCTCACCTGGGCTCTGGACCCCTCACCTCTACCTGTCCTGCTACCAGCCAGGTTCCACTTGCATGTACCTTGCTTCCCAACAGATCACAGGTTCTTCAGGGGTAGGTACTATGTCATACGTAACTTTTAACCCTCCATAGCCTAGCATGCTGAATGCATAGATGACAGATGCTTCATAAACATTTCACAAGGTAAAGATTTGAGGGCCATCATGTATCAATATGCAAAACTTGAGTGACTTTTAGTAAGAAAAGAATGCAAATCTGCTATTTGGAAGAACGAAGTCTATTTAGTTGACTTTTATTACAAGGAGGAATTAAGTGGTTGTTTTATTTTCATCCTTTATATGTCACTCAAACTTCTCTTCCTGGAGAGGTGGGGGTGGTGTGGGGAGCTGCTTCTGACCATCTCCTCATCCTAAATACATCTGTTGCAAGCTCACATTTTTGCTCATGCAGCTCTTTTTATTTTCCCTTTATGGCATGGATCAGAGTTGGTAAACCACCTTTGTATCATTATTTGAGTGTCTGATTAATATCCTATCTTAGTCCATTCAGGCTGCTATAACAAAATACCATAGATTGGGTGGCTTGTCAACAACAGAAATGTATTCCTCATAGTTCTGGAGGCTGGGAAGTCCAAGACCAAAGTGCTGGCAGATTCAGTGCCTGGTGAGGGGCCACTTCTTAGTTCACAGATGGCCTTCTTCTTGCTGGGTCCTCACATAGCAGAAGGGGCGAGGGAGCTCTTTGGGGTCTCTTTTATGAGGGCTGTAATCCCACTCATGAGGGCTCCACCATCATGACCTAATCACCTCCTAAAGGCCTCACCTACAAATACCATCACATTGGGGATTAGGCTGCAGCATATGAATTTGGCGGGGGCGGGGAAGACAAACATACAGCCTACGGGGTATGCCACAGAAATTATTTTTGAGTGTTTTGGCACTCAAAAAATATTTGTTGAATGAACAAATACTACTGTTTACGCTCAGAATTTATAGTGTGCTCTACAGCTCAGCCAGGATTTCCAGCATTAATAGTCATTTGATTTCGCTTTTCAGCTTTCAACTTATGAGTGCAGAGAAATTGTATAATAGGGTATTCTAGAGCCTTGCTTCTTTGCTCCTATTTAGAATTCATAGGACATATCTGGATCTAATCCCTTTTTCCATCTCCATATTACTAGTCAGGTATGTTTGCAGCATACCTTTTTATATCTACTCTTTAGCTGAGCATTTTGTAACTAAATTCTACATTTAATGAAGCTGTTCTAAAGAAAAGCCCAATTCCTGGGAATTTCATAGACCACAGGGAACACGACTGGAGAATCCTTATCTAGGTGGTCCTGAACAGGCCACTGAAATACTCTTTCTTTTGTTCTCTTCATGGACCTCGTTCCACCCCCACCCCGCCATCACCCCACTACCAATTTAAGCCCTCCATCAAGACCTGTTTCCCAAGCTTTCCCAATTTCATTCATGTACTACAGTCACTATTTTTTGCCATAGTTTTTGATCTATTTATTTTATTTCCTCAATATCTTTTAAAAACCAGCTCACTTTTATTAAGTACGATTATTTTAAAAGTACAATTATTTTTAGAAGGACAATGATTTTGAAAGCCAGCCCTGGCGGTCTAGTGGTGAAGATTCAGTGCTCTCACTGCCGTGGCCCGGGTTCGTCTCCCAGTCAGGGAACCACACCAGCCGTCTGTTGGTTGTCATACTGTGGTGACTGCATGTTGCTGTGATGCTGAAAGCTATGCCACCATATTTCAAACACCAGCAGGGTCGCCCATGGTGGAGAGGTTTCAGCAGAGCTTCTAGACTAAAACAGAGTAGGAAGAAGGACCTGGCCACCCACTTCCAAAAAACTGGCTGTGAAAACCCTATGAATAGCAGCGGAGCATTGTCTGAAATAGCGCCAGAAGGTGAGAGGATGGAGCAAAAAGACTGGGCAGGGTTCCGCTCTGCCAACAGAGGGTTGCTAGGAGTCGGAATAGACTCCACGGCAATGACAACAAATTTTAGAGGGCAAATGCATACACTACCATAAATCAAACTTCTAATGTCACTTCCTCTCTATATAAAGAATCTGTAGAAATAAATACTAAATAGTGAATTCAATTTGAGCTTTGATACCATTGTCTGATGGAGGCCCTGGGCCTGAAAGCTGTTCTATCTTTATTATAAAGACCTTCTGCTTCATGAAATTAGAAGGATTGAGAAAAGAATTGAAGAGAATATTTTTTTCACTGTGTGAAAAATGCTGCGTTGGGAACAACAAAAACAATTTCCTCCTTCCCACACTTAAAAAGACATTGATTGAAATCATATGTGAGTGACCTGGATTTCATAATTTGGAAATAATGTAATTAGTACATTGCTCAATGACAAACATTCTATTCATTTGTTTAACAAATATTATTGAGTGCCTACTGTAAGCTAGGCTTTTTTCTAGGGACTGCTGACACCAACCTCCTGCCCTATTGGTGCCTACATTCTAGTGGAGGAGACAGGCAATAAACAAACAAACCTTCACTTAATAACTTAATAATTTAATAACTTAAATTGCACATAAATGCATATACAGTCTATGCACACACACAGATACACATACATACATCAGTGCATATCAGACAGTGGCAAGGATGAACTCATTGATAAATTCATCAATGAACTTGAAGAGACCCGAAGAAAGTGAGGGAGGGCACCAGCCACATATCTGGGTAAAAACCTTGTCAGGCAAAAGGAACAGTAAGCACAAAGGTCCTAAGGCTGTTCAGTGCTTGGTTTGTGTAAGAACGCTCAAGCAGACCAGTACAGCTTAGCAGAGTGAGCCAGGGTGAAAATGGTGGGAGATGAGGCCAGAGAGTAACAGTAGGGAGGGGCCTTGAAAGCTAAATTAAGATCTTTGGATTTCATTCTGAAAGACGAGGAAATTCCTTGGAAAGGTGACAGGATCTGACTTTTTTAAAGATCACCTTGGCTAAACTCTAGGGGGAGGCAAGGACAGACATAGGGAGACCTGATAAAATTATTAATCCAGGCAAGACACGAGAGTGGCTTGGAGCAGGGCGTTATCTTTGGGACAGTGATAAATGGTGAGAGTTTGTACACACTATGCAGATAGGGCTGACAGGATTTATGAGTGGATACTTGTGGCATGTGAGAGAAAAAGAAGAGGTGCGAATGACTCCAAGGTTTTAGCCTGAGCAACTGGGAAGAAGGTCTTGATAAATGCTGAAATTTAAAGACTGAAGAAGACGCTTAGGGGTGGGGATGGTGCTAGTTATGAGGAGTTTTGGTTTGAGAGGCCTAGTGGAGATGCTGAGAAGGCCTTTGAAGGTGCCAGTCTGGAATGCAGGGGAGAGGTATAGAGTTGTGAATTATCAGGATACAGATGGCACTTCTACCACAAGACTGAATGAGGTCACTAGGAAGTGGACATGGAGATGAGGTCTGAGCATGGGGCACTCCAATGTGCCCAATGTTCAGGGTCAGGAGATGAAAAGAACCAGCAATATGATTGGTTCAATGCTTGCTTTAAAGATTCTCGAGGAAAATTTCAGCTTTCCTCCTTTCTCTAAACACTTAAATAAACTTTGTTGTACAAATCATTTTCTTAGAAAATGTGTTCTTCCTCGATCACGTTTGGTGAACTTCAGCACACTCTTTCTCAAGAAATAAGCTTTCATGGACATGTACTTTGAGTTGTCAAGAACTGTGAAGAAATGTAGATTTTACTTGCAAGCCAACAAGTCAGCCTGCCTAGTTTTATGGACGTTGGCAGAGATGTAAAACTGCTGGGTCAGAAGTGAAAAGACTTGGGGCCGGCTCCGTGGCTGAGTGGTTAACTTTGCGTGCTCCGCTGCGGTGGTCCAGGGTTCAGATCCTGGGCGCGGACATGGCACCGCTCATCAGGCCACGTTGAGGCAGGGTCCCACATCCCACGACTAGAAGGACATGCAACTCAGATATACAACCGTGTACGGGGGGGGTTTGGGGAGATAAAGCAGAAAAAAAAAAAAAGATTGGCAACAGTTGTTAGCCCAGGTGCCAATCTTTAAAAAAAAAAACTAAAAAAAAAAAAGAAGTGAAAAGACTGTATTACTCACAGCAGGTGGCACAAGCTTCATCTTTGTTACTGGTTCCCCATGCCCCCCGAGATCCCGCAGAGGCAAGAGAAGCAGGCCTGGCTGGATGCTGCACGTGCAGAGGGTCTGTGTCACAGCTGAGGAAACCCAAGCTTAGGAAACCCCAACCTTTGATGAGCTGTAAGCAGACCTGTCCAATCTTTGCTTCAGAGGCAGATATTATCTTTATTATACTAGACAGCAAACAAATCCGCCCGCTACTCAAGAGGGAAAGTCTCTGTCTTCCAAGGCTGTTTGCTATAGAAACATCCTTGAAAAGACCATTCAGAACGAAAAGTTCCCAGTGCCTCTGCTCACCAGAGACCCATGGATGATTATCTCTCATCTCCCAGTAAGAGTCAGAATTGTTAAGCAGTGTATTTTGGAGAATTTATGAGCCCTTATCCTGTTCCAGTTTGGAACAGTTTGGAATTCAAAACCTTAACTATTTAAAAAAATCTAAATTATATTCATTTGACTGGCTAACACTTTAGCATGGTACAAAATTCAAAAGATAAAATACACAAGATGATCCTTTTATAAACCAAAGATGGCATGAAAGTGGTTTCTCATTTGTTGTGAGAAGGCAGCATATTTGTATCAGACTTATTTTTCTTGCCTCCTGGTAATCTCTGCTTTTTAATCAATTTCCAAATGACTAAGATTCTCTAAATAGTCATTAAAAGCTTGAGCTTAGCTCGTAGGGGATATATAAACTTCTTTCATCATATTGGAGTTTTATCAATTTTCCACTTGAGACCGAAAAGAACCCATAGCCAGTGTGCCCATGCAAGCCCCGGTGAGAAATCTGAGGGTCCAAACCAGCATAAAAAACGAAGCAGCAGCAACCTCTTCACCAAGAGCTGCCTCAGAGGGCTCTTCACACGAGTTCTCTCATCTGTTCTATCTGCCAAGCAGACATGTAATCAATGATGGATAGCTTTACTTATGCTCTTTCTTTTCAGAAGGTAGTGTTACTGTCTAGTACCCACTTGAGGACATATATCATTGTAAGCACTTGATAAATCTTGCGTACTAGCTGTACCATTAGAAACATTTACTAATATTCAAGTTCCAAAGAAATACATGATTATTGCTCATTCATTCGTTGAGTCACTCACCGTACTGAGCACCTGCCACATCAGGCATTGTTCTAGGCACTGGGTATACAGCAGTGAACAAAAGAGACCAAAATCTCCACCCTCAAGGAGCTCACTCTTTAGGAGTGGGTGAAGATAAATGAACAAAATGTGTTAAATAATGATAAATCTTAAAGCAAAAAGATAAGGCAGGGCAAGATGTGAGATAAGGAGTAGCTGAAGTCTTATACAGGATAGTCCAAGAAAGGCTCACTAAAAACAATCCTCTGGGCCCTGGTCTTTCCTAAATGCTCTACTAGTTTCTGGCAGAAAATAGATCTAGGGCATTATCCTGAAAAAATATTCAAGATAAACAAGAATAATTATAATGAACAATACAATGTATCAATATGGTGAACTATATATGTAATTAAATTAAATATTAAATATAAAGTATATAATATTTAAGTAGATTTCTTTTTTTTTAACTTTCAGGTGTACATCGTAATATATTTTGAATTCTATGTAGATTACATCATGTTCACCACCTGAACACTAATTACAATCCATCACCATGCACATGTGCCTAATCACCCCTTTCGCTCTCCTTCCTTCCCACTTCTCCTCTGGTAACCACCAATGCAATCTCCGTTGCTACGCATTTGTTTGTCGTTGTTTTTATCTTCTACTTATGAGTGAGATCATACGATATTTGACTTTCTTACTCTGACATTTCATTTAGCATAATACCCTCAAGATCCATCCATGTTTTCACAAATGGTCAGATTTCATTCTTTCTTATGACTGAGTAGTATTCCATTGTGTATATATACCACATCTTCTTTATCCATTCACCCCTTGATGGGAATCTAGGTTGCTTCCAAGCGTTGGCTATTGTGAATAATGCTGTGATGAACATAGGAGTGCATGTATCTTTACGCATTTGTGTTTTCAAGTTCTTTGGATAGTACCCAGCAATGGAATAGCTGGATCATATGGTAGATCTATTCTTAATTTTCTGAGGAAACTCCATATGTTTTCCACAGTGGCTGCACCAGTTTGCACTCCCATCAGCAGTGTATGAGGGTTCCCTTCTCTCCACATCCTCTCCAACACTTGTTGTTTCCTGTCTTGTTAATTATAGCCATTCTGACCGGAGTGAGGTGATATCTCATTGTAGTTTTGACTTGTATTTCCCTGACAGTCAATGATGTTGAACACGTTTTCATGTGCCTGTTGGCCATCCATGATGTATTTTCTTTGGAGAAATCGCTGTTCAGATCTTTTGCCCATTTTTTAATTGGGTTGTTGAGACATATGAGTTTTTTGTATGTTTTGGATATTAACCCCTTATCTGATATATGGTTTGCAAATAACTTCTCCCAATTGTTAGGGTGTCTTTTCATTTTGTTGATGGTTTCCTTTGCTGTGCAGAAGCTTTTTAGTTTGATGTAGTCCCATTTGTTTATTTTTTCTGTTGTTTCCCTTGTCCGGTCAGACATGGTATTTGAAAAAATGCTGCTAAGACCGACGTCAAAGAGCGTACTGCCTGTGTTTTCTTCTAGAAGTTTCATGGTCAGAGGTCTTACATTCAAGTCTTGAATCTATTTTGAGTTGATTTTTGTGCATGATATAAGATAATGGTCTACTCTCACTCTTTTGCATGTGGCTGTCCAGTTTTCCCAACACCATTTATTGAAGAGACTCTCCTTTCTCTAATGTATGCTCTTGACTCCCTTGTCGAAAATTAGCTGTCCATGTATGTGGGCCCTCAATACTGTTCCATTGATCTGTGTGTCTGTTTTTGTGCCAGTACCATGCTGTTTTGGTTACTACAGCTTTGTAGTATATTTTGAAAGCAGGGAGTGTGATACCTCCAGCTTTGTTCTTTTTCTTCAGGCTTGCTTTGGCTATTCGGAGTCTTTTGCTGTTCCATATAAATCTTAGGATTCTTTGTTCTATTTCTGTGAAAAATATTGTTGGAACTTTGATAGGGATTGCACTGAATCTACAGATTGCTTTAGGAAGTATGGGCATTTATGTATGTTAATTCTTCCAATCCAAGAGCACAGAATATCTTTCCATTTCTTTGTGTCTTCAATTTCTTTCAACAGTGTTTTATAGTTTTCAGTGTACAGATCTTTCACTTTTTTGGTTAAGTTCATTTCTAGGTATTTTATTCTTTTTATTGCAGTTGTAAATGGGATTGTATTCTTAATTTCTCTTTCTGCTACTTCATTATTAGTGTATAGAAATGCAACTGATTTTTGTATGTTCATTTTGTATGCTGCAACTTGACTGTATTTATTTATTATTCCTAAAAGTTCTTTAGTGGATTCTTTTCGGTTTTCTCTATATAAAATCATGTCACCTGTAAATAGTGACAGTTTCACTTCTTCTTTTCCAATTTGGATCCCTTTTATTTCTTTTTCTTGCCTGATTGCTCTGGCTAGGACTTCCAATACTGTACTACATAAGAGTGGTAAAAGTGGGCATCCTTGTCCGGTTCCTGTTCTTAGAGGACTAGCTTTCAGTTTTTCTCCATTGAAAATGATATTAGCCATGGGTTTGTCATATATGGCCTTTATTATGTTGAGGTATTTTCCTTCTATACCCATTTTATTCAGAGTTTTTATCATAAATGAATGTGTATCTTGTCAAATGCTTTCTTGGCATCTATTGAGATGATCACGTGATTTTTATTTTTCATTTTGTTAATGTGGTGTATCACGTTGATTGATTTGCAGATGCCGAGCCATCCCTGCATCCCTGGAATAAATCCCACTTGATCATGATGTATGATCTTTTTAATGTATTGTTGTATTCCATTTGCCAGTATTTTGTTGAGGATTTCTGCATGGATGTTCATCAGTGATATTGGTCTGTAATTTTCTTTTTTTGTGTTGTCCTTGTCTGATTTTGGTATCAGGATAATGTTGGCTTCATAGAATGAGTTAGAAAGATTCCTCTCCTCTTCAATTTTTTGGAACAGTTTGAGAAGGATAGGTATTAAGTCTTCTTTGAATGTTTGGTAGAATTCACTAGGGAAGCCATCTGGTCCTGGACTTTTATTTTGGGAGGTTTTTGATTACTCTTTTGATCTCCTTACCGGTGATCGGTCTATTCAAATTCACTACTTCTTCTTGATTCAGTTTTTGGAAGGTTGTATGACTGTAAGAATTTATCCATTTCTTGTAGATTATCCAATTTGTTGGCATATAGCTTTTCATAGTATTCTTCTACAATCGTTTGTATTTCTGAGATGTCCATTGTAATTTCTCCTCTTTCACTTCTAATTTTATTTATTTGAGCCTTCTCTCTTTTTTTCTTGGTGAGTCTATCTAAAGGTTTGTCAATTTTGTTTATCTTTTCAAAGAACCAGCTCTTGGTTTCATTGATTTTTTTTCTATTTTTTTTTTTGTCTCCATTTCATTTATTTCTGCTCTGATTTTTATTATTTCCTTCCTTCTGCTGATTTTGGGCTTGGTTTGTTCTTCTTTTTCCATTTCCTTTAAGTGCACTGTTAGAGTGTTTATTTGGGACTTTTCTTGTCTGTTGAGGTAGGCCTGAATTGCTATAAGTTTCCCTCTTAGAATCACTTTTGCTGTATCCCATAGATTTTGGCATGTCGTATTTATATTTTTATTTGTCTCCAGGTATTTTTTGATTTCTCCTTTGATTTCTTCATTGACCCATTTGTTGTTCAGTAGCATTTGTTTAATCTCCACATTTTTGTGGCTTTTCTGATTTTCTTCCTGTAGTTGATTTCTAGTTTCATAGCTTTGTAGTCAGAAAAGATGCTTGGTATTATTTTGATCTTCTTAAATTTATTGAGACTTGTTTTGTGGCCTAATATGTGATCAATCCTGGAGAACGTTCCATGCTCATTTGAAAAGAATGCGTAATCTGTGGATTTGGCTGGAATGTTCTATATATAACTCTACTAAGTCCATCTGGTCTAATGTGTCGTTTAAGGCCAATGTTACCTTATTGATCTTCTGTTTGGATGATCTATCCATTGGTGTAAGTGGAGTGTTAAGGTCCCTTACTATTATTGTGTTACTGTCTATTTCTCCTTTTATGTCTGTTAATAATTGCTTTATATATTTATGTGCTCATATGTTGGGTGCTAGATATTTATAAGTGTTATATTCCCTTGTTGGATTGTTCCCTTTATCATTATGTAGTGCCCTTCTTTGTCTCTTGTTACAGTTTTTGTTTTAAAGCCTATTTTGTCTGGTATAAGTATGGCTACCCCTGCTTTCTTTTCTTTGCCATTTGCATGGAGTATCTTTTTCCATCCTTTCACTTTCAGTTTGTGAGTGTCTTTATGTCTCAAGTGTGTTTCTTGTATGCAGCATATACATGGGTCTTTGTTTTTTTATCTGATCAGCCACCCTATACCTTTTGATTGGAGCATTTAGTCCAGTGACATTTAAAGTAGCTATTGATAAATATATGTTTATTGCCATTTTGTTACCTTTTTTTCCCCTGGCTGTTTTAGTATTTCTTCTCTGCTCCTTTCTTCTTCTCTTGCTCTCTTCCCTTGTGGTTTGATGGCTTTCTTTAGTAATATGTTTGATTTCTTTCCTCTTACTTATTTGTTTATTTATTATAGGTTTCTGGTTTGTGATTACCATGAGGTTCCTATATAATATTCTATGTATATAGCAATCCATATTGAGTTGATAGTCTCTTTAGCTTGACCTCTTTCTAAAAGCTCTTAAGTAGATTTCTTATTCTCTCATAGAGCACGTATTACAATCATGATGCAGACAATGTGATATATTAAAAAACTATCACATCACTGGAACAATATCAGAATGAATGGAAAGCATTAAAAAAAAAACTCCTTTAAATTAGTGGGATGATTGCTGCTAATGGGCAACGATGAAAAATAAGGCTACTGAGTACTGAAGATAAAGAATAGTTTCAT
Source organism: Equus quagga (assembly GCF_021613505.1). NCBI lineage: Eukaryota > Metazoa > Chordata > Mammalia > Perissodactyla > Equidae > Equus > Equus quagga. The sequence goes on from NC_060268.1 coordinate 167,848,236, forward strand.
CCAGAACCCTGAAGCCATATTTTACTCCCATTGGGTTATTATAAAGAATAACAGCAGCTTTCAGGATCTCTTTTTCTTTTAATTATAGAATCCATCTATTAACTAAACCACTTTCCTCATCTCATTACGAGGTGGGTTCACTTTCTAAGGTTACAATGGGAATTAGGTTCTACTTCCTTCAGCTGCTGGAATTCTTTATTATTCAGTTCCTGCCTTTTGCCCTTTCCCAGAGAAATTTCACAAACAATCATATAGCTTCAGCCACTATCTAGATGCCAAACACTTTCAAATCCTTCTTCCCAACATAGTATCTTTTTTTTTTTTTGAGGAAGATTAGCCCTGAGCTAACATCTGCTGCCAATCCTCTTTTTGCTGAGGAAGACTGGCCCTGAGCTAACATCCATGCCCATCTTCTTCTACTTTTTATATGTGGGACGCCTACTCCAACAGCATGGCTTGCCAAGCGATGCCATGTCCACACCGGGGATGTGAACCGGCGAACCCCAGGCTGCTGAAGCAGAATGTGTCCACTTAACTGCTGTGCCACTGGGCTGGCCCCCCAACACAGTATCTGTTGAGTGCTAAGCCTACTGGACTCTGGATGGACCATGTGTACTCAGCCTCAGTGGATCCCAGACTGAACACTATTAAGTGCTCCTGTATTTCCTTAGTTAGTGGCAACCATTTGTCTACCCAGGCAGTCCAACTGGAAACCTGGATTCGTCTTCACTCCTCACGTAAAATCAGTCCTCAAATCCTATCAACCTTAACTTTAAATGGCTCTTAAATCTGTCCCTTATTCTCTACCACATCTGCTGCTACCTCACATTATTTCCACCTGGACCACCATTATACCTGCCCCATGAGTCTCCCTGCCTCCAGTCTGCATCCTATGTATCTCTCCAACACAGCACTTATTACTCAGTATCATAAACGTTGCTTATTTATGTCTCTTCAAGTACCTCGTGAGTTCTTCGAGGTCCAACATGGTATGTTGTCTCTTTCTATTCTCAGCACTTAGCATAATATCCTGCATGGAGTCTGTGTTCAATTAACATTTACTAACTGGATAAATAACTCCTAGACCATCAGATGCCAAGATGTCAGAAATTTCAGGAAGTGAGATGAGTTCACCAACAAAATTTCTGCTCACCGACCCTGACCCTTTTACAGCTAAACCTATGAAGTCACGGGCTGGTCATTGGTTTCAGTTTGTGCTATGACCTTTAATTCCTCCACAGCAACCCTTCCCCACCTTTGTACTTGTCTAGATCTTATGTAAGACGTTCAGTGTCCTCTTTCCCCCTCTCCTTTCAAAATCCATTCTTAGTGAAAGAGTTCATTTCTGCTTTTTATTCCTACAGGTATTTGCATTTACGAGCTTTCCTCCTAATTGTGGAAAGCCACTTCTGGTTCCATTCAAGAACTGGGAGGCTTTGGCAACATGGTATATGGGGAAGGAGAACTGGGTGGGAAGGAAAGGAGAGAATTCGAGGGAGAAATTCTGGCTGGCCCCAAAATCACAGCCAGAATCTGAAGGTTTCTCCTCTGCACTCAGCCAGCTCTTGAGCGGAAGCCCAGTCTTGTTGTAGCAAGTGCTCTCCACCCAAAATCCTCTGTCCCAGGGCATTAGCTCACTGTCGGAACCTGGCACCTCTACTTATATGTAACAAAAAGAAAACAATACTGTGGTTTTAAGACTTAGCTGTAGTCAGGGCCACTTAAGTTAGGGGGAAAACAGCATTCCTCAAGGAGAAGACTTCTGTTTCTTCTGGGAAACCATCCTAATGGACTTGTAAAAAGTAAAAACCCTAAGGAAATTTAGAGTCCTGATCTGACAGTAGAGAAGGAAATTGGAGTCCTTGGGATGGAGAAGGGTCTTTGTAGAGAGAGGAGGTGCTACCAAGACAGTGGCAGGTGAGATTCTGAGTAAGTATGAGAAATGGCCCTCACTGTACTTTCCGCTCAATTTTTCTGTGAACCTAAAACTGCTCTGAAAACTAAAGTCTATTAATTTAAAAAAAGAAAGAAAGAAATGGCCTTGGCCAATGACAGATTTCTTGTTCCGGAGACGGCCTGAGCATATTAGGGCAGTTGTTGCCTATTCTGTGCTATAAATTCCTTCCATTATCTAAACCTTCAGTAAGTCTGCTGAAAACAGCTGCCTTGTGTGGTGGTACTTCGGAAAAGGTGACCAAGGTGGGGTGAAGCAATGCAAAAGGCATAGCACTCATAAAGGGGAGACCACAAATTTGGTACTGGCAAGAGTTGGCAGCAAGAGGGGACCACAAGAATGCAAACCTCAAGGAATCTCTAGAACTGTGCTGGCCTGTACGTAGCCACTAACTACATGTGGCTATTGAGCACCTGAAATGTGACTAGTCCAAAGTGAGATGTGCTGTTAAGCTAGAATGAAAAGTTATATATAAAGAATGTCAAGCATCTCAATAGTTTTTATACTAATTTTACATTGAAATGATAATATTTTGGGTATATAGGGATAAATAAAATATAATGTGAAAGTTAATTGCACCTGTCCTTTCTTACCTTTTAAATATAGCTATTAGAAAGTTTACAACTACATATGTGGCTTCTATCATATTCCTATTAGACAACAGTTCTCTAGAATCTTGGGGAAAAGGCATGAACTGGCTAGAATACAAAGCATGGGGAATGTAAACCACTTTCTTTGGATATTAAAGAAAAGGGTGACCACAGGAAGTCAGGGACATAAGATAGTAGATATTGACAGATTAAGTGTGATAAAATATAAATTTACAAGAATAGATAACATATTTTAGCAAAATTTTGTTAAATTAAATATAATTTCTACAAATAGGAAGTGCTCTTAAAATATGATTCAATTTGGGGGCCAGCCTGGTGGTGTAGTGGTTAAGTTCGCATGCTCCTCGTTTGAGGTCTGGGGTTTGCAGGTTCAGATCTTGGGCATGGACCTATACACCACTCATCAAGCCATGCTGCGGCAGCATCCCACATACAAAATAGAGGAAGATTGGCACAGATGTTAGCTCAGTGACAATCTTTCTCAAGCTAAAAGAAGAGGATTGGCAATAGATGTTAACTCAGGGCCAATCTTCCTCACAAAAAGAAAAAAAAAATATGATTCAATTTGTACAAAAATTCAACTTTTCAGGAATACATTGATAGCATGAAACAAATCATATATGGTACAACTTTCCAACATAGACAACTTACATTCAGTCCTTAGATTTAAACTGGAAGAGAAAAAAGCAAGGAAGCTTCCAGCCCACGGGGGATAAACGAACATGTTTTCTAATCTCTTGATGTGCTGAACAGTGATGACCCGGACCTGAAACTAACACTGTGTGGGTTTCAACTACAAATATAAAATACGTACAGGGCTACAGTTGTTTATAGATTGTATTTATTTCATACTCAACCTACCCCTTGAGCCATGTCTCAGGAAATTTAAGATAAAAAAATAAAACAAAATATAATGCCTGACTCCAAGGTAGCCAAAATCGATGTAACCAGAAAGCATTTTTTTCTCTGACACGCTACTTAAGAGGCTTTACTTCAGTGCCTCTGGGTTCTATATTATACACATACATGGTTATGCATGTATGGAATCGGCAAACTTCAGACCCAGGGTGATTTAAAAATCACATGATCTAGTCTCTTTATTTTGTAGATAAGGATGTGGAGTCATAGTGATACATGTAACTCGCTGAGATCACAGAGCTGCTTAGTGGCAATGGCAGGACTCGAGTGACACAGAGCAACAGTGCAGTCAGTACCCTGGGTGTGACCCTGATGTTTCCTGCAGACCAACTTGGGTTGTCTGAAAACTGGGGATTTATGGTACTGACTCATACGGGTTTTCAGGAGGATTAAAGAATCTCTCTATCTAAGATGTGCTTTACAGCCGTCTGTAATCTCTGTCATGCTCATTGGGAGTTAAGCTCATGCCCTCGCTTCTCCTTCCATCTTTTCACTCGCGCTATATGCGAGTGCTCTTTCTCCTGAAAAGTTTACACTCTGTGGAGTCCAGAAAAGCCCCCATGCCTCCTTTGTTCACATATTTGAGGGTCACTAGGTAGCCTGGAGTCTACTTAAGAGGCTGCCTGGCTATGGACATAATGGCTTATGACGGCAATGCTGAGTTCACAACCTAAAACACAAAATGGAACGCGGTTTCCAGGGATGAACGTGGTTACCAGGTGCACAGCGCAGAGTCAAGCTACAACGCAGCTCAGTCTTGTCCGTCTTCCGTCTCTCTTCCTACTTCCCTCCACTCCAACCTGAGCTACACAGATGTGCCCTCAGCTCAAGTAACCTGCTTCTCAAATAAACACATAAAAATCACTCTCTTCTTCTTTTTCCCCACTCAGCCATGCCCTGGCTCCAGAATAACAGGTCAGCATATTTCATACCAAGATGCCTAGTTATAAATCCCAAAACAGAGGACTGTTAATGGAAATCAACCACAAATTGGTACCTTCTTGGATGGGAGTTATTTTTCTTCTTGGAGGCCTTCCAAGCATTCTTGCTTAATTCTCAGTTCTCAACATACACACACACACACACACAAGACTGTACATACCTCACAGGATCCAGTGACTTAGAGCCCTAATCTTACAGGTTTTCCAGCCCTCCTATAGGTAATGGCTATTGGGACAAAGTTACTTTTGGGTAGGAATCCCTCATTTCAGAGGAAAAGAAATTTAAAGGACAAAACATAAAACTGAATTTTTACTGCTCTTCCACAATTAGTCCCTGCTCCCAGGGTCAGGAACCTCAGTGAACACTCAGAGGCCTGGGTACCACTGGTCTTGGGGGGACTCGGTCTCTCCTTTGAGTCTAATCTAATCCCAAACTAGAGAAGGTAAGTGATTCCAGGGCTTCTGAGCACATTCACTTATCATCTGGCGACCTGGTGTGGAGTTAAGAGGATGGGCAGACCCCAAGGCAAGCACCGATTGTGACTTGCCACTAAGCCAGGAAGTGGGAGGCACCGTACCTTTGCAGGTGAAACATTTGATGTGGAAATGTTTGGTCTGGACCCGAAGCACTTCACCTTTGCACGGCTCCCCACATTTATGGCAGTGAATGACTGGCTTCTCGGATGGGTGGTGAGGGTCCTGCGGGTGGGCCACTGAAAGAAAAGCAACAAAAGACTACATGAGAAGAAAGCATTCCTACAAAAGGGATCTTTATAGGCATGCATAAGTATCTCCATAATTTTGGTATCAAATAGCCAACATTGATTCAATAAGTATGAATTCAGCACCTTCCCCCATGCCATAACCATGGGGATACACAAATAAATAAGAAAGTTGTGGCTTTAATAGTCCAGTAGGGAAAACACTGGGCTTGTTCCTCTGGGAGCCAGCACTTCTCTTTTGTCTTCCCAAACTTCTCCAGGACTACATAATTGGGTCATTAACTATAGAATCTTATTGGGTTCAGCATTTTGTAATATGTATTTGTAATAAATATGTCTTTATCTTGATTTAGAAAGCAATCCTTTCAGAGAAGAGTTCACTGCAAACTGTAAATTCCTTGAGGATGGGGACTATTTCTTAAAGTTCTTTTTCCTCTTCCCTTTTGTACTTCTCCTTCCTTCCCTGAGCTCCTCAGAACATAGCAGAATGCTCCTGTACTAAAAGAGCTCAATAAATGTTTATTTACTTAATAGTTAGTATGTGCTGGCTGGTTTCTCATCTGCTCTACCAGTGTCATTCCTGATCTTAATTTGGCGACTCATTTAACCTGTTGGGGGCCTATTATGAGCCTCCTGTTGTGTGCATAGTTTCTGATACACACACTGCAGGCAGTAATTCTTTAAAAAACTAGTTAGTGACGATGTAGATCTCTCTGAACCTCAGCTTCCTCTCCTGTAAAACAAAGGGGGTTGGATCAGAGGATTTCAAAGCTCTTTGCAGTCTCTCAAATCATATGATGGGGCTTACAGGCATTATTCTCTCAGTTTCCAGAGTGAGGTCTTCAGAGAACAGAAGTTACAGAGATTGCCCTGCCCCAGGAAGGAGATTTACAGCCTCCCCTTTACAAAGGACTGAGGGAGAAGGCAGCGAGAGGGCACCTGTGGTTTGAAGCTAACCAAAGGTCTCATTTAGCTTGCAGTTTCCCAGCCAGAGAATGCAGATGGATACTTTTTGTTATTAAATTCCTTTTCTGATCTGGGTCCTCAGAAGGAGGAACTTTGTGATACATAAAAATGTGTTACATAAGTAACTACATAAGCATGATATGGGATATGAACAGTGAACCTAAAATTAATCGACCAACACAAAGAACAAAGATGATGTTTTTTCTCAAATGGTAAAACCGGGCTGGACAGGAGGGAGATGTGGGAAGATATTGCTGAAACTCCATTTAGAAACACCTTGCAGCCAGGAGCATTCCGTACACCACGAGTATAATGGTTCATTGTTTCTCTCAGACCACTGTAATGTTCTCATTTTGCCTGGAAAGAATTTGGACAAGACAGTCCAAGTAATCCATTACTAGCTAAATTCTGAGAGACAAGGTGGTTCTTGTGAGCTGTGGACCAGGAGCAGGTGTAGTTTCGGGTTAAACACCTGAGCCGAGGTCTCAGCGCTGGACTCCGGGAGCATCCGGCAAAGGCACCAACATTGTGATCCACCTGCGTTTCCTTATCTACCTGCTGGGATCTCTCCCCGCACCTGTACTTACAACAGAAGTCAGCATTATCTATAGGAATTAAGGAGGGGCATCCTTTCAAGATCTCTAAGCAACCATTGACTTTTAAAGTGATGTGTAACAAGCCCAAAAATCTACTCACCTGGGCATTAAAAAAGAAGTTTCCCTTAACAATATCTGCTTCAAGTGCTAGTGGAGAATATGATGCTTTTTTTTTTTTTTTTAATTCCTGCTGCCTACAAGAATGGAGGAAAGTAATACTTACTGAGCATCTGTCTCCTAAGAGCACAGTGCTAGGTGCTTACACACACGTCATTTTATTCCATCCTCACCACCCCTCTCTCTCAGTGGGTAATATTGTTTCCATTCGACAGATGAGGAAATAGAGCCTCAGAGAAGTTGATCAACCTGCCCAAGTAACAGTAAGCAGACGCTCAAAGATCCACACCCAGGTCTTTCTGACTCCCAAGCTCATGCTCCTCCCCTCCCTATCTGGCTAAATCAGAAATTGTATTAAGCCAGGCAATGACTGTTATATGTCAATGACGGATTTAGTCAAGCTCAGGCACAGTGCTAAAAGCAGCAGCTAGGACTTGGTTTATAAAGGGAACACACACGGAGTATGCAAAATTATCACTAGGTGGGCGTGGCACCCAGGTGGTAATCCTCAACGTGGCTCTGCTGAACCAGAACCCCTATGCCATGTATTAAAAATGCAGATTCCATCAACAGATGAATGGACAAAGATGTGGTATATATACACAATGGAATACTACTCAGCCATAAAAAAGACAAAATTGTCCCATTTGCAACAACGTGGATGGACCTTGGAGGTATTGTGCTGAGGGAAATAAGTCAGGCAGAGAAAGACAAATACCGTATGATTTCACTCATATTTGGAAGATAAACAAACACACAGATAAGGAGAACAGATTAGTGTTTATCAGAGGAGAAGGGGGCCGTGGGAGGGCAAAAGTGGTAAGGGGGCGCATATGTAACGTGATGGATAAAAATTGGACTGTAGGTGGTGAACGCGATGCAGTCTGTACAGAAACTGAAATATAGTGATGTACACCTGAAATTTACACAATCTTGTAAGACAATATAATCCCAATAAAATGATTTTTTAAAATGCAGATTCCTTGGCCCCATTGAACTAGGCGTACGAGTCGGGGATCTATCATTTCAGTAAGCCTCTCAGGTGATTTGTCTGCATCCTACATTTGAAGAACTATTTACCTTTAGAATTCAGACAATACGGATAAGCAAGTTACAGAGAAGAGGGAGAATGAAGAAAGTCATGCACAAGACCATCCTCTTCAGAAAGAGTATCAGCACACAGCGGATCTCCTGACCCCAAGGGAGAATGCATTTTTGGATAAGACACTGCACTGCAGTTTCTCTTGACACTTGAATTTTTCATAGCTAAGCAAGCAAGCCCTGCTGAGTAACGATGAGGGAAGGAAAACATTTCACTTCTTGGCTTTTCCCTTTGTCTGAACAAAGGTGCCAGTGAAAATGCTGGCACCAGTCACAAAGGTCAGAATTGGGATCGGTATCTGCATTTTGCAAGCCTTTCCCTTTGGAAATATATATTACAGTGCGAAGTCCTCCATGCTCAGAGATGACCTTTGCTTTCACCCCGAGATGAGCAGAGACTATATCATGTGTACTCACCTTCCCATCGTACATCAGCCTCGGCAGACACATATCAGAACAACCCACTTGTGAAGAAATGGGCTTTTCTTGTTAGAGAATGACAGAATCAGAAGACCAAAAGAGACTCAGTGTTTATTTCATCCAAACACAAATCAGTGTAGACAAAAGAATCTCTCTCCTTTTTGAAGACTGATAAAGAGGTTTATTTTACATAACTGCCTCTGGCAGTTTGGTTAATACCAAATGTATGTTCACTGGCTCAATTCTACTTTTCTAAAATATGCTGAGTCAGTTGCAATATAGTGAGGACATTAACTCTGTACTCCTCTTAATTGCCCTTGGCTCTGGTGCTAATATTTTACTTGAATGCTCCGTCTTTCAGAGCTTGGGTGGTCCCTACTCATTCTCCTGATAGGGAAACTGAGGGCAGAGAGTTTCCTTGCCCAAAGTCACCAGCAAGTTATCAGCAGAGATACACTCAGCACTCCTTCTTCCCAGCTCTTTCTACTGTACCAAGGAGTCAATCATTTACCCTGGAACTCAGGGAAACATGGTTAAAATTTTCCATGGCTCATCAATTTGTTGCTAAAATAAGAAGAGTACAATGAAGAGCAAAAAGCATGGTTGCCTACCTCCTGAATAATGAGGAAATATATATGAAGAAACAAGTCTGTTTGCCTGAACAGGTAAAGGGATTCCTCCACTGCAATATACGCAGTTCGGAGGGATTCTGGCTGCTCAGATAAAACAGCCCATCGCAAGGCTAACTGAGAAGTTTCACGTGGTCTTTCACAGTCAAGTAAGGCAGGTTAGCCACATCCCTGAAACTCCAGTGTAGGGCAGGAATCAAAAGTTCCCCTTTGGAAATGTCTATTAGCTATCTCAGGCAAGGAGACTGGGGGATTGAGACCTTTAAGAAAATCTCAGGAAAATTCAGTGCCCCCAAGCAAAGGCCAATACAGGCTGTAAAGGGAAGGCCAAAAAGAACAGGCAGAGCTCCTCCTTCTAATTCAGAACCAGCCTCGTCTTGCCCAAGCTATCTCCATCTGGGGGACAGACCGTGGATCTGGACCATCAGAAAAAGAACATCTGAGGAAGCATATTTGGGATAAAAATCTCCTTAGCAGGGGACTATCACAACCTGTGATGGTGTACTCAGTGTGAGTTAGAACTTGCCCAGGGTTATCTGAAATATTCAGACTCAACCAGGGAACAAATCCCCCCTCCCAAGTACCCTTCCCTCTCAATAGCACCAGCACTCCCTTAACCAGCCTGAGAAACTACACAGCGCGGTGTGCCTGGCGGCTTTCAAAGCCCTTACCTCTGTGTTATCTCATTTCACTCTCACCAGAGCTCCACAAAGTAGGAAGAACAGGGACTGGTAACTCTATTTCACAAATGGCCAAACTGAGACTCAGAGGAACAAAGTGACTCACGCAGGGTGACACAGCCGAGAAATAAAGAGTCGGGCATTAAACTAATGCATTGCTCCTTACACCCAGACAATCCCCTAATCACCGACGCTGGGAACCTTGCCGTCATCCTAGATCCCAACCTCTCTTTCATCTCCCAATAATTCTGTCCACTCATCCCTTCACCCAGCAATGAATCCAGCCTTCAACTCCTTTTTCTCAGATTGCTGAGTGTTTCCTACCCTCTGGAACCTTCTTCTCCAATGCAACCAGCAAATAACAGGCCACTCAAAGAGGTGAAGCATCACCCCCCAACCCCACCCCCCAGCTCCTTAAGTGCGGGCTGCACTTGGTGACTTCCTTCCAAAGAGGACAGTATGGAAAGGGGGGAAAAAGAGTAACTTTACAGTGGACAAATCTGACAAACACTACCTCAGCCAGGTGGTCAAGGTCAACACCAACAGTGATAGTCATGTTGATAGCACCTTAGATGTGATGTGAGGAAACTGGCCTTTGCCTGCGTGATCTTCCTTCCCCACGACCTCATAATCCTAGTCTAACCATGAGAAAATTCCCAAATTGAGGGATATTCTACAAAAACCTGACCAGCACACTTCAACATTGTCAAGATCATCAAAAACAAAGAGGAAAGTCCTCTTTCCACGGCCAAGGGGAGCCTAAGGAGAACTAACGATGAAATGTAATGTGGTACCTCAGAACAGAAAAAGGACATCAGATAAAAACTAAGGAAACACGAATAAAGGATGGACTGTAGTTAATAAAGTATCAGTATTGGTTCATTGATTGTAACAAAAGCATTATATTAAAGTAAGATGTTACTAATTTGGGAAACTAGGTGTCGGGTATATGGAAACTCTCTGTACTACCTTCTTGAATTTTCTATAAACCTAAAACTGTTCTAAAAGATAAAGTTTATTATAATAAAAAAACTTTCGATAGCTCTCTTGGTCCCAATTCATCAAGTCTGAAGTTCTCTGTCTAGCTTCTGAGATCTTCAATAACACGGCCCACCTTAGCTATTCAGATTCTAAGAAGGAACGACATTTGCTGAGTACTTATCTTAACTATATGTGCTAAACAGACTTGAACTCAGGCAGTCCAACCCCAAAGAATGCACACTAAAACACTTTGCTATTTATGTGTGTAAATGTGCAAATCTCCCTTTGGTTGGGCCTTCTGACCACTTCCTAGCCTATGATCTCCATCTTCCCCACTGCCTTCATTCATGCTGGGTGCCTCCCTTGGAAAGGTTTCTCCAAATCAAACCTGACCCACAGGGCCCAGCCCAGATGCTGGTTCTTCTCTGAAGCTTTCACTCTGGCTTATATTGATCAAATATTCATTCTCCCCCAAGTCCTTCAGCACTAAATACCTGTACTGTCACCCAACACTTAATTTTCTCTTGTTTTGTGTTTACTTTGCTTTTGTTTCACAATGCATCAATCTCAATCCTACAAAATTGCATTCTCAATGGTCAATTCCTCCAAATTTCTGGGATACTTCTCATTTCACATGTCAAATAACCTGAGTTGTCATCTCTGTACTTCTCAGCTCAATTTTTGGGTCAGAGAAAATATGGTTACCACCCAATACCACTATACCTCCCACATGAAGTTAGAGAGTCTTGGACTTGTGATATCTCAATAAATATCTCCATAACACTATTATATTATAACAGGTACAATTATTGAATGCTTAATATGTCCCAGGCACTGTGATAACTAATTTATACTCACAATCAGAGGTAATTCTCACAACCGCCTTAAGGGGGTGCTGTTTTATTATTCCTGTATGGCAGAGGAGGCCACCCAGGCTAAGAGTCAAATACCTTGTTCAAGATCACACCACAAGAAGCAGTCTGACTCCAAAGCCCACACTCTGAAGCTCTGGGTAGGGGATTTCCACAGGAAAGTCTTGTCCAGCATAGAAGGAAATCAAGCCAGTGCAACATACTAAGTAAATTCTGATGACACAGCTCAGAAGCAGTGGACACCCAGCTGCGTCATAATCCCAAAGGTAACCCCTGCTCGTAAAGAAGCAGATGGGAAATAACACTTCAAACACAAAAAGAAATTATTCTGGGCTGCAGCAATTTATGGGAAAAGAACACTTTCCGAGTAATGGGGATACAGGAAGGAAATGCAACCCAGCAGCAGGCAGGCCCTCCCTGTAGCCTCCACCCTGAGCAGAGACCTGGATCCGACCCTGTCCCTGGGGAGGATTGGTCTGGATTTGCAATCACAAAATGACACGCTGCTGTTAAGTTTGGTTTCTGCTTCAAGACAGGAATCGGATTCTCCTGGGAGTCTAATTTCAGAGAGACTGCTATTCTCTAGAACATTTTCTATGCTCTAGCCCATGAGTTCCCATTTAATTGTAAACACACATTGCAGAGCTGTGTTCTCCCCTCTCCTACTCCTTCCCTCCACCTCCTACTCCCTTTCTTGAAGCTAGAATGGTGCTGGTGTTGAGCCTAGGAAACAAGAAACTCAAGAGTTTAAATAGACGCATAGAGTGCTTAATTTGCAGTTTACCTAAAAGTCCACTTCCTGCTGTGGCAAGTGGTAGTTACTTGAAGCTACACACTGGTACCCTGTCATTAGTTGTCCAAAAAGATCCTTCTCTTTGATTGGCTTCCACGACCTCATTTTCCTATACCCTGTCAGTTTGGTAATCAGGATTATTACTCGGCACAAAGTGCAGGGCTGTCCTGGCACAAACACTCCCAGAGGAGGCAGAAAGACGGCTCTGCTCTGATTTCCCCGCCACTTGTGGCTTTCCCCTTGTAAGGTGTTTTGAAACTTGATTTGCCTTCTCTGAGGCAACGCAATAGGTCCCCGCCGTTCCTCCAAACAAAAAAGACAGCAGTCAGCAATTGGTCAGCTGGGCTCCTGATTATAGACACAGCCCAGGTTCAAATCCAGTTAATCTGATTTCCCCAAAGCAAAGAGGTACTAGGATTATAAAAATTCAACCAGGAAATGTCCTCCTTGTAAATCACATGATGCTTTTGCCCTGATGTCCTACACCTGCCTTCTATGTAGGAGGGTTAATCTTGGGAAGGGATTTAAAATCAGCTTGGCACCTAGCCTCCTCCTTTCAGACACACCTTTGGGTTGAGATGACTCACTGAGACAACACCCTCCTTTGACCTCCCATAGCCTTCGATGGCACTCAGTAATTTGACTTTGGAGTACTGTCATTTGCATAAAGTCCCGCCTCTCCTCCCAAACAGTAACTAGAAAGGTCCTCAGATTAGGAGTTAGTTAGACCTGACTCCCAGGCTTCTCTCTCTTGCCACGTGCATCCCCGTCCCTGAGACTGTAAAGAGCAGCTAAGAATACAGGGTGGTGGTGGAGACCAGGGGGGTCATCTCCTCCTCGGAGCCCCTACAGCACCAGCCTGGTACACAGATGTCCGTGTCAGCTGAATGTCAAGCAAGACTGTCACAAACCTGTAGGAACACAGCTTTCTGAAGTATAACAAAAATCCTTTTTGAAATTTGATATAGCCTTTTAAGGTCACCCAGGGATATCAAATTGTCCCTGCACCAGCAATTCCATTTAGAGATGGATCAAGTCAAACAATTGGGCGGTGGCTTCAGCATGAACCCTGCTGGCAGAACATCACATCCTTATGGCCTGCTAGAGTGTCTGCTCAGTGCTGATTCTGCGATTGGGAGGGAGCGTGGTTCCATTGGAGCCATTTATGGGAATGCAAGTTAACAGAGAGGGTCACAGTCTACTAGCATTCAGGCCTACGGCCCTGAGCCAGGGTTATCTTAGGCAGGGTACCACACTGCCTTCTACCCCCTAATTCCAAATCCAGACACTTTAGAAGGGTTTTAAAAACACAACCAAGATGTGGATCAAAGTGTCCCTGTGAGGTACAACCAAAATCTCATAACAGCACTGGGAGCTCCCCAGCTGTCCTCGTCTCTTCTTTTGGTCTGCTTCTACTTACCGCCCAGGACACACCGGAAATTACTAACTAGTTAAAAACAGCATGTTAGGCAAATTAATAAAAATGATGAATATGTGTATGGTAATTCACAATTTACAAAAGGTATTCAAATATAATCTCTCTTTTGATCCCATCCACCTCAATTATCCTCATTCTACGAATATGAAAACTGAGCTTTAGGGATGTTCAGGGACTTGCTCCAAGAGTGCTGAGCTGAAGCTGACTCTTGCCAGTCACAGAGAGCTGACTGTGCACAGCTCTGCCCAACTGTGAGGTCAGTGACTTCACCTGAGTAGCATGAAATTGGCCATGGTCGGGGTATTTACACCATGGAAATTGGCAAACTTTACAGATCAGGGCCTTCCCCATTCCCCCTACCAGAGCTGGTTGTTAAACACTTACCAGCACACCACTGTGCCATGGTTACACGGCTAGTAGACCCAGGGGAAGGTGAGTTTGGGTGTTGATTCACAGAGCAGGCGTGGGAGTGCCTTTTCAGAAAGGGTTCAAATTTTTGTTTCTGAAAAGACGCTCCCACGCCTGCTCTGTGAATCAACACCCAAACTCACCTTCCCCTGGGTCTCTCCGGTGTCTGTACATCCAGGGGGGAGACAGTGTGTAAACATCCATAGGGAGACGAAAGCAAAAGACTCGTGTCCACAGCATCCAACATGCAGAGTCAGACATGATTTTACAAATGCTACAACTACTCTCTAGGTACTTAGGCTCCTCCAGACCTGAAGTCCTGGCCCATTCAAATTTTCGGGATGACATAATTTTGCCTGGTTACCTTTGCAAGAAAAGGCAAACACACATAATCTATACTTGTCACCTTGCCAGGTATTCTTCTAGTCATCCAGGTGACAGCATAATCATTCTCTCATTTAACTTCAGGGGTTCATCTGCTTGAGTGGGAGAGAAGAGATAGATTATCTCCTCAAGTTTAACGAAGCTTAGACCCAGAGAAGTCTACCACTGGGAAAGAAAAAATATGTTTGAAGTCCAAGATGGGACTGGGGAGAGAGGGGAGAGAGACATTTAAAAAATGCCTCCATGAAAAGTCCTAAATGTAACCTTCCAACCCTTGGGTAATAACTTCTTACCAACAGAGTCAACAATATTGACCAAGTGAGTGCCGCTGTGTGTGCTGTGTTGTGCCAGGCTCTGTGGGGAACTGCAGAGACAGACCACTCATGCCATCCCCGCCTCTGATGGCAGGGATCCCAGGTGTGTGCACAGCACACAGGAAGTCCTACCTGGGGAGTTGGTCAACACAGACAGAAAACCATTTGTCAGCTGTCCTGGGAGGTTAAGAACATAGGAGAGGTATGGACAATATGCTAGGACTTCTGAAGACAGAAGATGCAGTAGGCCAGGACTAATAGGTGGAGAAAGTTCCACAGAGGAGGGAGTAGAATTTCACACTGCAGGACAGGGGTGTACATGAAAAGGTGACAAGGGAACGATAGTTCAGAAAGCAGGGACACCATGAGCAAGGGCCTGAAGGTGGGAGAGCCAGGGCTCATCAAGGGGCATGTTCAGTAAGTCAGGCAGTCTTATGAAACAGAGGCTTCATGGACAAGAGCAACAAAAGAAGAGAGCTGTGGTGTTTCTCTCATGACATTCCTGTAAATCCCAGATCCTGCCCTCCAAGAGCTTCCAGCTTAGTAGTGTAGAAGGATGGAGGTGGAGGAAAGGGGAGAGAGATAGAAAATGAATGGGAATGAGTGAATATGAATACAAGATAGAGACTAAATCATGTGCCAGAAGACAGTTGTAAAATGAGGAGAGAGAAACCAGAAAAATGCTTCAAGAAGGAAGCACCCTTCCAGCTGTGCCTTAAAGGAAGAGTAGGATTTAAACAGTAGGAAGGAAGAAGTCATCTTAGATAACAGGAAGGGTAGGGTGAAGTATGTTTGGGGGACATCAGGAAATCTGGTTTGGGTGAAACATGAATTCATGGAAGCATCACGGAATCTAAAACAGTGAAGAGGTTTGCCCGGTGCCTTTTTGAAGGACAAGCTAAGGAACAGACTTTAAAGGTTCATGTCCCCTTGAGTTGAGACCTTGAGATGAATGATATAATCAGAGTATAGTCTAGCCTTCTTCTTAGGACCTGAGATAGGACTATTTTTCTGCTTATAGTGAAGACAAATTGGGAGCCCCGGACTGTGACATAATGGCTTTTGGGGAGGGGTCACATCCAGTGGTGAGCTGGTCACAGCTCTAGTTCTGATCAGACAGACTTCGTGTGAATCCCGCCTCCACCCCTCTTACTCTGAGATCTTGAAACAAGTTACTTTTCTTCCCTAAGCCTCAATTTCTTCTTCTGCAAAATGGGGATAGAGCCAGCCCTGATGGCTTAGTGGTTAAAGTTCAACATGCTCTACTTTGGTGGCCCAGGTTTGGTCCCTGGTCACAGAACCATGACACTCATCTGTCGGTAGCCATGCTGTGGCGGTGGCTCACAGAGAAGAACCAGAAGGACTTAGAACCAGGGAGGGGAGGAAAAAAAAAGGAAGATTGGCAACAGAAGTTAGCTCAGGATGAATCTTTCCTAGCAAAAAAAACCCCAAAAAGGTCAGGATCATTTAAAAAAAACGGGAGAGCGGAGGATAAATCCTACTTTAACACTTAGGAGGATAAATGAGCTAATGCATGTTAAGTGCTCAGCACTTTTCGTGACAGATAGTGAGTGCTCAAGAAATGGAGCCATTACTGTTTCCATGGTGTTTCAATGAGAGAATACGGCAGGTCATAGTTTAAGGTCCTTGATCATAAATGCCCATGTGCTACACCTTAAACTCAAATATGTTGAATTTCCAGCTCTGTTGTCTTCTGTGACTTTTAGCAACAGACGCACTTTTCTGCTGCATAATATCCAGTGAATGTTCTGTTCACCCAATAAATCTTACAGCTGTCAGTGTCACCATTTCAGCTTAATCCATAGGGCTGTAAACAGTAGGTTTGATTTAACAGCTTTATTGAGAAGTAATTCATATATCATACAATTCAATGGTTTTTGGTACATTCGCAGAGTTGTGCAACCATCATCACAATCTGGTTTTGGAACATTTTCATCACCCCAAAAAGAAACCTCATACCCATTAGCAGTTACTCCCCAGTCCCTCCCCTGCTCAGTCCCAAGCAACCACTAATCTATCTTCTGTCTCCAGATTTTAAGCAGCAGGTTTGACTGGTATCTGTGAGTCATTAGAAGGAACAACTCTATATACACAAACAGACAGGAAAACACCGAACACCTTCTACACGTCTCACACCTCGTTAGTGCATGAAATCCTCCCTGCTTATGTATATATTTGTTTTTCACCAACACATCCCCACCCTGACAAATGTCCTCTTTATCCTTTCATCTCTGCTGCCCTCTTGGGAAGGAGCCCATAAAAAGACAAAAAAAAATTTGAATGAGATACCATCAGACCCAGTTTACGTCTCATATGGGAGGTCTTCACAAACACGATTTGCCTAGAGGTACTTCAATACCAGTGTCAGCACCAGAGATTTGCCAGAAAATTAGAAACAATAGGATATGCCTAAAAGAAACTGATCCCTCTCAATGAAACAAAGAGCTGGTTCTTTAAGAAGATAAACAAAATTGACAAACACTTAGCCAGACTCCCTAAGCAAAAAACAGAGAAGGCTCAAATAAATAAAATTAGAAATGAAAGAGGAGAAATTACAATGGATACCACAAAAAGGCAAAGGATTATAAGAGAATACTACGAAAAACTAAACACCAACAAATTGGACAATCTAGAAGAAAGGGATATATTCTTAGACTCATACAACCTCCCCAAACTGAACCAAGAAGATAGAGAATCTGAGTAGACCAATTACAAGTAAAGAGACTGAAACAGTAATCAAAACCTCCCCAAAAATAAAAGTCCAGGACCAGATGGCTTCTCTGGAGAATTCTACTAAACATTCAAGGAAGACTTAATACTTATCCTTCTCAAACCATTCCAAAAAATTGAGGAAGATGGAACACTTTCTAATACATTCTATGAGGCCAACATCACCCTGATAGCAAAGCCAGATAAGGACAACACAAAGAAGGAAAATTACAGGCCAATATTGCTCATGAACATAGATGCAAAAATCCTCAGCAAAATACTGGCAAACCAAATACAGCAATACATTAAAAAGACCGTATGTTGGGGCTGGCCCCATGGCCGAGTGGTTGGGTTCGCGCGCTCCGCTGCAGGCGGCCCAGTGTTTCGTTGGTTCGGGTCCTGGGCGCAGACATGGCACTGCTCATCAGGCCACGCTGAGACAGCGTCCCACATGCCACAACTAGAAGAACCCACAACGAAGAATACGCAACTGTGTACCGGGGGGCTTTGGGGAGAAAAAGGAAAAAATAAAATCTTTAAAAAAAAAAAAAAGACCGTATGCCATGATCAAGTGGGATTTATACCAGGGACACAGGGATGGTTCAACATCCACAAATCAATGAATGTGATACATCACATTAACAAAATGAGAAATAAAAAATCACATGATCATCTCAATAGACACAGAGAAAGCATTTGACAAGATCCAACGTCATTTTACATAAAAAAAAACTCTCAATAAAATGGGTATAGAAGGAAAGTACCTCAACATAATAAAGGCCATATATGATAAATCCACAGCCAACATCATACTCAATGGGGAAAAACTGAAAGCCATCCCTCTGAGAACAGGAATAAGTCAAGGGTGCCTATTCTCGCCACTCTTATTCAACACAGTACTTAAGGTTTTGGCCAGAGCAATTAGGCAAGAAAAGGAAATGAAAGGAGTCCAAATAGGCAATGAAGAAGTGAAACTCTCACTGTTTGTAGATGACATGATTTTACATACAGAAAACCCTAAAGAATCCATCGGAAAACTATTAGAAATAATCAAGAACTACAACAAAGTTGTAGGGTACAAAATCAACTTACAAAAATCAGTTGCATTTCTATACTCCAATAATGAACTAACAGAAGGAGAACTCAAGAATAAAATCTCATTTACACTCGCAACCAAAAGAATAAAATATCTAGGAATAAATTTAACCAAGGAGGTGAAAGACCCATACAATGAAAACTACAAGACATTATTGAAAGAAATCGATGATGACATAAAGAAATGGAAAGATATTCCATGCACATGGATTGGAAGAATAAACATAGTTAAAATGTCCATACCGCCTAAGCAATCTACAGATTCAATGCAATCCCAATCAGAATCCCAATGACATTCTTCACAGAAATAGAACAAAGAATCTTAAAATTCATATGGGCCAGCAAAAGACCCCAAATAGATAAAGAAATCCTGAGAAAAAAGAACAAAGCTGGAGGCATCACAATCCCTGACTTCAAAATATACTCCAAAGCCATAGTAACCAAAACAGCATGGTACTGGTACAAAATCCAGAAACACAGATCAATGGAACAGAACTGAAAGCCCAGAAATAAAACCACACAGCTACAGATAGCTTATCTTCAACAAAGAAGCTAAGAACATACAATGGAAAAAGGAAAGTCTTTTTAATAAATGGTGTTGGGAAACTGGACAGCCACATGCAAAAGAATGAAAGTAGACCATTATCTTTCACTATACACAAATTTAACTCAAAATGGATCAAAGACTTGACGGTAATACATGAAACCATAAAACTAGAAGAAAATATAGGCAGTACACTCTTTGACATCAGTCTTAGAAGCATCTTTTCAAATACCATGTCTACTTGGACAAGGGAAATGAAAGGAAAAATAAACAAGTGGGACTTCATCAGACTAAAGAGCTTCTGCAAGGCAAAGGGAACCAGGAACAAAATGAAAAGACAACCCACCAACAGGAAGAAAATATTTACAAATCATTGATCCGATAAAGGGCTAATCTCCAAAATATATAAAGAACTCACACAACTGAACAACAAAAAAACAAACAACCCAATCAAAAAAGGGGCAGAGGATATGAACAGACATTTTTCCAAAGAAGATATACAGATGTCCAATAGGCACATGAAAAGATGTTCAACATCACTAATCATGAGAGAAATGCAAATCAAAACTACACTAAGATATCATCTTACATCCATCAGAGCGGCTATAATCAACAAGACAAAAGATAACAATTATTGGAGAGGATGTGGAGAAAAGGGAACCCTCATACACTGCTGGTGGGAATGCAAACTGGTACAGCCACTATGGAAAATAGTACGGAGATTTCTCAAAAAATTAAAAATAGAAATGTCATATGACCTAGCTATCTCACTACTGGGTATTTATCCAGAGAACTCGAAATCAACAATTCAAAGAGACTTATGCACCCCTATGTTCATTGCAGCATTATTCACCATAGCCAAGAAGTGGAAGCAACCCAAGTGCCCATCAACTGATGAATGGATAAAGAAGATGTGGTGTATATATATACAACGGAATACTACTCAGCCATAAAAAGACAAAATCATCCCATTCACAACAACATGGACGGACCTTGAGGGTATTATGTTAAGCGAAATAGGCCAGACAAAGACAACCACTGTATGATTTCATTCATATGTGGAAGACACACTAACACACAGACAAAGAGAACAGCTGAGTGGTTACCAGAGGGGAAGTGGGTTGGGGAGTGGGCACAAGGTGAAGGGGCACATTTATATGGTGACTGACAATAACTGAAATTTCACAAGATTATAAACTATTATGACCTCAATAAAATAAATAAATAAATAAAATTTAAAGAAGAAAGAAATTGATCCCTCACCAAGCAAGGTGTTAGGAGGGGTTTATGAGACAGTTAAGAAGCATGCAAGGAGTCCGTGTCTTCAAACGGTGTGGGCTTTGGCTCATTTGTTCAATCTCTGCCACACACCAATCAGAATGATCTTTGAAGGACATAATTTGAGCAGATCACTGCCGTAATTAAGTAGCGCTCCAAGCAGCTTTCCCTGCACTCTCCAAGATGCCCTACTGTGGCCACAGAGCCCTGCCTACCTTTCCAGTCTCTTCTCTTGACCTCTCCACACCACTCCCAAGCTGCAGTTCCTGCTGCTTCAGCATCTCCTTTCACCTTCCCAGAAGGCTTGTCCCCCAGCTATTTGCAAGGGTGGCTCCTCTCCCTCTGGTCTCACCCTAGAGCATCTTATATGCCCCCTGTCACAGAGCCCTCCCCGAAGCAAATAAGTAAAGGCAGTCTCCCTGTGTCCCTGTATCCACCCCCACCTCTGTTTACTTTCTTTCTACTTACCACAGTCTAAACATTGTTTCTTTCTTTATTTTCTGTCTTCTCCACCACAAGGTAACTGCCACTACATTCCTAGGGACCAGCACAGTTCCTGGTACAAGTCTGTATGTATGTTCACTATATTCATTCATTCGACATTAGCCCGGTTTTCCGTCCCTCTTCCTTAGCAACAGCCTCCAGGTGAAACTGAAAGTTGGTTGAACACCTTGGGTTTACTAACAGTATCTACCAATTAGGTAATTTTGATGATGTCAGTAAACTCAACTAATGAACAAGACACAAGACTTCCTTAAGCCTCTGGCTCAGAAAAAAAACAAAAGCTTAAGGAATGAGCTTACGGACAGATCAGTTGTAAATCAACTCTGGCTAAGCTTCTCTCTGAATGAGAACCACCCCAGAAAGCACAATCTCCAGCTAAACTGACCCACGGGGAGGAGTGGAGGTGGCACCAGAGCCTTGGAAAAGCTAACTGCATTGTCCCCAGCACGTGACATGATGATGTGGAATGGCAGCAGGGACTGTCGCAGAGTGGGTGGTCAGCTTCCTCCACAAGAATCCTGAGCACAACTGGCTTCCAGCCTGAAACACTTTAAAACAGCTGATTTTACAAGGTCCACATGCTCCTGCACCAATCAGTATTGGACATCTGATTTCATTCCACAGCACAAAGATGAACTAGAGTCCTCAGCTTGCTTGCCCCAACGTGGGCATCAAGAACCCAGCAAGTAGGATTCCTTGGTGAAGTTCTATCACGGGACGGTAGGAATTACTGGCCACAGGAAGCCACTCGTGTGGTCCTGCAGTAGCGTGGGGCGACAAAGGTTTACGAAGTCTTGCTCTGCTTGAGATAAGCTGCGAAGAGAGTGCCCCGCAGAAATGCGTGGGGCTTCCCAGGCACCTCAACTCACCTATCCTAGCTCTACTTACTTGCCTGGGTCCCGAAACTAATCTGATTACTAAACGTCATATCACTGAACACGCAGTCCCTGATTTTACTCAGCCAAGAGGAGTAACAGCAGTCACAGCAGCAAGAGCAGACAACCACTGAGCTCTCGTTCACTGCCAGCCATTGTCTTCAATGCTTTACGTGCATTAATTGATTCTATGCTCATGACAGTCCTATGAGGTTGGTACTATTAATATCCTTATTTTCTGATGAGGAAGCTGAAGCACAGGGAGGGTGAGTGACTTGCCCAAGGTCACACAATTAATAAACAGCAGAGCTGGGATTTGAACCAGGCAGTCTGGCTGCAGAGTTCCCACGCATAAACACAACTTGTATTTCAGGCAAATCTATAAAATCTTGAAGGCTTAGGGGATAATTGTACAAAACCATCAAGGCAAATGGAAGGACAACTGTACCACAAGGGACAAATGAGAAAGAGATGGACATGTACAGGGAGGGGCTTCACAAGTCAGGCTCTGAACCTGTTGCCACTGAAACTCCCAGCTGAAGGCAGTTTGCCACTCCACCCAGTTATAAACTTAATTCTTCTCACCACCTACATCTAAATCTTATTTTCTCTGCAAGGGATCTTGGGCCATTTCCTTTGGCTCTAGGCTATGCACCTACCCTGTTGCTTAAATAACTCTATAGATCAATAGATCTTCAATTAACATTTATTGAGCACCTACTGCATAGCAGGAGCCACATTTGAAGCTTTTACACAAACTGTCTCATTTACATTAATCCTGACAATAAAGATATTAAGAGGGTAGTGTGGGTTTTCTCCCACGTTTTTATTTGTATCAAGTTTTAAGAAACTAAATAGACTTATATGCACAAAAAACAAATATGCTAAAATGCATGATGGCAATTGCCTGCCCCACTCCTCCCACCCTCCCATAGGCAAATGTGTTCAACTTTTGGTGTTTTTTTCTAGTCTTCATTGCTACATTGCTTAACACTGTGCTTACACCAACTCAGCCGTTACTTATTAACATCCTGCTCTTACCAATATGGCTGTACTACAGTATTCAGTTAAATCTGTGGTCACTGTTTACACTTTGACAATGTAATTATTGTTCTACTAAGCTCTGTAGTGCATTCTGTGAATAAATTCCCTTTCTTGTACAATCTTTTTTTCTCTTAGATTTAATCATTTCCTTTTTTCCCCGCTTGCCTAGCT